>NC_140180.1:34900830-34921266 GCF_963971535.1 Notolepis coatsorum | reverse complement strand
CCTTTCCTCCTCCTCCTCCTCCTCCTCTCCCCTCCCTGTGTTTCATCACATCTCATGACAAAATGCATTTGTCTCTGCTCCTTCTCCGCTCACAAACCTTGTACCTGGCTGCCACCAAGTGGATGTTGGCCAAACTGCACCACAAACTACCGCCCCTATGACCGAATTGAGTAATGGTCTAGTGTCTGATTTATTTATCTGACAACTGACCCTCTAGACATGCCGTACTCCTTCACCTCTCCCAGCTCCTGAAGCCTCAGTGGGGAAGTTCATCTTTACTAGCTCCCCCCGCCCCCCACCCCGGATCTCACACTGCGTTGAAAAAGCATTAGAATATGATTCCGGGCTACTTCATTTGTTTTTCCCCATGCTGTAAACATAAATCACTTTGAGCCGAGCTCAGGCTCATATAAATGTCAAGATAGACAGGGAAACTCATAAAGCCATAATTTGATCTTTCTTCATCTGGGACAACCAATGAATAAAAGCCCACCTAGTAAATCATAATTTTCTCCTTTATGTCAACAGAGCAGCGAGGAGAGAACACTTCATCTTATTTGTTTCCACTACAGCATGCCTTTTTCTTTTTTTCCCTCTATCAGCAGCCTCAGTGGTTTTAATGACAGTCATTTAGCATCTCCACTTTTGATATGCAATGTATGCCTGTGGCATTTTAGCATTTGTTTTCTCTCCTTCATTTAGAGTTTTTACAAATTGCCATGTATATATAAATTGTTACTTTTAAGTTAATGGAGAAAATGCACACAAACTGTTTGCAAAGGAGGGACAAGATACTATTATTATATTATATAGAATATTCAGCTATAGTCATATATATAATATAATTATATATTTATATATATATATTTATTAATATTTATATATATATACATACATAAAACCAACATCAAACAATCACTGAAAAAGTATTAAAAGCAAACTGTCTGTGGTCATGACAATAATGTTTCCTAGAGGCCATGATGATACATGTAGGTGGTCACCGGGAAAACTCAAGCTAGATACAAATCTATCTCTACTTTTGTTATATGACTCAGAGTATGAGTTATAATGAGTTATGCAAAGCTATGCATTATGGGTAATCCCCAAACAGCCATTGGCTCCTACTGTATACACCAGTCTACCTACCAACCAACTAATGATATTTTGCATACCTCCCTTCTCTCAATGGTATACTAGGGGTGTAACGGTACACAGAAGGACATTTTCAGCCTATTGTAATGACCCTGTTGTGTTACAAATAGGGCTGTCCCCGACTAAGGATTTGGATGGTCGAATAGGATTGGCCAAAATTTGCCGTTAGTCGACTATTGGTCGATAAAAAAAAAAAAAAAAAAAAATATATAATATTTAAAAAAAAATAAAAAATAAATGTTGTATCATTCCATTTGGGCTGTGGGGGGTGCTTAATGTCTGAAGGAGTCGACTGAAGGCTTCTTGTCCTCTGCAAAAGCATGCAATTGGTCCACTAATGGATACATTTTGATATTTGTGTTCATTCTATGAGTGAAATCCTCTTTCAGTGCCTCTGTGCCTGTTTTCGTAGGCAGTTAGCCTCTGGTATGCGTGCCATTAGCGTTAGCCACGCTTCTATGCCTCTTTTCTTTTGAAAAAAATTATAAAAAAAAAATTAAAAAGAAAATTATTATTATTATTATTTTTTTTTTTTTTTGTATTATATTCGACTAAGAGGTTGGCCAGTCGACTACGGCCCCTTTCGACCGATTAGTCGACTAATCGATTAATAGGGGTCAGCCCTAGTTACAAACATATCATTCATTCATGGTTTTGTTTCAGGGACACCTAAAGGGGAGGGGAGAGGAGGGGAGAAACAGCCCGCAACCGTGCACAGTTGTTATTTGTTCATAACCATGTCACAACAGCAGTTATAATGTATATTTTCATCAATAAGTTTGTTTAGCAATAGTGTTATTTGTGAGGTTTTAGTTTTTTTTAAATGTGTTGTTGTGGTCACGGAAATCGGCCATTTTGAATTACCGGCCGTCTGTGGATGTAGTCATTTTGAGGCATTTTGAGAAGAGGACATCCAGAGCTTTCAATGAGCGTTGGAATTTTTTTAAACTACACTTCCCAAAGGCTTCTAGCTTTCTGCAAGCAAATTACTTCTTATCACTTCTTATTACTTGTCTTATTACTAAGGACGGGCCGTTAACGCCGTCACCGGGCTAAGTTAACGGCAGACTCTTATCGCGCGATAAAAAAATTACCGCCGTTAATCTATTCTCAAAGTTGGGGTCTGGGAGCAACATGGCTACAGTCAAAGTCACATAACGCTCCAGCTGCAGGGAGGGGCTGAGCAGTACCCACACTTTAGTTTAAGAAGCAGCTCTTCAGCCCTGCGTTCTACAGCCTGTGATAACTCCTCTTGGGAGTCACGCTGTTCTATGTAAACTCCGCAAGCAACGCGTCCAATAAATGCGTCTTTAACATGCTTTATATCCTCGCCATTACTATATGCCCGTAGCGGTAAAAACCTTTTTAACTAACGTTAGCTGCTAACTAAGTTAAGCTATACGTTACAAGCTAAAAGAAAAGAGCCTTCTACTGATGGGATCAGAGTCGGAGTCGGATGACGACACACCAGTACGCAATGCTGTGGAGAGGTACAAGGTAGAGCCAAGTGCCAGCTTGGATCAGTGTCCACTGAAGTGGTGGTCAGACCACACCAGTGGAGGTTTCTCTATGACAACACGTGAAACACAAATTCACTCATAATTCATAATTATTTTATTTTATACTTGTTTATTGCACAATGTTGTTTTATTGGATTCTATTATATGTTGTTACTACTGTATTGCACATCGTTGTGGGCAAGACCACCCGCATTTCATTGTATACTTGTATGCCGTGACAAATAAAACTCTTGACTTGACTTGATTATTATTAATTTACACATATATATATATATATTTTTTTTTATTATTATTATATTTTTTTTATTAGAAATGTTTTCCTCTGTAAAAAAATGCCAGTGAATTATTTTTTTCTTCAAAAATGGCCAGAATTGACAGCTCTGAGCAGGCCTGCACTGCAGTAATGACTGCAGTAAATATCCGTGCAGAATAACTGCACAGGTTGACCCAGGATTAAATAAATAATAAATAATAGCCAATCAAAATAGGCTATTAACGTCATCTAAGCACGGTCCGTGCATTTAAACTCTTGCCATTGAATGGGGGATTGAATGATTGACAGCCTTGACATCCAATCAGAGTATGGCTCCTACTCTGCAGCTCTGTAGCTACACGGAGGTTGAATGATTGACAGCCTTGACATCCAATCAGAGTATGGCTCCTACTCTGCAGCTCTGTAGCTACACGGCTGTTTCTCCCCTCGCGGGATTGATTGATTGATTGATTGAACATTTTATTAACAGAGCAGCCACGTTCGAAACCTCTATATTAGTGTATCTAACATTTAGCACTTTAATAGCAACTTATTTTTCGCCGGGGGGACATTTACTGAGGACTAGCACAACACACCTGTGGATATTATGATTTAACAAGTCTATCTGTCCAGGAGGATGACAACATTATTGCAGGTACTGTAAGCAGGCAGCCTAGCAGTTTCTAGCTTGGATGCTAATAACTACTAACGTTATCACGCTAGCTTGGATGCTAACTAACGTAATTAAGCTGGTCATGGTTCATGGTGAGCTGTTTGTGTTATAACGAGACAGCAAATGAATGAATGAATGAATGAAAACTTTATTTGGGTGAATCGCTTGGGTGACTGTCTGAGTGACCACCTGTCGGAGTCCCGAAAATGGAACGTGTGTCACGCATCAACAGAACAATGTTTAGTGGATTTCGACAGCATCCTCACGCAAATGAAGGATCGATTAGATCACAAAAGACTGCTGTTTGTTGCATTGCTGGATTTGCAACTGCAGAGGAGCTCATTGAACGTTTCATCAGAAAAGAGCAAAGGATTGATTTAATTTACAAGGAGCAACAGGGACACTATTTCCTCCTAAGAAGTAACGTCGTCAATGGTGAGTGAAATAATTTTTTTTAATATTTAGTAGCTGTGTGGGGCGGGTCTGTGTTGATTATGATTTAATTGGCTGTATTTTACTGCGAGCGATTTATTTTGGTCCGCCGTGGCCCCCTCCCTCCTCCTCCTCCTCCTCCTCCTCCTCCTCACTCCTCCTCCTCCTCCTCTTCCTCTCTCTCCTCCCTCTCTCTCCTCCCCTCCTCCTCCTCCTCTCTTCTCCTCTCCTCCTCTCCTCTCCCTCTCCTCTCTCCTCTCCCCTCCTCCTCATCCTCTCCTCCTCCTCCTCTCCTCTCCTCTCCTCTCCTCTCCTCTCCTCTCCTCTCCTCTCCTCTCCTCTCCTCTCCTCTCCTCTCCTCTCCTCTCCTCTCCTCTCCTCTCCTCTCCTCTCCTCTCCTCTCCTCTCCTGTCCTCTCCTCTCCTCTCCTTAATCAGAGTTTCCAACGCTATAGGTCTATATGACAGGCGTTGTACTCTTAAATAGTAATGTATATTTGTAGATCTGGTATGTCATAAATGTCTGGATGTAGCAGTACTGTCTATATCTCTGTATGTCATATATAGATGTAGCAGTACTGTCTATCTGTATGTCATGTTATGATGAATTGAAAATGGGGGACCCTGATGTAAACAAGACGAAAGTCTTTCTCTGGACTGCATCCCCTTAACAATTGTGTGTATTGAGCCGTACTGTATTGTACCCATTCTGCAATCTGTTCAATAAAGTTTTCATTCATTCATTCATTCATTCATTCATTCATTCATTCATTCATTCATTCATTCATTCATTCATTCATTCATTGTCCTTGTGTTACATAAAACCCATCTGTGGCCTCGTGCAGAGGAAGGTGGTAAATACATGTTAAGATATTCCAATGTACAGTTTTGCATACCATTGACTCAGAATGGTCTATTTTATTGAAATCGTCACAGCAGTATAGTTTGTTTATACTTCAGAAGTATGATATTTAAACATGGTCCCCAAAATGAATGGAAGCGAATGAGGAGCCTGACACCTGGGAGGAATGGGGGTGTTGCAGCGTTGGGGATGTTTAAAAAATATAATTTAATATATAATATAATATAATAATTTGTGCTTCACCTAAAAATTTGGTCAGCAGCCTCCACTGGACCACACTGTTGTCTATGGTAAGCTGGCCCACATTGCCCTGAAGTACTTGGGGACCCCTGCCTCAACTGTCCCATGTGAGAGACTGTTCTCTTTATCAGGCCATATTGTACAGAAGAAGAGAGCTTTGTGACCAGCCAATGTGAACAAGCTGGTCTGCCTGAGTGGAAGAAGAAGAAGAAGAAGAAGAAGAAGAAGAAGAAGAAGAAGAAGAAGAAGAAGAAGAAGAAGAAGAAGAAGAAGAAGAAGAAGAAGAAGAAGAAGAAGAAGAAGAAGAAGAAGAAGAAGAAGAAGAAGAAGAAGAAGAAGAAGAAGAAGAAGAAGAAGAAGAAGAAGAAGAAGAAGAAGAAGAAGAAGAAGAAGAAGAAGAAGGAGAAGTAGAGATTGGACTGATTGAGTCAAGCCATGTCACATAGCTACTGAGTGACTGTACTGGTAACATTATTTGTGTTCTGAATAAAACGATTTATTAAACATAAGTACATCTTATTGAACATTATTTTGATATTTCATTACCAATTATCATAGCAAAACTGCTTTTTCAAATAGTCTGTAATGCATTTTGGAAACGGGAGATGGGCTCATGGTGTAATGGGCCACCTGGCCTGAGAAACGTAAGGAGGAAAGAAAAAGTAAGGATTTACTTCTTGTCATTATTTGGGTAGAACACACATATTTTGAATAGCTTCGGCAGACTTCAAATGAGCCATTTTAATCTAGATTAATCTTGATTAACTCCAGGATTGCAGATAGATTAATCTAGATTAAAAAATTAATCTATGCCCACCTCTACTTATTACTTATTACTTGTATTATTGCACAATCGCTGCGGGCATGACCACCCGCATTTCACTGTATGCCCTGTATGCCGTGACAAATAAAACTCTTGACTTGACTTGACTTCCTGATTATTATTTTGTATGTTTCTTATTACTCGGGATTATATACCACAAAACGTATTGGCATATATTGGAGCGCAGTTAGTTTGTCTCCCCTATTTTGAGCATTTAGCAACCATCCGATTTGAAATCAGTTTCAAAATGGCAGAGCTCTTGCAAGAATAAAAAACCTACTGTACATACAGTAGATTTCATTATCTGTTCTTCATGCACACCTGGTGATACTAAATCCAAATTGAACTTGGCCATTTGAAAGATAAGATTTGGCCCAATCCATAAATATACAAATTGGCTATAATAAAGTAATTTATAGGCCTGCTATTCTATATTCTATAATAATATTTCAAATTGCATTGGTCCGGATGGGAGAATTCAGTACTGTATCTAAAAAAACCTTCTGTTTAATCATCTTCCCTTTATTCATTTCCTTAGATTTTTTTGTTTTGTACACGTGATCTCAAGAAGGTACTGAATGAGCTCAGTGGCAGGTTTTCATGTCTGGTCATTTTTAGCATGGTGTTATTCACTGTCAAAAATGCAAAGACAAATCATAATTCATATTCTCCTTTGTTTCATCACAATTTAAGCAAGCCTAGTAATAGACACAATATTTCTGACACTGGGAATACATTCACTGAGGTCCATAGATGTCCCTAGATACCAAGAACATGCAAATGGTCCTTGTAGAAGTGGAGCAATATTCCATTTACTTGCGTATGTATTTTAGGCGGATTTTCAGAAAATAGGGCTCCGGGTTTAAGAGGTTAAAGATCAAAGTAAAGTAAAGATATTGAACTCTAGTTTCACCTAGTGTCGTATGAGACGTATTCGTCGTATGGCTGGATGTACCGAACCGGGACGTCCGTACCGTGAAGTCGCGGAACGAATACATGTACCGTTAGACCCCTAGTATATACCATATTGTGTCAAATATTTCCTAGGAGAAAAATCAGAAATGATTTTTTTTATTTTTTTGTACTTTTACATATCATTATACATTCACAACAACAGATCACGTCAAATCCATCTTTCTGTCTGTGGGTCTGTTAACTGAGCGGTCACGGTGAGAATGATCATCGTGAACGCTGAGCGTACTTTTGAATCACTTAATGTTCTGCTCTACCTGAGCGCTGAGAAACTGCCATCCAACACGGATCCACAATTGACAGATGTAGGATCCAATTCTTCTGTATACTGAGTCTAGTCAGAGAGTGCTCAGCAACACTGTCCCGTCTTTCTCTCTGTCCCTTCTCTCACTCTCACTCACACACACACACACACACACACACACACACACACACACACACACACACACACACACACACACACACACACACACACACACACACACACACACACACACACACACACACACACACACACACACACACACACACACACACACACACACACACACACACACACACACACACACACACAGCCTGCAGTGACAGGAGCAACAGAGGAGGAGTTACACTGTCAATTTTAAGATCATGGTGATCAACGAACCAGAGTCATCAAACAACTGTTGAGCAGCCAGGAAATAATGATGTTATGATGATGTTAGATGATTTTACCAAAAGATGATAAAAATAACAGCCTACATTGAGTAAAACATTCTTTTCTTGATAATGTTTTGACAATTTTCTTTATAAAAACAATATTTGGTCTTCAAAAAATTATAAAAGAAAATGAATCTTGAAAAAGAGGGGTCGTCTTTTATTCGGACCAATACGGTAATACAACATATTCCCCACCTACTCTGGTTCACTTCATTCAGCCAACACAGATAGGTAGGTTAAGCACCTTCAGCTCTGAGCTCACCCATATAAATAGATACAATTCTATGTATTATTTATTATATATCATTGGCACTTCAGATCATTATATATCCGGCTAGCATTATGAGGAACCACTGCAGTGAAACAAAGGCTGAAAGAGTGCACCCCACTGAACCTATTCATGCATCACACAAATATAAGTGCAGGCAGTCCAGGTGGCTGGCTGGTCAAGATTCCTCATTCTGCTTAACAGCGAGAACTTCCCTCCTATGAGTGGCAACTAGAGGGGTCCCCAGTGCCCGTAGCCGAGTACAAATGATAATCGTTCCTCAATGACATCGCTTAGTCTCTTCATTTTCTCGCCAAACCTGATTGCGAGAAGGAAGGAGATGACGAGTACCTGTTTGACATGTGGGTTCCAACTCTTGCCTCGGTACAAAAATGAAGGTGCCCTTCTTTTTTTATACCGTAACTGAAACATTTTCAAGTTATTTGGTGCAGATTCACTACTGCCATAGGTTTCCGTTCTATCTGAAAATGTGTCTGAAACACCACATAATCCCATGGAAGTCACCACATTTGCCTAAAATGCCATGCTAACATCTGAGGTACATTTACTTTCCTGAAAAGGTTTAGTTTTCTTCCCATGAAAGGCTCTATTGCGCCTTACTGTAATACAGTGTTTAAAAAGGAAGAAGAGGAATTCTTCCTCAGAACTGCATTACTGCATTACACGACAACGGAAAAACCTTTCAGGGAAAGAAGTGACACATGAGATGTTAGCGTTGCATTTTAATCAAATGTGACCCGGCAGCGTAAAGATTTTCCCTAATGCACTTTCAGTTCCGCGTTCAGGTTCTGTGATCTGACGTTTCTCTCAGCGCCAATCGCGTTACGCCTAGTTCTGCCTCAAACAGCCTGCTAGCTAGCTAACGCCTAGGTTAGAGTTTGGAATCAGGGCTGGTGGTCTATTGCCCTGCTCTAAACCAAACTCTAACCTTAACCAACTTCGAAAGAGTCGCCAAGCTTGACCAGTGATAGAACTAGGCGTAACGCGATTGGCACTGAGAGAAACGTCAGTGGCCAATCAGATTGCGGAACCCGAACGCGGAACTGAAAGTGCGTTAGGGAAAATCTTTATGTGACCCGGCATGGTCTAGGTCGGATTGTGCCGGCAGAGAACATTCCTCAGAAAAGCCGTAAACGTTGCGCCATTCAGAAATAGGTCAAAATTTATATATTCGCAATTTCTAGTGCTTTGAAATGTTCTCTATCTGTTTCTTTATTTGCTAAACTTAATACAACTTGTAAATGTGTTAATTATTGTTAGATTGTCCGACGCACTGGAAAGAACTAGATTTGCCTCGGAGGGGTGTGGTTAAATACTCCGGAGGGAGACACGCAGATATTACAGATAATTTCCATTCCGAGACAACGGACTCAGTAGGCTACTTTGTTGGCGGTGTGAAACATTAATATCTTTGGAACCGTTTGTGTTATATCATAGATGGAGTTGATATAGAGAGAGTTAATGAATTTCGTTTTCTTGGTGTGATTATGGATGATAAATTAACATGGAAATCGCACATAGCACACGTTAAAAAAAAGATGTCCAAGAGTATTTTTGTTATGGATAAAGTAAAGGATGTGTTAGAGTATGAGGCAATGCGAACTGTGAGGTTTTTGTCCATTGCTCACTTACTCGCTCTGTTCTGTTCCTTTAAGCCTACTCGCTCTGTTTCCTTTAGTTTTCTGTTAATCATTGCATTCCCCTATTCACACGCTTCTTCCCATAGACGTCGTTGATTGGTTCTCCCCCAACCACACGCTTGTCAATCACATCCCTCAGCTGTCACTGCTTGTCAATTAAGCATTCCCTGATTATTTATACCCCGTTTCCCCATTCAAGTTTTGTTGGATCGTTTTGATATTTCAGTTGCATTCGCCGTTCCTGCCTTGCCTGCTGTTTTTTCCCTGTGCTTTGCCTCCAGGATATTCAAGAAGCATTCCTCTTGGACACCCTTTTCCCGTGGCGACGCGCTCGCTCCGTTCTGTTCCAACGCTCTTTACGCACAGCGCCTGGGTGAGTTTTTTATGACTGTCTTTGATCCTATTCCGTTTTTCGTGTGTTTATATAACACTGAAGATTTCCTGCTTTTTATCAGACAGTCACTCACCCAGCGTTTAGCCCTTTTTTGGATTGTTTCATTGGGATAATATTTTGGCCTAACATCGCCCACTGTGTGTTTACACACCGAAGTTATTATCACTTGGATTTGTATTTTGGGACTTCGCTCACAGTGTTTATTTTGCACCGAAGATTTCTATCACGTGGGATTGTGTTTGGAACGTTACTCACAGTGTGTATATACACCGAAGATTCAGTCACTTGGATAACTCTGTTTTTGGGTACAAGTCACCTCTCCTGTCACCTGCTCTGTTCCAACTGCACTCTGAGCTAACTCGCTCCCTCTCTCCCTCTCGGTCCCGCAACCACCTCGGAGATTCTGCCGAGAGAAGTCTGCAGAGCGGCTCTGACGTCATCGTCTGCTTCCCCAGACTACCATCCCGGGAGAAGCTGCAGAGCAGCAACATTCATCCTTGCTTGTATTCCAGTCTTTGTTTGAACTCTACCAAGTCTATGCTGTTTATTTAGTGTAAATAAACAAGCCCTTGTTTTTGGCAACTCTGAATCCTACTCTCTTGTGTCGTTGCGTTTGGGGTCGGTGTCAAACCATAACATTACGATCGAACCAAAATGACGACCCCAGCCGACACAGAGAGGGTCAGAACCGCACTAGCTAATCAGATCGAGTTGACCAAGGATCACAGTCACCAACTAGAGAGGGCTGCGGCTGCGGTGCAGGATCTCAGGGAACAAGTCCAGCCTATTCAAGGGTCACTGGCCGCTCTGGCTGGACAACAATCTGGTATTCTCGTTCAGCTTCACTCGCTGAGCGACACCGTTAACGCTTTACTCCCCTCACTTCCTTCAGGAGCATTCCCCGCAGCCCCAGCAGAGTCATCAAACAACTGTTGAGCAGCCAGGAAATAATGATGTTATGATGATGTTAGATGATTTTACCAAAAGATGATAAAAATAACAGCCTACATTGAGTAAAACATTCTTTTCTTGATAATGTTTTGACAATTTTCTTTATAAAAACAATATTTGGTCTTCAAAAAATTATAAAAGAAAATGAATCTTGAAAAAGAGGGGTCGTCTTTTATTCGGACCAATACGGTAATACAACATATTCCCCACCTACTCTGGTTCACTTCATTCAGCCAACACAGATAGGTAGGTTAAGCACCTTCAGCTCTGAGCTCACCCATATAAATAGATACAATTCTATGTATTATTTATTATATATCATTGGCACTTCAGATCATTATATATCCGGCTAGCATTATGAGGAACCACTGCAGTGAAACAAAGGCTGAAAGAGTGCACCCCACTGAACCTATTCATGCATCACACAAATATAAGTGCAGGCAGTCCAGGTGGCTGGCTGGTCAAGATTCCTCATTCTGCTTAACAGCGAGAACTTCCCTCCTATGAGTGGCAACTAGAGGGGTCCCCAGTGCCCGTAGCCGAGTACAAATGATAAATGTTCCTCAATGACATCGCTTAGTCTCTTCATTTTCTCGCCAAACCTGATTGCGAGAAGGAAGGAGATGACGAGTACCTGTTTGACATGTGGGTTCCAACTCTTGCCTCGGTACAAAAATGAAGGTGCCCTTCTTTTTTTATACCGTAACTGAAACATTTTCAAGTTATTTGGTGCAGATTCACTACTGCCATAGGTTTCCGTTCTATCTGAAAATGTGTCTGAAACACCACATAATCCCATGGAAGTCACCACATTTGCCTAAAATGCCATGCTAACATCTGAGGTACATTTACTTTCCTGAAAAGGTTTAGTTTTCTTCCCATGAAAGGCTCTATTGCGCCTTACTGTAATACAGTGTTTAAAAAGGAAGAAGAGGAATTCTTCCTCAGAACTGCATTACTGCATTACACGACAACGGAAAAACCTTTCAGGGAAAGAAGTGACACATGAGATGTTAGCGTTGCATTTTAATCAAATGTGACCCGGCAGCGTAAAGATTTTCCCTAATGCACTTTCAGTTCCGCGTTCAGGTTCTGTGATCTGACGTTTCTCTCAGCGCCAATCGCGTTACGCCTAGTTCTGCCTCAAACAGCCTGCTAGCTAGCTAACGCCTAGGTTAGAGTTTGGAATCAGGGCTGGTGGTCTATTGCCCTGCTCTAAACCAAACTCTAACCTTAACCAACTTCGAAAGAGTCGCCAAGCTTGACCAGTGATAGAACTAGGCGTAACGCGATTGGCACTGAGAGAAACGTCAGTGGCCAATCAGATTGCGGAACCCGAACGCGGAACTGAAAGTGCGTTAGGGAAAATCTTTATGTGACCCGGCATGGTCTAGGTCGGATTGTGCCGGCAGAGAACATTCCTCAGAAAAGCCGTAAACGTTGCGCCATTCAGAAATAGGTCAAAATTTATATATTCGCAATTTCTAGTGCTTTGAAATGTTCTCTATCTGTTTCTTTATTTGCTAAACTTAATACAACTTGTAAATGTGTTAATTATTGTTAGATTGTCCGACGCACTGGAAAGAACTAGATTTGCCTCGGAGGGGTGTGGTTAAATACTCCGGAGGGAGACACGCAGATATTACAGATAATTTCCATTCCGAGACAACGGACTCAGTAGGCTACTTTGTTGGCGGTGTGAAACATTAATATCTTTGGAACCGTTTGTGTTATATCATAGATGGAGTTGATATAGAGAGAGTTAATGAATTTCGTTTTCTTGGTGTGATTATGGATGATAAATTAACATGGAAATCGCACATAGCACACGTTAAAAAAAAGATGTCCAAGAGTATTTTTGTTATGGATAAAGTAAAGGATGTGTTAGAGTATGAGGCAATGCGAACTGTGAGGTTTTTGTCCATTGCTCACTTACTCGCTCTGTTCTGTTCCTTTAAGCCTACTCGCTCTGTTTCCTTTAGTTTTCTGTTAATCATTGCATTCCCCTATTCACACGCTTCTTCCCATAGACGTCGTTGATTGGTTCTCCCCCAACCACACGCTTGTCAATCACATCCCTCAGCTGTCACTGCTTGTCAATTAAGCATTCCCTGATTATTTATACCCCGTTTCCCCATTCAAGTTTTGTTGGATCGTTTTGATATTTCAGTTGCATTCGCCGTTCCTGCCTTGCCTGCTGTTTTTTCCCTGTGCTTTGCCTCCAGGATATTCAAGAAGCATTCCTCTTGGACACCCTTTTCCCGTGGCGACGCGCTCGCTCCGTTCTGTTCCAACGCTCTTTACGCACAGCGCCTGGGTGAGTTTTTTATGACTGTCTTTGATCCTATTCCGTTTTTCGTGTGTTTATATAACACTGAAGATTTCCTGCTTTTTATCAGACAGTCACTCACCCAGCGTTTAGCCCTTTTTTGGATTGTTTCATTGGGATAATATTTTGGCCTAACATCGCCCACTGTGTGTTTACACACCGAAGTTATTATCACTTGGATTTGTATTTTGGGACTTCGCTCACAGTGTTTATTTTGCACCGAAGATTTCTATCACGTGGGATTGTGTTTGGAACGTTACTCACAGTGTGTATATACACCGAAGATTCAGTCACTTGGATAACTCTGTTTTTGGGTACAAGTCACCTCTCCTGTCACCTGCTCTGTTCCAACTGCACTCTGAGCTAACTCGCTCCCTCTCTCCCTCTCGGTCCCGCAACCACCTCGGAGATTCTGCCGAGAGAAGTCTGCAGAGCGGCTCTGACGTCATCGTCTGCTTCCCCAGACTACCATCCCGGGAGAAGCTGCAGAGCAGCAACATTCATCCTTGCTTGTATTCCAGTCTTTGTTTGAACTCTACCAAGTCTATGCTGTTTATTTAGTGTAAATAAACAAGCCCTTGTTTTTGGCAACTCTGAATCCTACTCTCTTGTGTCGTTGCGTTTGGGGTCGGTGTCAAACCATAACATTACGATCGAACCAAAATGACGACCCCAGCCGACACAGAGAGGGTCAGAACCGCACTAGCTAATCAGATCGAGTTGACCAAGGATCACAGTCACCAACTAGAGAGGGCTGCGGCTGCGGTGCAGGATCTCAGGGAACAAGTCCAGCCTATTCAAGGGTCACTGGCCGCTCTGGCTGGACAACAATCTGGTATTCTCGTTCAGCTTCACTCGCTGAGCGACACCGTTAACGCTTTACTCCCCTCACTTCCTTCAGGAGCATTCCCCGCAGCCCCAGCAGTTCCCACGTACCCCGATCCCGCACCTCGGGAACCCCTTCTCTCCGTCCCACGGCTGTTCGACGGCAATCCCGAGGAGTGTGCCACATTCATCATGCAATGTGAGTTGGTTTTCCGTCATCAACCAAGCCGATTTACTTCTAGAGGGTCCCAAGTGGCCTATATGACAAACTTGCTTTCAGGCCGGGCTGCCCAGTGGGTCACTTCCTCCTGGGCAATGGATGCAGATTTTGTTTTCTCCTATCCAGACTTCGTGGCGGAGCTCCGCAGAGTGTTCCACCATCCAGCCCGTGGTCTGGACCCTGGAGCCCGGTTGGGGACCTTCCGACAGGGGAGCGGCGGGGTGACTGACTACGTCCTGGAGTTTCGACTGGCGGCGGTGGAGAGTGGATGGAACGACCCTGCACTTCGCCTAACCTTCCTGAGGGGGCTCAGTGACGCGGTCAGGGACCAGCTCGCTACCCGGGAGGTGCCCGACTCCCTCGAGGACCTGTTTAGCCTCGTCATCCGCATCGACGGACGCCTCCAGGAGAGAAGGCGCGAGAGGACCCGACTGTTACCTCCTGAGGTACCCCGGATTCCCCGGACGCATGACGTCACTCCTGGACGCCCTGCCCTCAACACGACTGGTGGTAGCGGATCCTCCCGTTCGGTTCGCGAGGAGGAACCCATGCAGCTGGGACGCTCTCATCTGAGCCAGGCTGAACGTGAGGCAAGGCTCAGGTCCGGTCTCTGCCTCTACTGCGGAAGGGAGGGACACCGAATCGCCAACTGCCCCACCCGGCCAAAAGATCAGGCTCGCCGAGACCCCGGGAAATCCTGGTGAGCCGTTTTTCCCATTCCCAGAGCCGCGCACCACCTGGCCATCTGATGAGTGTCACCCTGGCCTGGGGGGACCAACGAGCCACGGTGGAGGCCCTCATCGACTCTGGGGCAGACGAGAATTTCCTCGACTTCGAGTTTGCTACCCGAGCCAACATTCCACTTGAGGACCTTGTGAGGCCCTTGGAGATCTTTGCGTTGGACCAACACCGCCTGGCCGACATCTCTCAACGCACCGGCCCAGTCGTGCTGACCATCGCTGGGAACCACGTCGAGAGAATCCAGTTCCTCATCACCCGATCCCCCCTTGTCCCGGTGGTCCTGGGTAGGCCCTGGCTCGCGCTGCACGAGCCCCACATCGCCTGGTCCTCCGGTACCATCAAGGGCTGGAGCTCCTCCTGTCACGCCCTGTGTCTGCAGGCGGCGTCCTGTCCCCCGCCCCGGAGGTCCGCTGGTGAGTCGCCTCCGGACCTCTCTTCCATACCTCCCGAGTACCACGACCTCTTGGAGGTTTTTAGTAAATCCAGGGCTCAGGCCCTTCCACCTCACCGCCCCTACGACTGCGCCATCGACCTCCGCCAAGGGGCTCCCCTTCCCGGCAGCCGCCTTTACAGTCTGACCGTTCCGGAGAAGAAGGCGATGGATCTGTACATCTCTGAGTCATTGGAAGCAGGACTCATTCGGCCTTCCTCCTCCCCGGTGGCGGCCGGTTTCTTCTTTGTTGGGAAGAAGGATGGGGACCTGCGACCCTGCATCGACTATCGCCAGCTCAACGAGATCACCATCAAGAACAAGTACCCTCTACCTCTCATGAACTCCACCTTCGAGCCACTGACCCAGGCTACCGTCTTCACCAAGCTGGACCTCCGGAGTGCCTACCATCTTGTCCGTATCCGTGAGGGCGATGAATGGAAGACCGCCTTCAAGACCCCCAGGGGCCACTACGAGTACCTAGTGATGCCGTTCGGCCTCACCAACGCCCCGGCGGTATTCCAGGCACTCATGAACGACGTCCTTCGTGACATGCTGGAGGTGTTCGTGGTGGTGTACCTGGACGACATCCTCATCTTCTCCAGGACCCTCGAGGAACACATCCAGCATGTCCGCCGTGTGCTGGAGCGCCTCCTCCACAATCGGCTCTTCGTCATGGCGGAGAAGTGCCGTTTCCACTCCGACTCCGTCGACTACCTGGGCTTCATCGTTGAGAAGGGCTTGACCCGAGCGGATCCTCGCAAGATCCAAGCTGTGGAGGATTGGCCTGAACCCACCACTCGGAAGGAGTTACAGAGTTTCCTCGGGTTCGCCAACTTCTACCGAAGGTTCATCCGGAACTACAGTCATGTGGCGGAGCCACTTACCAGACTGACCTCTCCCGCTCTGCCGTTCGACTGGTCCCCAGCGGCATGTGCTGCGTTCCGCTCCCTCAAGAAGAGGTTCACTTCCGCCCCTATCCTGCTCCACCCTGACCCCAAGAGACAGTTCATTGTAGAGGTGGACGCCTCGGATACTGGACTGGGCGCTGTCTTATCCCAACGTTCGCTTTCGGACCAGAAGGTACATCCTTGCGCCTTCTACTCGCGTCGGTTCCTCCCTGCCGAGAGGAACTACGACACCGGCAATCGGGAGCTGCTGGCGGTCGTGGCTGCGTTGGAGGAGTGGCGTCATTGGCTAGAGGGGGCCGAGGAGCCTTTTACCATCTGGACGGACCACAAGAACCTGACGTTCATCCGCGCTTCCAGGCGCCTCAACGGTCGGCAGGCGAGATGGGCCAGCTTCCTCAGTCGGTTCGACTTCTCGCTGACCTTCCGCCCCGGTTCCCGCAACACGAAGGCCGACTCCCTGTCCCGGTTACACTCCAAGGGGGCTCCACCCTCTGAGGACCCGACTCCCATCCTCCCGGAGGCCCGAGTGGTTGGAGCCATCACCTTGGGCATCGAGGGTGTGGTTAGACGTGCCCTGCGCTTCCAGCGTGCTCCAAGCAACGTTCCGATTCATCGTCTCTTCGTCCCCGACTCTGTCCGGTCCCGGGTGCTGCTTTGGGGCCATACCAGCCGGTTCGCCTGCCACCCGGGCGTCCATCGCACGTTCTCCTTCCTGGCTCGTCGTTTCTGGTGGCCCACCATGCGGAACGACGTCAAGGAGTTCGTATTGGCCTGCGCGGTCTGTGCCCGCAGCAAGGCCTCGCACCAGGCACCCTCCGGGCTCTTACAGCCACTTCCCGTTCCAAGCCGTCCTTGGTCACATGTGGCGCTAGACTTTGTCACCGGTCTTCCCTCCTCCCAGGGGAACACTTGCCTTCTGACCGTGGTGGATCGATTCAGCAAGGGGGTTCACCTCGTGGCCCTTTCCAAGCTTCCCTCGGCGGCCGAGACGGCGGACCTCCTGACTCACCACGTGTTCCGCCTTCATGGGTTTCCCCAGGACATCGTCTCTGACCGGGGGCCCCAGTTCACCTCCCAGGTATGGCGGGCCTTTTGCAAGGGATTGGGGGCGACGGTCAGTCTTTCCTCTGGTTATCATCCCCAGACTAACGGACAGACGGAGAGGATGAACCAGAGCGTGGAGTCTGCTCTTCGGTGTGTGGCAGCCGAGAGACCGGCATCCTGGAGCCGTTTCCTTCCCTGGGTTGAGTACTCCATCAATTCAATGGTCAGTTCCGCCACCGGCCTCTCACCATTTGAGGTTTCCCTGGGCTACCAGCCCCCTCTTTTCCCCGCACAGGAGGCGGAAGTGGCAGTTCCCTCCGTGCAGGACCACCTCGACCGCTGCCGACGAGTTTGGGAGATCACCAGGACCGCGCTGCTCCGGACATCTGCGCCGACTTACCGCCCTGGGCAGAGGGTGTGGCTCTCCGCAAGGGACCTCCCGCTTCGGTCCTCGGCCAAGAAGCTCAACCCCCGTTTCGTCGGACCTTTCGAGGTCCTGAAGGTACTCAGTCCGGCGGCCCTACGCCTGAAACTTCCTGCGTCCATGCACATTCACCCCGTGTTCCATGTCTCCCGGGTTAAGCCTGTCTCCCTCAGTCCCCTGATGCCTCCAGCTCCTGATCCTCCGCCTCCCGTGTTGGTGGATGGTCACCCCCAGTGGCAGGTCCGCCGGTTGATGGGCGTTCGTCGGCGGGGCCGGGGGTTCCAATACCTGGTGGATTGGGAGGGTTACGGCCCTGAGGAGCGTAGCTGGGTCTCCCGGCAGCTCATCGTGGATCCCGGCTTGATCACTGACTTCCATCGTGCCCATCCTGACGAGCCGGGTCGGCCTGGTCGCCGGGTGGCTCCCGTGGAGGGGGGGGTACTGTGAGGTTTTTGTCCATTGCTCACTTACTCGCTCTGTTCTGTTCCTTTAAGCCTACTCGCTCTGTTTCCTTTAGTTTTCTGTTAATCATTGCATTCCCCTATTCACACGCTTCTTCCCATAGACGTCGTTGATTGGTTCTCCCCCAACCACACGCTTGTCAATCACATCCCTCAGCTGTCACTGCTTGTCAATTAAGCATTCCCTGATTATTTATACCCCGTTTCCCCATTCAAGTTTTGTTGGATCGTTTTGATATTTCAGTTGCATTCGCCGTTCCTGCCTTGCCTGCTGTTTTTTCCCTGTGCTTTGCCTCCAGGATATTCAAGAAGCATTCCTCTTGGACACCCTTTTCCCGTGGCGACGCGCTCGCTCCGTTCTGTTCCAACGCTCTTTACGCACAGCGCCTGGGTGAGTTTTTTATGACTGTCTTTGATCCTATTCCGTTTTTCGTGTGTTTATATAACACTGAAGATTTCCTGCTTTTTATCAGACAGTCACTCACCCAGCGTTTAGCCCTTTTTTGGATTGTTTCATTGGGATAATATTTTGGCCTAACATCGCCCACTGTGTGTTTACACACCGAAGTTATTATCACTTGGATTTGTATTTTGGGACTTCGCTCACAGTGTTTATTTTGCACCGAAGATTTCTATCACGTGGGATTGTGTTTGGAACGTTACTCACAGTGTGTATATACACCGAAGATTCAGTCACTTGGATAACTCTGTTTTTGGGTACAAGTCACCTCTCCTGTCACCTGCTCTGTTCCAACTGCACTCTGAGCTAACTCGCTCCCTCTCTCCCTCTCGGTCCCGCAACCACCTCGGAGATTCTGCCGAGAGAAGTCTGCAGAGCGGCTCTGACGTCATCGTCTGCTTCCCCAGACTACCATCTTGGGAGAAGCTGCAGAGCAGCAACATTCATCCTTGCTTGTATTCCAGTCTTTGTTTGAACTCTACCAAGTCTATGCTGTTTATTTAGTGTAAATAAACAAGCCCTTGTTTTTGGCAACTCTGAATCCTACTCTCTTGTGTCGTTGCGTTTGGGGTCGGTGTCAAACCATAACAGAGAACACTCTACTGCTCACTCATCTCACCTTATATTAGTTATTGTGTTGAAGTATGGGGGAATACTTATGGGACTAATATAAAACCATTATATATACTACAGAAGAGGGCTGTACGAATCACACATAAAGTGAGTTATCGAGAACACACAAATATATTATTTATTAAATCTAGAATAATTAAACTTGAAGACATGGTTAAGTTTCAAACAATGTTAATTATGTTTAGGGCAAGAAATAATACACTGCCAGAAAAACTACAAAATCTTTTTCATTTAGAAAGTGAGTTTAGTAGGAGAAAATACAATTTTAAACATCAGTTTGCACGTACCACACTTAAACAGATGTGTCCTTCAGTTATTGGTGTAAAGTTGTGGAATTCTCTCCATAGCGAGCTTAAGGGATGTAAGTGTTTATCAATTCAAAAAAAAATTATAAAAAAAATAAAAATTAGTCAGTATGAAAATCAAATGTGATCTGAATAGTGAGATGTTTTCTTTTTTTTTTTTCTCTTTCTTTTATTCTTTATTCTTTATCATTATTATTATTATTTAATTTTTTCTTGTTTAACTATGGATTGTGTGTTTCTTTTATAATGGTATAAATGATTATTTGTGTAAATTAGGTTGTACGCCGACCATTAAGTAAATACTTGTTAGTTTAGGAATAAGGGGCAGGTAACTATAAGATTTATTCTTCTTCCTGCTCCTTTTGTCCATGGAATGACTATTTATGATTGTGTAATGAAGAAACTATGATTGTATGATTCCATGTGGCAAATAAAAACTCTGAACTGAACTGAACTGAATTGTATCTGAATCAGGCATACAAGCCTGACTGGCAGTGCGCATAGATTAAGTCCAGCGCTCGCTCCTCAAATCAGACTGAATGGCTCATAACGGAGTCTCTCTCTCTCTCTCTCTCTCTCTCTCTCTCTCTCTCTCTCTCTCTATCTCTCTCTCTCTCTCTCTCTCTCTCTCTCTCTCTCTCTCTCTCTCTCTCTCTCTCTCTCTCTCTCTCAAGTAGCCAAACATTTCATTATAAAAACCAACTGGATAGTTGATTTAACCACTTCCGCCCGTGACATCATCATCATCATCAAATGA
>NC_140180.1:34505830-34895830 GCF_963971535.1 Notolepis coatsorum | reverse complement strand
AGAGAAACTGTATTCAAAGATCAAATAAAGCTATTAGAATAGTCTTTGAATCTAAATATACTTTCTTTGCGTTGATTCTACATTAATTCCATGATTTTACTCAAGTAAATATCTGTTACAAGTTTCGGTCTTAAGTAGAAACATTTTATTGAAAAATACGATTTTTAATCTAGATTAATTACAGAAAATTGTGAGATTAATTAGTTATTATTTTTTTTATATATATTGACAGCACTAGAAAAAAGAACCTTGATAAAAGATCCCTGCATTCCGCGCAGCTGACACAGACAGCTCGACAGTGATGGAGTCAGACCCACACTGGAAAAGATCACATTAGGACTAAGGACCTCACTTACACTCGAGCAATTCCAACGGCAATTGCGAGAAAGAAAGAAATGACATGTCCCTATAGTTAAAACCTGATAAATGGACAGGAGAGGACCGTGATGACACAGTAATCCCTGCATTCAGCTGAGCATTCGCCAACGGTTTCATAATTTCATTAATCTAATGGTCAATAGCTAATTGACTAATTGTTTGTACCTTGTGTACGTTGTGTCGTTGCATGCCGAATAAAGACCTCTCTCAAAGATGTCCTGCATTATTATTATTATACAGGGGTGTAAAGTACTTGAGTAATTGTACTTCGTTACAATACTTAAGTAGTGTGTTTGGGGATTTGTACTTTACTTGAGTATTATTAGGTTTGCATACTTGTACTTTTACTCAATTACATTTCAGAGAAAAGAAACGTACTTTTTACTCCTTACATTTATAATACAGACCTACAAAGTACAAATCTCGCAGGTCCAACTATTTTAATTAGTATATTTGTTTCTCTGGCCGAACTAACGTTAGGATTATTAATCCTGCAGCCGCATTTTATTTAAAAACAGCCAATCAAATCCCCATCAATGGAAATTTAACCCACCCATACCCATGCGCATTGGTCCTTGTGCAAGACTAGAAAGCAGGGATCTTTGATTAAACACCTGCTATCAGAAGAATAGATTTTTATTAAGTACATTTAAAAGTAGAAACTTTTTTACGTTTTAAGTGTGTTTTTAGCCAGATACTCTGACTTTTACTTGAGTGCGATTTTGAGACGGTACCCATACTTAAGTATAATTTCTGGGTACTTTTTACACCCCTGCTTGTGTATGATGTCTGTCTTTTCTATTTCATTCTTGCCAGCAGCACCGATGATATGACTCACTCCTGTGCACCTGAGCACTTGATTGCATGGGATGTGGAATATTTTAAATCAGCCATGACGGTGAACTGTAGAAATGTAGACGAGTCAATTTGTATATAAAAATAGAACATTGTTTATTTCCTGTTTCTGTGGCCACAGAAAAAGGATCCTCAGTTTACAATCAGAGACTCAAGTGTACACACACAAGCGTCTGACCAGAAAGTGAGAAATAGCTCTGGTCAGACTTATACAATTAACTTACCACGCAAGGCCCTGTATGCGGGCCGGGCTTTCTTGAGGACGATTTGCCCACCAGCATGACGCGCCACTTTGTTGACCTTTAGCGGTTCGGCGTGCATATTTTTTAATACAATATATAAATCAAATTAAAGCCCTATTTATGACTGTCGATAGCCATTTCAGGCGACAAAATCCGCTAAGCGGTTCTCGAGTTACATGCCGATATGTGAGGCGTGCGCCGAAGTAGACGGCAGGCTTTTAATTTTTTCAAATACCACTCCCGATTCTCGAGCCTCTACCTCCGTCAATCATTTGGCGATCTCGAAAATGATTGGACAGGGTTGTATCGAATGATTGTGGCTTTCCAATGGTACCCCATGTGGGAATGAGCTAATCAGGGATCTAGGTGAAAAGTCATGAGCGATTACAGGAAGAGAATTCTCCGTCGAATGCATCAAGGAGTCAATGAGAAAATCGTTTTCTGAGCTCTTCTTTTTTCCAAAACCGCTTCTAATCACTCATTTCTAAACAGATTTTTATGAAATTGACCAGGCTATAAGTATAAAGTATGTTGTTTTGGTTTGCAAAAAAAGTATGCAGTCCTCAAAAACGAAAACTAAAATGGCCAATTTTGGAGGCGCCTGTTAAGAGGTTAACTATATTAACTAGTCAATGCTGTACAGAGAATATGTATTTAAACAGAGCTATGGACATGATAACATTTTCCAAGACACATCAACACAACACAAAATATCTATAAAAGACAAGGTCTTTGCATTAATCTCAGCATGTTGACTGTGAGTTTTGTGAGGCTGTTTAACCCAAGGATATTGACGTACGGGTGTCTCTACTTATGACCTCTCAAGAGGGGGATAATAGCACATTCAAATATCCGTAATACATCAAATATCAAGTATTACAGAGAGCAGAAAGAGAAAATAGGAGGAGAAGCACGTACCCGGGGTACCAAATCGATGTCGTCTCTGAAATATAACTCAATTTACAGCTGGAAAGGGAAATGATTCGTGCTTGGGGGGGGGGGGGGGGGGGGGGCATTTCTGCAATCCCATGTTAAAACATCCCAGTGAATAAAACGCAGATAGAGAGAAACGGCTCCTTTCTCCTCCGTCGTCTCCTCGCTGCAAACCGAGATGGCTTATGAATACGGAGAGGAGCTGTGCTCCTTGGCAAAGCTTGTAAACAGATGCAACACTTTGGGTGCCTGAGCTGGGGAACAGCCAAAGGAGAAGTAACATGTGATTATGCAAAAGATGTCTCCTCTGGCTTTGAGCACCCCCTGAAACACACACATGCTCTCTCTCTCTCCCTTTCCCTCTCTCCTGTCAATACCATTACAGTACTCTGCTCACTACTGACCCCTCCCCGTCTTTGCTTCATCTGTTTCCTTGCATCATCAGTGTCTTGAATACAAAAAAAAGTTAGGTATGATGGATACAGTGTGCACTAATATCTACCTCTGCTGACGGGCATACAATGAATAATGGTCATACATGTGAAATCCCAACTGCTGTTGGAATTGTGGATCTGAATAATATGTCATTACTGCCATCTTGTGTCCTAAAAAGGAAATACCCTGAAAGGGTTGGCAGATGATATGCCTGGCTTGAAAAGAGTTCAAGCCATCTAGTGATCTGTTTCATATATGCACATTTGAAACTAGGGATGTCCAATATTATCGGCCTACCGATATTATTGGCCGATATTGGCATTAAAATGTGATATCGGAAATTATCGGTATCGGTTTTAAATTTTTTATTTGATTTTTTTACATTTATTTAAGCTTTATTTACCCAGGCAAGCAAGTAAGAACACATTCTGATTTTATTTATTGTCAAAAGTATGCATAATGTTGTGTTAATTCCACGACAAGAGATATGTAATGTTAATTACCTGCATATATCGGTATCGGTTGATATCGGTTGATATCGGTTGATATCGGTTGATATCGGTTGATATCGGTATCGGAAATTAAGAGTTGGACAATATCGGTATATCGGTATGGGTAAAAAAGCCAATTTCGAACATCCCTATTTGAAACCTTTAGGTATTCTGCATACATACATGCTTGTAATTGGCACCATTTATAGCAATATATTATTATTATAATAATAGTATAGCACAGAAAGTCAGAAACACTTATTCATGCCTTCGTCACTTCCCGCCTCGACTACTGTAACGTAATCCTTCTTGGTGCCTCCAAGAGTTCTGGATCGCTTGCAGTACGTCCAAAATTCAGCTGCGAGGGTCCTCACGCGCACCAAACCCTGGCAGCATATCACCCCCACCCTGCAAAAACTCCACTGTCTCCCCATCAACTACCGAATCCCCTACAATATCCTCCTCCTCACCTACAAATCCGTGGACGGGTTGGCTCCTTCCTACCGGACCGACCTACTCCACCCCTACACTCCAGCACAAGGCCTCCGCTCCTTCAACTCCGACCTCCTCACCATCCCCCGCACCAGGCGTTTTACACTGGAGACCGGGCTTTCTCCGTAAGTTCATGGGTTGAAAGCAAACCATTGGTCAATTGCCACCAAATACGACTTTATAAACCCAGAACTTTTCAATAATAATGATTATTATTATTATAACTTATTGCGTGCGTTCTTCTTCTGAAATGGATTCTTGCTGTTAGAACAGTTCGATGCTGGCTGCCCAGGCGTACGCATAGATCGCATATTTACAACATCTCCTCTCCTCTCCTCTCTTCTCTTCTCTGCTCGTACAAGTTATGAGCGCTTCGGGGTTTTAGCCACAGGGACCTTTCAGAGAGATATGACAGGTGACAGATCCAGTATTTCCCAACCTACTGCGTGATTGGTTCTTGACAAGCGCGCAGTCGTTCAGTATTGATTGATTGATTGAAAAGTTTATTAACAGATTGCAGAATGGGTACACTACAGTACAGCTCAAAACATACAATTGTTAAGGGGATGCAGACCAGAGAAAGACTTTCGTCTTGTTTACATCAGGGTCCCCCATTTTCAATTCATCATATGACACACACGACATAGACAGTACTGCTACATCTATACATTTATGACATACCAGATTTGCAAATACAGTACTGTTTGTGATACTAAAAAAATCCAGAAAGAGTGTATATACATTTGACATAGGTGGGGTGGGGTTGGGTGGGGCTGTACATTGGAGGTGGGGGGGGGGGGGGGGTTGGGTAGGGGGGGGGGGGGGGCACTGTACATTGGAATACTGACAAGGCCATACTTGGTCTTTACTGTACAACTGGGTTAGGACATTTGTAGGGGCCAATTTCGAATTTTTTTATTATCTTTTTCCTCCTTCTTTTTCCGTTTTCCTCCCCTCCCAATGTTAGTCGTTATGCCAATTCCCAATCCCCTTCCTGGTCGTTGCGCACTCTACCCCCTACCGTCGGTCTGGGTGGGCGGAGACTATCACATGCTTCCTCCGACACATATGTACCCAGCCCACCACTTCTTTTCACCTGGCAGCGTGGACTCTCACTGGGAGAGTACTACCTCCCTCCAGATCCTTCCCTCGCTGTGCAGGCGCCCCGACCGAACTGTAGGAGTCGCTGTTTACAACCACCCGGACCCACCCACCGGCTTCCCTCCCGCTGACTCTGCTAATCGAGCCAGTATGACGGCCGGCCAAGCCGGAGGCAACGCTGACAGCCGGATTCGATACCAGTGTCTCTTGCGTTGGTGACGAGCGATTAGTCCGCTGCGCCACCCAGCCGCTGTGTGTGTGTGTCATTTTGAGATCAGTCGCAAATCGCTTCCTGTTGAATGGATCAGACAGCGATCAGATGCCGAAACTCGGCTGTTTTACACATGCCTCATTCGCCTTATAACAGCCCTGACACACCAGTCGCGCGCGAAGGCAGGCGGGCGGGGGGGCGACCAGCGCTTCACTTTCGCTCCCATGTTAATGGATGTAGCTGTGCCCACTGGCCGCAAGCGGGCGCGCGACTCGCGGGGTGGAAGCAATAGTTTTCGCTTTGGTTGGATTCAGAGGCGTTATTATTATTAATTATTATGAACTCAATCAGCGCCAGAGGTTGCTGTTTACCATGTGGTAAGAAGGCCACCGCTTTAAAGAATAGGAATACATGGCAGTGTTTGCAGGGCTCAAACTATATTAAATATCATAGCTATGGATATAATACTATTGCCCATTTGACATCGAGTATCTATCGTTCAATTTGTGAAAAAGAAATAATTTTTTCATCCATACATTCCCATTTTATACCGTGGTGAATATGAGTATAGTTTTTGAGTAATCCTGTCTAATCCCAGAAAACTACGCTATGCAGCGTTTAGTGCATTTCACTAGAAACCGTGGCATTTCTTGCCTGTATCAACAATCAATCTGAAATCAACGCTATATTATCAATATTATGTTTCATCATGAAAGCATGAAAGGGTGGATAGGGTTCTATCGTTTGATCGTCACCAACGGAATATGTTACACACACATTACACACATACGCTCGGATCGCGGGGAAGGGATTCTTGGATCAACGCAAGATTGATACCAAGCCCTTACCTTGACTAGGATGTACTCCATAAAGAATATTCCAATTATCTGATTGCCATTCCAAGTACTGATGTCGATCGTGTTGCCAACATAATCCACCAAAGAACATGAACCGGGAGTGCTTGATTCTCCTCAATCCATGTGTTATAAACGCTTGTCGTGCCCGACAAGGAAAACCAGGCCAAGACTTTTTAGATCGACACACACCTCACCCCTGCCCACTTTGACAACCTAGGATGGCTTAGAGTAGACGACAGAGTACAGCAACTTGCAATGGGCCTGGTCTACAAGATACACTACACGACCAAGGTACCCATGTACATGTCAAAATGCTTCACAAAGGTCAGTGAATACCACGATCACAACACCAGAGGGAGCTCCACAAATCATGTTAAACCCAGATTCGGCTCAAACAAGGGACTAAACACGTTTCGCAATTATGCCACATCAATGTGGAACGCCCTACCCAAAGCTGTAAAGGAATGTGAATCACTACCCACTTTCAAAACCACTCTCAAAGAACACCTATGGGAGACTGCAATTCGAAACTGGCCACTGCAAATGTCCTAACCCAACTCCCTCCAATGTACAGTAAATTACCAAGTATGGTTTTGTCAATATTCCAATGTACAGTTTTGCTTGTACAGTTGTACAGTGCTCCGCACCCACCCACCCCTCCTACCCAACCTTCACCCCACCCACCCAACCACCTCCAAAGTACAGCCCCCCCCCCCCCTACCCACCCAACCCCACCCCACCTACTTAACCTCCTCCAATGTACAGTTTTTACGTCA
This sequence comes from Notolepis coatsorum, assembly GCF_963971535.1. Classification (NCBI taxonomy): domain Eukaryota; kingdom Metazoa; phylum Chordata; class Actinopteri; order Aulopiformes; family Paralepididae; genus Notolepis; species Notolepis coatsorum. Next base: position 34,889,059 of record NC_140180.1, on the reverse strand, counting down.
AATGTATATACTCTATTTTCTGGACTCTTTTTGTATCACAAACAGTACTGTATTTACAAATCTGGTATGTCATAAATGTATAGATGTAGCAGTACTGTCTATCTGTATGTCATGTATGTCATATATGTCCTGTTGAATTGAAAATGGGGGACCCTGATGTAAACAAGACAAAAGTCTTTTTCTGGTCTGCATCCCCTTAACAATTGTGTGTATTGAGCTGTACTGTATTGTACCCATTCTGCAATCTGTTAATAAAGTTTTCAATCAAGCCCAAGCCAGAGAGTTTCAAAGGATGTGGAATACCAGCCGCAAGGCGCCAGGCGGCGGTATTGGACGTTTGTAATCTCAGACTCATTCCCAATGATAACACAGGCTCCCTCGATGGATTATTCTCGGGTTTGGCGCTCAAGCGTCAGCGAGTTAACCCGACTTTATTCGTGAGTGGCGTCCAATGAGTTAATAGAATAGAATAGAATCTTTATTGTCATTGTTGGTACAACGAAATTTTGTTTGGAACATCACCACTGGCATACAAACATAAAATATAGCATGTGCAAAATAATAATGTCAATAATAATAATAATATAATAATATAGTATCCATGTCCCAATGTCCTCAATAATAATAATATACAATCAATGTCCCAAGTGCAATAGTGCTAGTGCAAATAAATAAATATTACAGTGACAGTCCAGTGAGTTAATGGATTGAGGGGGGGGGGGGGGGGTTGACTTGCAATGGATGAAATAGTGTATAGTGCAGCAATGCAAGTCCGGTTCACAGTTATTGTTGTAATGGAGAAGTGGGAGTTATGTCACCGGGGGTTGGGGACGAAAATGTTCAGCACTGAAATGTAATTGTAAACAATGCGATCAAATCTCTTAATGACAACATGAGCCAAATAGATTTTTTTGGATGACACCTGGCAGTTTGTGGAAACAAGGGAAAGTATTCGCTATTGAGAAGCCACTTCAACTCGAGATGTCACATCATTTTATCCACCAGGGGCCATGGTTTTGCAGGACATACTTATAAAAAAATTATAATTTCTTCATTTCTAGTTGAGATCAGGGTTTGGCACAAGGTCTCCTGTAAGGTAAAATGACTGTCGATTGCATTGGATAATCGGGTTCTCAGCAAGTAATCTCTCTCTGTTGTTCCGTGAAGTCTGCGTTGTGTTTATCTCTTACTCATCGTACTGGCTGGCACACTCTATCTCCCCGGTAATGCATCCGACTCAGAAGAAAAGGACACACTGGAAACGTGATACCTTTCCTTGATGTTGATGTTTATTCCATAAACATAGCTTCGTACCAGATGGAAAACACTTCTGAAAGGTCTATTGAATTCCTTAATTATACCAGTCTCTCCTGCTATCAGTTCGATGGTGGTTGAGGCCTAGTGGTTAGCCAAAAGCCTTCCCTGTTAGCCGAAGCTAGCTACCTCGTGGCCTAGGAGGGTGGACTCCCCTCCACCACCCTCCAGCTATTGCAGTCTCTCTGTCAACCTCCCTACGTGTCAGCTTCGTGTCCTAGTCTGACTCAACCCGGAAGAACCCCCAGCTATAAAAGTGTATTTCCTTAGCAATGGCTATTAGCCATAGCAACGGCTCTCTCTCTCTCTCTGTCACCTCTGACACACTCTAACGTCTCTCCTATCTCTTCCCCATAGCAACGGTTTCTCCCCTCCTTAGCTGACCAGCTATCTCTGTTGATATTAACACCTTGGCCAATGACCTTGGCTCTATAACTCGCAGGGCCTGAGTGAAGACACACACTGGCTGTCTCCTCATTTAAGATCTATAGATCTGTCAGAGTAGAAGTCGCTTTGGATAAAAGCGTCAGCTAAATGACTAAATGTAAATGTAAATGTCTGCTGTCATCTACAGATATTTACATTATGTGCACATCTGAAAAACAAGTGCTATTCTGTCAATACCCAAAGTAATTTGAAAGTTATTCTTGAACCATGTATAGCACATCGTTCCATAGCCTGAAGTCTTATCTAGTACAGGTCCAAAGTTGATAGCAATCCCACTGAAAATGAGTGTTTTACACATGTTTTTCTAATGGTATGTAAGGTATGTTTATCCAAAATGGAGATTGTCACCAATTCATTGGCGTGACGACGGAGATGTTGAATAAGTCTTCTTCTTTCACCAGAGAAAAACACATATACTGTATATCCTCATATATTATCCCTCATGTAAGATATCATCATTTCCAGAATTCCATTGGCTAAAAAAACAACTACAAAAACATTTCCACCATCAGAGGTGACTGGTCCAGTTACGGGGAGGCGAAATCGGAGGTGGTAACTTTTTCGAAACTGATGCTCGTTGGCTGTTCGGTCTTATAACCCGAAATTGGAAGCACGTAATAGGCCAGATGTGGTGTCAATCAAAAGGCCACCATTTTAACTTTCAACCGATGTGTTGATTGATTGACAATAACACAGCGTGACACCGACAGACGAGGGCAAATGTGCTGCACAGACCAGGGCCGTCGGAACGTTAAGAGGTTAAAAGTGGTTAAACTGTCTAAAGTGAATGTTAAGGTGAGTATTTAAAGTGAGTGTGTGCATGTGGATGTGTGTGCAATGAATGTAGATGGATGGGTTAGTGTTGCATAGAGTCATTGAGCATCCTGATGGCCTGGGGATAGAAGCTCCTTTTGAGTCTCTCTGTACTGGCCATGAGACTCCGTTAGCGCTTGCCTGACCGCATCAGTGCAAAGAGGCAGTTGGCCCTGCAATGCCTGGTGTAAATGTCCTGGAGAGTGGGAAGCCCACCTCCAATTGTGCGTTCGGCTGATTGAGCCACTCGCTGCAGTCTGCTGCGGTTGTGTACGGTGCTATTCCCAAACGGGCCCTCATTTATCAACAATTCTTAGAAAGTGTTATATATTCGTACTGGCATCGCGTCCCGCTCTTAAGAAGTACTCAGGAGTGCTATCATCTGCATTTTAAAGGTCCCATACGTTTCTTTTTAAATTATTATTTGATAATACAAATGTGCATTCTCCCCAGATGGTCAGAAATGTATTTCCATTTTTTATTATTAATATAACATTATTGACTCATTATATGATTGCATTATTCTGATTGGCAGCCTATAATATCACCTAAAAGCAGTGGTCATTGTCACTCTATCCGCTTGGCAGGCGATGGTAGATCTCTCCAGCTTGGGAAAGTAGATTTCATGCCCAAAAAGGTTACCCACCCCTGCTATTAGGCCCTAGTACACAGACCCTGTGAAGAGGCTTCATGAAGAGAGCTCATCAGCTCACATTATCATAATTTGCAATACATATTTCTAACCGATAGCTCTCGACCATTCAGAAATCAAAGCTAGAAACATACCAGCTTTGTCCTCGAAGCTTTAAATGAATGGAGGGAAAAAAGGAGACCTGGGTGAAAGTCTGTCAAGAATACGAAATGGGGCCCTTACAGTAAGTAGCTTGAGCTACCACTTATGGAAACTTTCTCTAGGGTTTTCCACCTTAAAGGCACACATCCAACATGCCCTTTAAAGGTTATCCGTCCGTGAAAAGCAACAGCACCCAGTTCCCTTGCCATTACACTGGCCAGGACACTGTCCGTTGTACCGGGCTGACAGTGCTGACCTTCCACCCCCCCCCCCCTCCTTGTCATGCCAGTGCAGAGGTTGTCAAACAGGGGCAAGGCCTGTGTCCTGAATGTCCTATTGAGTAGTTTAGTTTTTAGTTTAGTTTATTTATTTTGCACATTATTAAAGGTCCCATATCTTATAAATGGCATTTTCCAGTGGTGTGCATTGTTTTCTAGCAATGTTGGGTTGTACTGACTAGATGTGAAATCTCTACCCAGTCGCGTTTCTATAGTTCAGCTGAGACAACCCCCCCCCCCCCCCCCACTGAAACGAACCATTCTGATTCGACTCCGCTCGCTGACGTGAATAGGCGCTGATCTGCCACCGCCCGCCCACAATCAACTGTGATACATTTATATGAGCAGCGAGTGGAAATAACGCAGAAGCGGTTTCAACAGCAGAGACCTTCAGCTGTTCCACTCTCAGCACTTCCTCAAAAGTGTTGACAACATAGCTCCAGAGTGCTTATAAATCCCAGCTTTACCCCCCTGCGCTTTTTCTATGTGCAGTGAAAACGTCAATACTTATAAATAAGCTTTGCAATGCACCCTCGTAACGTTAAGTTCTGTTTCGTATGGTTCTCGCTCAGCGTCACTACTGCACTATACTTCACTCGTGCACGCGCACTGAATACAAAATTCCACAATGTACCTTTACATCCCAACATTAGTCTGGCCACACCCCCATCCGCTTACCTACATAAGCAGGGGTGTGGTCACCTACTCACCTCCTTCTTCGCTTTCACCACAAGGAAGTGCCTTCGGTAGATCCCCACTTGACGAGGTTGTTAGTAGAAGAAAGTTGGAAAACAAGAGATACGTTGACATCATATCTTTATTTTCTCTCTCACTATTTTCGAGAAAATACGGCGATATTGTCTTCGTTACTGGAGTGTCTGGAAGATGATGGTCATTCTACACCTCCACCGTTTTTTTTTTTTTTTTTTTTTTTGTATTAGAAGCTCACGCCACTGACATGCTTCCCAACTACAATCCTCCTTGCTGCGGCTGGATGGGGTAAGACCCTCCAGCAACACAGCTGGACTGTAGGACGCACCGACTGTTGTGAGAAGCGGTGGGTTCCAGGTTGGGTGAGTAATGTTTGCTTGCGAGCACCACTTGTCTGTTAGTGCTATGGGGGCTAGCTGACAATGTTTACGAAAACCGGCCCCAGATTAGGGTCCTCTGTTCAGCCTCTTAGGCGACGGCGGAGGATCTTGGTTTGAAGCCCTTTATAGTCAACTAGTGGGCCACGACCAGTAACTGGTGATCCCAGGATTCTCTGGACGAGTGGATGCTTCTCTGTCACCGTGTAGGCCCCATCTGTGAGGATTTGGTTCATTCACCGCCACACGCTCCGCTCCTTTAAGGTACTGTGTTGATTGATGCATTCCCCGCCACACGCTCCGCTCCTTTAAGGTGCTGTGTGATTGGTGCATTACCCGCCACACGCTTTTGGAGCAAGTATCAATTCCAGCGCGCACCTGTCATAGTTTTTGATTAGCGCCCCTGAGGCTTTTTATACTGGGACTTCCCTTCATTCGATGTCGGGTCGTTTTGGAATACAACTGCTTTTGCCTGCTTTTTCCCCGTTGCTGTGCCTCATCTACTTTCCCTCCAGGACTTTCTGTGGAGATCCGCTGATGAGAACCTTGTTCCCCGTTTGGAGCCGTGCCTCGTTTACCCGCTTTACGCGTTTGCGCTTGGGTGAGTTGGAACCAAACCCCTCTGGATTATTCTGTCTGTGTGTGTGACAAACACAGAAGATTATCATTTTTGCTTGCACTGGACTCAGTTGAAGTGTGTGTTTAGAAGAGACACTGAAGATATCATTTCTGTTTGCACTAAACTCAGCTAACTTGTGTGTTGTGGAAAACACTGAAGATTGTCACTGTTCATTGGGTCTGGACACAGCTAAGGGAGGAGGGAACCACACTGCCTCTGTGTTTCGTTGGACTGTTATTGATATCTCTCTCTCTCTCCGTTTTCCACCTCGAGTTAAAGCTGGGAGTATCTGCAGAGCCGCTACAACGTCAAATACCGATTCCCTACCGCTATCACCAGGAGGATCTGCAGAGCCGCAGAGAACTCTGCCGATGGCAATCTCCCTTGTTGTTTCATAATTGTTACTTTACCCCTTTGTGACTCTGTAAATAAATATGCCCTAGTATTTGGCTAACTCTGAACTTCCTGTCTGTGCCGTGCGTTTGAGGTCGGTTCAAACCCTAACATTACGACCCGACCATGACGACCTCAGCCGACACAGACAGGGTCAGAACAGCGTTGGCGGTCCAGATTGAATTAACCAACGACCACAGCCTACAGCTAGGTGCGGCTGCGGCTGCTGTACAGGAGCTCCGAGACCAGGTCCGGCCTATTCAGGAGTCCCTTGGCTCTCTGGCTAGCCTGCAGACAGTCCAGGGTAATCAGCAGACTAATATTCTCCACCAATTACAAGCGCTGAGTGAAGCCGTTAACACCTTGCTTGTAACCCCACCTACTACAGGAGCCTCGGCCGGAGCATCACCCGCAGCCGTGGCAGGCCCCGCGCCTCCCGATCCCGCACCTCGGGAGCCCCGTCTCTCCGAACCACGGTTGTTCAATGGTAACTTCGAGGATTGTGCCACAGTCATCATGCAATGTGAGTTGGTTTTTCGTCATCAACCCAGCCGATTCACTTCAAGGGGAGCCCGAGTGGCTTACATGACTAACCTGCTCTCAGGCCGGGCAGCACAGTGGGTTACTGCCTCCTGGGCAATGGGGGCTGATTTCTGTTTTTCCTACCCAGACTTCGTGGCAGAGCTCTGCAGGGTTTTCCACCACCCAGCCCGTGGCCAGGACCCTGGAGCTCGGTTGGGCACCTTCCGGCAGGGCAGTGGCGGGGTCACCGACTACGTGCTGGAGTTCAGACTGGCGGCAACGGAGAGCGGTTTGAACGATCAAGCGCTTCGTCTCACCTTCACAAGGGGGCTCAACGACGCTGTCAGGGACCAGCTCGCGACCCGTGAGGAACCTGAGTCCCTCGAGGACCTATTCAGCCTCGCCATTCGCATCGACGGACACCTCCAGGAGAGAAGACGTGAGAGAACCCGATGGGACCTCCAGAGGTTCCTCAGACCCCCCGTACTCGTGACGGTACTGTGGTCCGCCCTGCTCCCAACACACCTGGTGGTTCCTTCCCCTCCCGTTCGGTGCCCGGGGAGGAACCCATGCAGCTGGGACGTTCACATCTTAGCCAAGCTGAACGGGAGGCAAGGTTCAGGTCCGGCCTTTGCCTCTACTGCGGTCGGGAGGGACACCGTATCTCCAACTGCCCCACCCGGCCAAAAGACCAGGCTCGCCGGGACCGGTTTCTTCTTTGTTGGGAAGAAGGACGGAGACCTTCGACCCTGCATCGACTATCGCCAGCTCAACGAGATCACCATTAAGAACAAGTACCCTCGTCCTCTCATGAACTCCACCTTCGAGCCTCTCAGGCTACCGTCTTTACCAAGCTGGACCTCCGGAGTGCCTACTATCTGGTCCGTATCCGAGAGGGCGATGAGTGGAAGACCGCCTTCAAGACTCCCAGGGGCCACTACGAGTACCTGGTAATGCCGTTCGGCCTCACCAACGCTCCGGCGGTATTCCAGGCGCTCATGAACGACGTCCTTCGTGACATGCTGGAGGAGTTTGTGGTGGTATACCTAGACGACATCCTCATTTTCTCCAAGACCCTCGAGGAACACATCCAGCATGTCCGCTGTGTGCTGGAGCGCCTCCTCCACAATCGGCTCTTCGTCAAGGCAGAGAAGTGCCGATTCCACTCCGACTCCGTCGATTACCTGGGCTTCATCGTGGAGAGAGGCTTGACCCGAGCTGACCCTCGCAAGATCCGGGCCATGGAGGAGTGGCCGGAACCCACCTCTCGGAAGGAGTTACATAGCTTCCTCGGGTTCGCCAACTTCTACCGAAGATTCATCCGGAACTACAGTCAGGTGGCGGAACCACTTACCAGGCTGACCTCTCCCGCCCTGCCGTTCGACTGGTCCCCAGCGGCGTGTGCTGCGTTCCGCTCCCTCAAGAAGAGGTTCACTTCCGCCCCGGTCTTGCTCCATCCAGACCCCAAGAGACAGTTCATCGTAGAGGTGGACGCCTCGGATACCGGACTAGGAGCTATCTTATCCCAGCGGTCGGCAACGGACCAGAAGGTACATCCGTGCGCCTTCTACTTCGTTTCCTCCCTGCCGAGAAGAACTACGACATCGGCAATCGGGAGCTGCTGGCGGTTGTGGCTGCCTTGGAGGAGTGGCGTCATTGGCTAGAGGGGGCCGAGGAGCCATTTACCATTTGGACGGACCACAAGAACCTGACGTACATCCGTGCTTCCAAAGCGCCTCAATGGCCGGCAGGCAAGATGGGCCAGCTTCCTCAGTCGGTTCGACTTCTCGCTGACGTTTCGCCCTGGTTCCCGCAACACGAAGGCCGACTCCCTGTCCCGGTTACACTCCAAGGGGGCTCCAACCACTGAGGACCCGACTCCCATCCTCCCAGAGGCCAGGGTGGTAGGATTAGTCACCTTGGGCATCGAGGGGGTGGTAAGGCGTGCCCTACGCTTCCATCGCGCTCCAGGCAATGTACCGGTTCATCGTCTTTTCGTCCCCGACTCAGTCCGGTCCCGGGTCCTCCAGTGGGGCCATACCAGCCGGTTCGCCTGCCACCCAGGTGTTCATCGCACGTTCTCCTTCCTGGCTCGTCGATTCTGGTGGCCCACCATGAGGAACGACGTCAAGGAGTTCGTACTGGCCTGCGCAGTCTGCGCCCGCAGCAAGGCCTCCCACCAGGCACCCTCCGGGCTATTGCAGCCGCTTCCCATTCCGAGCCGCCCTTGGTCCCATGTGGCGTTGGACTTCGTCACAGGTCTTCCTTCTTCCCAGGGGAACACGTCCCTACTGACCGTGGTGGATCGGTTCAGCAAGGGGGTTCACCTCGTGGCCCTTCCCAAGCTTCCCAAGGTTTCCCCAGGACGTCGTCTCGGACCGGGGGCCCCAGTTCACTTCCCAGGTATGGCGGGCTTTTTGCAAGGGATTGGGGGCAACGGTCAGTCTTTCCTCTGGTTATCATCCCCAGACTAATGGACAGACGGAGAGGATGAACCAGAGCGTGGAGTCTGCTCTTCGGTGTGTGGCTGCCGAGAAACCCGCTTCTTGGAGCCGTTTCCTTCCCTGGGTCGAGTACTCCATCAACTCCATGGTCAGTTCCGCCACCGGCCTCTCACCTTTTGAGGTATCCCTGGGCTACCAACCCCCTCTTTTCCCTGCACAGGAGTCGGAAGTGGCAGTTCCCTCCGTACAGGAGCATCTCGACCGGTGCCGTCGAGTCTGGGAGATCGCCAGGACTGCGCTGCTCCGGTCATCTGCACCGACGTACCGCCCTGGGCAGAGGGTGTGGCTGTTCGCAAACGACCTTCCGCTTCGGTCCTCGGCCAAGAAGCTCAACCCCCGGTTCGTGAGTCTTAAGCTTCCTGCGTCCATGCGCATTCACCCCGTTTTCCATGTATCCCGGGTTAAGCCTGTCTCTCTCAGTCCCCTGATGCCTCCTGCTCCGGACCCGCCTCCTCCCGAGATGGTGGACGGACACCCCCAGTGGAAGGTCCGCCGGTTGATGGGCGTTCGACGGCGGTGTAACTGAGGGGTACAATTCCCTGACTGTATTGAGAGTATGGTATCATTAAACCACTACTGAGTTATGTACTTTAATTACTGGCCATACAGTACACGGTATATATGATGAACACCCACACAATAACACGGCTTAACAAAGAAAGTCCTGTTTGGAATATTTATTAGAAGAGCAGCAATAGTAGATTACAGTATTGAGAATTAGGGTCGCGCTTGTATGGCGAAGAATGTGCATGAATAGGTCAAGAGCGTAAGTCCATGAGCATATTACGATGGGGATAATTAATACCACCTGTAGCATAAGAATTATATAAGGCACACTCGTAGGTCAGCTGGAGATACTAAGGGGGTTCCCTCCGGTTGTAAGCCAGCAGGGGAGAGGAATTGTCGGGAGCAAAAGTCTGGATCAACGAGGAATAAAGAGACTCCAGGTACAGGAGACGGTGCAATAATCCCTTGGTCCTTAGACAAAGCAACAGCTATACTCCGGTATGCATTGCAGCATGGATGAAAGCTAGCCAGCCTCTGGGTTCTAGAGGCGGGCTCGGCGGGGCTCCTCACAGGGTAGATCCCACACGGTAGTGGGGGTAGACGGTTCTCTGCTCCAGCAGCCACAGTACCAAAGCAATATAATCCAGCCGAAAAGGGCTCTGCATTCGTCGGTGTAGGTTATCCAGTGTACATATCCACACGGTTCTCGTCTAGGGCTCCTCGGATGGCGGCACAAGGTTAGGCCGCCCAGCCTGGATAAGCACACTAGCTCGGTACGATGAAACGGTGGTAATGCTGGTCACTGTAGAACGGTAGCCGCACGATACACTATACATAATAGACTATTACTTTATAATAGAATAAGTCGAACTCGACGATACAGCGTTAAACACTGACACTTTAGCTATCAATTCGCACGCGGTCTCAAGGCTCTATTTAGGGGCAAAACGGGCCCACTTCACGGCACGTTGTATCGTGGTGAAGGCTTCAACTTGTTGGGGTAACTCGTTTTAGGATAAGTGCTGCTGTATCCACCTGCAACGTATTTATACGTAAGGTGAATAATCTAGTGCCAACCTCATTTCTGTCTCGTATTACTGCGCAAACCTGGGCATGTTGAGACATGTCTTAGCGGTGACTTTGAACTAGACATTGGGGGTATGGCCGTTGGCGCCTAGGGGGTCGCTGTCCAATAGGAGAACGAATATTATGGTCTGGCCTGTACCTAGGTAAAGGGATATTCCGTGTATATGTACAAAGAATATACAAGGGATATCAGACGATATACAAATATTATACAATATATCTCAAGTAATAAATATATATATTCAGTTTAATCTGACCCTTTGTAACAGCCGCCTCCTAATTAGTCCGCACCTAATTAGATAGGCAGAGACAGATTAACCGCCTTGTCCACTACTCAATGTCCGTTGTGAGGAGTAGGGCAATTCACAAAGTCAGTGGGTCATGGTCGTCATCAAGGGAATCAGGCAGCCTCGGCAACTCTATCAGCCTCGCCACGGGTCGGGTGTATGTCCGTCCCTGGACGAGCACTTCTGCCGCTCTGACCTTTCCGTCGGCACCAGTGATCACTTTGCTTACGCGGCCGGCCGGCCACATAGCTCGGGGTAGTGACTGGTCTATAATCATGACGACTGTGCCCTCCGTCAAATTGTCTCTTTCTTTTACCCATTTCTGGCGGGTCTGTAGAGATGGTAGATAGTGGAGGAGGAAACTGTTCCAAAACTTGTCAGCCAATACTTGACTGTACCTCCACATTCTTCGGCCGTTCGCTTCCTCAGGTCTGTACACTGTCTGTGGGAGCGCAGGGTCCAGCCGCCCCATCAAGAGAGTGTTGGGGGTGACTGGGTCGACATCTGCTACATCACTTGAGACGTAACCGAGGGGCTTTGAGTTCAATACTCCCTCGATCTCCGTGAGGACTGTCGTGAGGACTTCCTCCGCCACGGTCTGGGCCCCAAGCACGGCATACAGGGCTGTCTTTATTGAACGTACTTCTCGTTCCCAGGTTCCCCCGAAGTGAGGGGCGTTCGGGGGGTTAAACTGGAAATCAATCTGAGAGGGAGCGAGGTGGGTCTTAAGTTCTGGGCCCATAGCTTGGAAGCTCTCTCTCAGCTCTCTTTCTCCGCCTTTGAAGTTTGTCCCGTGATCAGACAATAATATAGACGGTTTTCCTTTCCGCGCTGTGAATCTCCGGAAGGCCATAAGGAATGAGTCCGTACTCATGGTTGGAAGGAGTTCTATGTGTATCGCTCGGGTGGTCATGCATTTGAATACAATACCCCACCGCTTCTCCGTCCCTCTTCCTTTCTTCACATACAGCGGGCCGAAGCAGTCCATACCGGTGGAGTGAAAGGGCTTGTCGCCGAGTCGAAGGCGACAGGGGGGTAGGTCAGCCATCCTGGGTATACTGGGCTGTGCTCGCCACTTGCGACAGTCTAGACAGGTCCGCTGGAAGCGTCGTACTGCTTCTCTTCCTTGCAGTATCCAATAGCGACGTCTGATCTCAGCGAAGACTCTCTCTGCCCCGGCGTGGTGCACGTCCTCGTCGTATTTCTTTATGATGAGCTCTGTGACCTTGTGTCGGCTATTGAGAACTATCGGGAACTTGACGTCATCCGTTAAGTCTGGGGCCCTTCTCAGACGACCACCCACTCTGATGAGATTATGGGCGTCGCTCTCAGGGGCCAAGTGGAGCAGTCTGCTGTCTGACGGGACTGGCTTTGATCCCTGCAGACAGTCTAGCTCGTCGGGGAACGAGTCTCTTTGGGCTCGCTGTAGCAGAAGGAGTTCTGCTTCTTCGTAATTAGCTGCATTAATGTCAGTAGTGGAGGGAACCTCAGGGTGGTGCCACAGGAATGTCTTTAACTGCGCACTCTCAAGGGTAGGGCAGTCGTCTATGTTGGGATCTGTGGGGACTGGTGTGTGCGTCAAACCCACAGAACATAGATTTCTTCATCTCTGCCTCCTCTTGACTAGCCTCCCGTGGGGTGGGTGTAGGCCACTCTTCTTCCGGGAGCTTGAGGAACTCGGGACCGTCACTATAGAGATTGTGACGTGTGAGGTCATCCAGGGACATTCCCCGTGTGATGACGTCTGCTGGGTTCTGTTTTGTGTCCACATACCTCCAGCATGCTGATTCTGTTAAATCCTGGATCTCTTTGATTCTGACTCCCACGAAGACCTTGTATCTACACGAATCGGACTGGATCCATGTGAGTACGGTCATGGAGTCTGACCACAGGATTGTTCTTTGCACCGGAATGGTGAGTTCACGTTGGATTAACGTGGCGAGTTGCGCTCCTACTAGGGCTGCGCAGAGCTCTAGACGCAGGATCGATTGTTGCTTGCGGGGGGCTATTCTTGAACGAGCCAGGATGAAGGCGGTATGTATTTCTCCTCCCTCCTCTCGGGCCCGCAAGTAGGCCACCGAACCATAGGCTACTTCGGAGGCGTCGCTGAAGACGTGCAGGTCCATCTGACACGTCTCCAGCCGCACTGTGGGTGGGAAGTAGCTGCGGCGTATGTTGACACCTGGGAGCGAGCTGAGTTCTGTTTCCCACTCTCTCCATGTGGAAGCAAGGTGGTCGGGTATGGGGTCGTCCCAGCCCTGGTCCTTGTCCCACAGCTCTCGTACAATCATCTTTGCCCTGGTGGTGTAAGGTAGAATACATCCCAACGGGTCATATTGTCTGGCGAGTGTTCTGTATACACTCTGTCTTGTGGTCAGTAGTGAAATCGATCTTCCCTGCTCCTTGGTCAGGGGTGTGTGTCTATAATGGAGCGAGTCTGTTTTGAAGCGCCAGACTAGTCCTAATGTCATTTCTTGGGCTTCACCTGGGATGGTCGCCATCCAGGTCTCGCTGCTTGCTGCCTTGTCCTCTGGGGAGAGGCTGCGCAGTACTTGAGGGTCGCTGCTGGCCCACTGCCGGAGATCAAAGCCGCCTTTGATCAGGGAGGCGCGGAGCTTGAGTAGGAGGGCCTCGGCCTCTTCTGGCGTCGAGACGCTTTGCAGACAGTTGTCCACGTAGAAACTCTTTTCTACACTTTGTCGGACCTCCTCGTCAGCTGCTGGGTCCTCTGCGACATGTTTTTGCAGTGCGAACGTAGCACAGCATGGGCTGCATGTGGTTCCGAAAGGGAGGACTTCCCATTGATAGATGGATGGTTGCTCATCCCCGACCCTCTCTCTCCATAAGAACCGCAGCAGGGGCTTGTCCTCTTCCACTAGTCGCACCTGCAGGAACATCCCTTTGATGTCGCCGCTGATGGCCACCTTGTTCTGGCGGAAACGTAGCAACACGCCTAGTAGAGAGGGGCCGAGTGTTGGGCCGGGCAAGAGCTCTTTATTCAGATTTTGTGATCCGATCTGGTAGCTGCAGTTAAACACAATACGATCCTTGCCGTTGTGGTGGACCTTGTGGTGGGGCACGTACCATGATTCGGTCGTCTGATCGGCCTCTTGAATGTCAATTCTCTTTATGTGTCCCGCTGTGACTAGCTTATCAATCTCAGCGCGGTACACAGTGGCTTGAGCGGGGTCTCTGGCTAGGCGCCGCTCGGTGTTCAGTAGATATCGCTCCGTCGCTTCTTTTGAGGCGTGGAAGGTAGGCATACCCTCTCGCCTCAGGAGTGGAGTTGCGTATCTCATCACTCCATTGACTTTGACTCTCTTTGTCCCCTGCTCGAGGAGGGCTATGGCATAAATGTCTTCCTTGGAACGAATGTGTTTCTTTTCGTTCTTAAAGGGCATTGTCTCTAGTGTCCATAGCCTCTCGACGTGCTGTAAGAGGGTGGTGTCTTCTTCTGTCACTCTGGAGTGGAGGCAGCGAGTGGCTGCTGTTCGGTTGGGAGACCTGGAGAGGGGGCCTTGTAGTGTCCATCCTAGGCGGGTCTCGACTGCTGCTGGACAGCCTCTGGGCCCAATGTGGACCCGGTCCGTCGGGACGATGAGGTGTGCGTGGTCGGATCCTATGAGCAGGGTCGGGGTGGCGCCGTCGATGAGCGGTATAGGTAGTTGACGCAGGTGCACGTATTTATCCATCAGCTTGGCGATGGGGTAGGTGTACCGCGACAGGCCTATGTCTTGGCTGGTGAAAGCGTTAGTGATCCTATACCGTCTCTCTGGCTGCCCGCTTGCTGCGATAGTGAAGGAGACGTGCTCACCCTTTATCGTCTTCAGGTCTCTTCTTATAGTACGAATCGTCATCGTTTCTTCGCTCCCCCGCAGACCCAGCTGGGCTGCAGCGGATGCGAGGAGGAGAGTCTTTTCTGACCCGTCGTCAAGGACGGCGTAAGTGTCCATGACCTTGTCCTCGTAGCTTAATGTCACTCGGACCACCTTCAAGAGCACCCGGGAGCCCCCGCTGCTGGCGGGGTCAATATACATGACGCTTTCTCTGGTGCTGCTTGAGGGTGCGGGTTTCTTCCTGTTACTGTCATGCAAGACGTCCAAGTGGGCTCCGTCACACCGACTACACCTCTTCTTCAAGCGGCACTCGGCTGCCATATGGCTGCGCGCACAGCGGTAACAGCGGCGGTTGGACTTTATCCATTGACTCACCTCGTCGGCGGTCATCTTCTTGAACGTGTCACAGTGTGACAGCCAATGTTCTTTCTCGCAGTACTGGCATACAATCTTCCACTTCTCTTTCGTCGAGGGGGTGCTGTGGTTCTTGTTACGCGGTACTGATTCGGCTTGGTGCATGACGGTCACCAGCCTGCGGTTATCGTTGGATCTCCGAGGTCCCTCTCTGGGGCTTGGTCCACTCCGCACGAACGTATCCAGTCGTAGGCTGCTGACTTCTCTCGCGAGGAAGTCGGCCAGGTCTAGGAGGGATGGCTCGGGACCGTTGGGATCACGGTGGTCTCTTTGCCGCCTGAAGCGCTCTTGTCGGGCGGGAGGAAGCTTCTCTAATATCCTTTCAACATTAGAGTTAGCGTACAGTTCGTGCCTACCCTTTTCCTTTTGTGCCCCCAGCATCCCTACCAGGGATTGTACCTTGATAGAGAGGTCATCCAATGAGCGATTGTCTGTGGCTGGGGGGAGACGGTCAATATTCCTTATCTCTTGTATCACGTAGTCCCATATGCATCCATAACGTTTGTCGAGGGCTACTAGAGCCGCGGTGTATGGGGTACTTGAGTTGGAATATGCCAGCGCTATATTATGCGCTCTGGGCACCTTCAGGTGCTTGAGGAGGATAGCATATTTGTACGTCTCATCGGGGACATCGGACATCATAGTCTCTAAGCACATTCGTAGTTCCGTGTACTGTGCTCTGTCCTCGTGTGTGAAATCCGGGAACGTCGGTGTGCCAAGGTACGATGCCATGGATGGCTGGCACATCGGTGAGCGTTGGGGGAGAGGCCTCCTGGGCGAGTCTCCCCGTACATGTCGTTGTGGGCTGGTACTTGGTGGGTACCAAAGCCCGGGTACCCAGGTGCTGTTCCTCTGGGCTGGCGGTGCGTCAAACTCACCCTTGAGTTGAGTCGGGGGTCTGTAACGCAGGGCCTCGGGGGTAAAGTCTGGGCTGTACTGGACCTCCTGGTCCTGTGGAGTACGATGCTGCTGGTGGGCTTGACTTTCCTCCTCTTCCTCTTCCTCTTCCTCTGCTAGGTCTTCTAGATCTTGCAATCGTCTATTCAGTCTCTCGGCCGCGTAGGCCGGTTCTTCCCGGTTGCTGGGTCTCGCATGGACCGGTCGGGGAGGGGGTTCGGAGACGTGTATAGGCTCTTTCTGTTGGCCGGGCTCCGGGTCGCTTGGTCGGGTAGGGGAAGGTGCCCTAGACCCTTGTCTTGACGATGCCCTGGAGCTCCGTGCGGAGAGAGGGGGAGTCGCCCTGGCAATCAGTTGCTCCATTATCTGCGCTTGTAGTCGGTCGCGCTCGGCTTCGCGCTTGATGTGAGCGAGGTCGCGCTCTGCTTCGCGCTGGGCTTGGGCTGCGTCGCGCTGTGCATTGGCGGCGTCGCGCTGTGCATCGGCGGCAGCGCGCTGGGCATCGGCGCGGTCTCTTTCAATATTCTCTTCCGTCTGGAGGCGTCTGGTCTCCAGGCGTATGCGGTCGTCTTCACTCCTTTGCTGCGCCTGGAAGCGCTCTCGCTGGGTCGCAGAGTGTTCGCGTTCACTAAGGGCTTGCGCTTGGAGTTGCGCGTGAAGGCGCTCTCTTTGGTCTGCAGATTGTTCGCGCTCACTCAGTTGTTGAACCTGCAGGCGTTCTCTTTCCATGGTAGAGTGTTCGCGCTCACTTTGGTGTTGCGCTCGGAGGCGCTCTTGTTCCATGGAAGAATGTTCGCGCTCGCTAATCGTCTGTGCTTGGAGTCAATCGCGTTCAGTGGAGGCTGCCAGGGTGGCGATAAATGCCTGCGCCAACATCTTGTCCGCCTCGCTGGGGGAAGACACTGATGGAGGTGATCGGCTTCTGACAGTGCTCGTTGGAGATCCGTTCTCCTGGCGCGCTCCGAGGAGGTCTATCTCCTGGGTGCGCTTCTCTTCTGGTAGTGGGTCGGGTTCCGTCCCTGGAGCGCTTTCTTTATCCTGGAGCTCTCCGGGGACCGTCCCGTTGACGTCGTCGGGGGGTATAGTCATGTCATGTCCCTCCTGGTCCCCCCCGTGAGCTTGGTCAGTTACGTTAGAACCCACTAGGGTCTCTACTGGCAAGGTCGCCTGGTCGGTAGGGTTTGACATGCTTTTACTATCCGCTTTTCCCGCATTTAACGTCTGTATAAAGCTAGGTATTAGACTGGCAGCGTAGTCCTCTAGGTAAGGAGGTGGCTGACGTCTGCGCTGCGGGCGTTCTAGTTTAGGAGAGCCGTTTGTGGAGTGTTCACCGCTGGCCATGGTTAATATCAATATTATATTTAGATATTACACTGATATTCCTCCGGCTCGAAGGACCAATTGTAACTGAGGGGTACAATTCCCTGACTGTATTGAGAGTATGGTATCATTAAACCACTACTGAGTTATGTACTTTAATTACTGGCCATACAGTACACAGTATATATGATGAACACCCACACAATAACACGGCTTAACAAAGAAAGTCCTGTTTGGAATATTTATTAGAAGAGCAGCAATAGTAGATTACAGTATTGAGAATTAGGGTTGCGCTTGTATGGCGAAGAATGTGCATGAATAGGTCAAGAGCGTAAGTCCATGAGCATATTACGATGGGGATAATTAATACCACCTGTAGCATAAGAATTATATAAGGCACACTCGTAGGTCAGCTGGAGATACTAAGGGGGTTCCCTCCGGTTGTAAGCCAGCAGGGGAGAGGAATTGTCGGGAGCAAAAGTCTGGATCAACGAGGAATAAAGAGACTCCAGGTACAGGAGACGGTGCAATAATCCCTTGGTCCTTAGACAAAGCAACAGCTATACTCCGGTATGCATTGCAGCATGGATGAAAGCTAGCCAGCCTCTGGATTCTAGAGGCGGGCTCGACGGGGCTCCTCACAGGGTAGATCCCACACGGTAGTGGGGGTAGACGGTTCTCTGCTCCAGCAGCCACAGTACCAAAGCAATATAATCCAGCCGAAAAGGGCTCTGCATTCGTCGGTGTAGGTTATCCAGTGTACATATCCACACGGTTCTCGTCTAGGGCTCCTCGGATGGCGGCACAAGGTTAGGCCGCCCAGCCTGGATAAGCACACTAGCTCGGTACGATGAAACGGTGGTAATGCTGGTCACTGTAGAACGGTAGCCGCACGATACACTATACATAATAGACTATTACTTTATAATAGAATAAGTCGAACTCGACGATACAGCGTTAAACTCTGACACTTTAGCTATCAATTCGCACGCGGTCTCAAGGCTCTATTTAGGGGCAAAACGGGCCCACTTCACGGCACGTTGTATCGTGGTGAAGGCTTCAACTTGTTGGGGTAACTCGTTTTAGGATAAGTGCTGCTGTATCCACCTGCGACGTATTTATACGTAAGGTGAATAATCTAGTGCCAACCTCATTTCTGTCTCGTATTACTGCGCAAACCTGGGCATGTTGAGACATGTCTTAGCGGTGACTTTGAACTAGACATTGGGGGTATGGCCGTTGGCGCCCAGGGGGTCGCTGTCCAATAGGAGAACGAATATTATGGTCTGGCCTGTACCTAGGTAAAGGGATATTCCGTGTATATGTACAAAGAATATACAAGGGATATCAGACGATATACAAATATTATACAATATATCTCAAGTAATAAATATATATATTCGGTTTAATCTGACCCTTTGTAACAGGCGGGGTCGGGGGTTCCAGTACCTGGTGGACTGGGAGGGATACGGCCCGGAGGAACGGAGCTGGGTCTCCCGCCGGCTCATCATGGACCCCGGCCTGATCACCGACTTCCATCGTGCTCACCCGAACGAGCCGGGTCGGGCTGGTCGCCGGGTGGCTCCCGTGGAGGGGGGGGTACTGTGAGGATTTGGTTCATTCCCCGCCACACGCTCCGCTCCTTTAAGGTACTGTGTTGATTGATGCATTCCCCGCCACACGCTCCGCTCCTTTAAGGTGCTGTGTGATTGGTGCATTCCCCGCCACACGCTTTTGGAGCAAGTATCAATTCCAGTGCGCACCTGTCATAGTTTTTGATTAGAGCCCCTGAGGCTTTTTATACTTCCCTTCATTCGATGTCGGGTCGTTTTGGAATACAACTGCTTTTGCCTGCTTTTTCCCCGTTGCTGTGCCTCGTCTACTTTCCCTCCAGGACTTTCTGTGGAGATCCGCTGATGAGAACCTTGTTCCCCGTTTGGAGCTGCGCCTCGTTTACCCGCTTTACGCGTTTGCGCTTGGGTGAGTTGGAACCAAACCCCTCTGGATTATTCTGTCTGTGTGTGTGACGAACACAGAAGATTATCATTTTTGCTTGCACTGGACTCAGTTGAAGTGTGTGTTTAGAAGAGACACTGAAGATATCATTTCTGTTTGCACTAAACTCAGCTAACTTGTGTGTTGTCGAAAACACTAAAGATTGTCACTGTTCATTGGGTCTGGACACAGCTAAGGGAGGAGGGAACCACACTGCCTCTGTGTTTCGTTGGACTGTTATTGATATCTCTCTCTCTCTCCGTTTTCCACCTCGAGTTAAAGCTGGGAGTATCTGCAGAGCCGCTACAACGTCAAATACCGATTCCCCACCGCTATCACCAGGAGGATCTGCAGAGCCGCAGGGAACTCTGCCGATGACAGTCTCCCTTGTTGTTTCATAATTGTTACTTTACCCCTTTGTGACTCTGTAAATAAATACGCCCTAGTATTTGGCTAACTCTGAACTTCCTGTCTGTGCCGTGCGTTTGAGGTTGGTTCAAACCCTAACACCATCTTTCATATACAAATGAGAGTATACCCTAATGAGGAAATGTGGGCATGGATGTTCGTTATCGGAAGATCCATGTTCAAGTCGGCTGTAACCCAGATGGGACTTGTGCTGGCTCCGCCGGATGTCTGGTAAAATCACTGTTGTAAACTGTGTTGACATCTCTTTTTCTCTTCTCTCTTAAAGGTGAGGAGAGTTTCAGACGGCGGCCTGTCGGAAGTGTGGCTTGTTATATCGGTTGTGTACGAGTTCAAGTGATAGCTGCTTAGATTGCGTGCTAGTTGTGGCCTACCTGTTAGCCGCGCAGCTGTTAGCTGCGGCGTTAGCTCGCTGTGTTTACCAGGCTGGTATACGTTAGCTTGTGGCTATCAGCCGATCGGCTGTTAGCTTAATGCTACACTGTTGAACGTTCTGAGACTATAACATGCTATAAACACTCTGACTACGACGTCATCTTTGACAGAGGATGTTAGTCGAACCTACCGGGAGCCCGGCCGGCAAGGACTGTGTCAACTAGGAGAACCGTAGCGGCGGGGTGGAGCAGCGACGCTGCCCGTGTCGTCAACACAGGAAGCTGTGTTTACTATCGGTGCCCTGTTAGAGACTGCAGTTTGCGTGGTCTGCGCTCACGGTAAGGAAGGTCTTGACCAGACCTTAAAACGCGTCTTCTTCCTTCCCTTCTAATGTTTTGTAATAACGATGTTTTCCAAAACGGGTGTTGCTGCAATACATTTAGGATACAACGCGAGTTGTGTGTGAATTGTCTTGTCACTGGTATTAGCTTCTCCATGCAAATCGGGTTGTTTGTTACAGATGTACAAATTATCTGGTTTGTTGTGTTGAGAAACATCATGTGTGTTCATGTACCGTGTACTCACAACTAAGGGGGTTAAATTAACCTATAAAGCTATGCTCAGTGACATATGAGTGAAGAATGAATTCTTTTCTCAGCCTGTAATGACAATGAACAGTGTGTTCACATATTAACGGGTTTACCTGTTCAACTGGCCGTATTAAGGGTAAGGTAGGAGGGGTGATCCCCCCGGTTCCCTGGGGACTTCCCCACCCTCCTCTCAGACATGTTGTTACAATATATTGTGTCACTGTGTGGTGGGATACGATGTAACCCTTAGCTTGGTTGCTGGGGTTGTGCTAAAACCGCTTGAGAAACTATATTTTCCTAAAGAAAAGATTGTTTGGTCACTTTTCGTGTGTGCTTAGCAAGGCCTGTGGCCGATACTAATCGAGAATTGTGTATTCTCTCATTATGAAAAACGGCGTTCCTCTGTAGAGTGTATTGCCATTTTTTGTGGTGATAAAGGGTTGTGTGTGTTGTGTGATCTACAACTGGGTTAGGTTGGCCACAGAAGCACATGTGTAAGTCTGGTACCGGGGCTCTTAAGGGGGCCCTCTCTATTCTGTGTTTTTTCCTGAGTAAAAATCAGATAGCAGGTTAGCACATGAGCTGTGTGAAGCTGTTAGACACTTCATGTAGCTGACTGTGACTGTGTCATGCTCTTTTTTGTCATTACATCGTATCATGGGTGTGGGGTCGTAAAGGGGTGAACTGGTAATCCTTTCCTCCCCTTTTGACGGGCAGGGGTTACAACCTCCTGTCCTTCAAGGTTCCTGTCACGTTGCTGTTCGGCACATTACAGGGTAAGAGGGGGGGAGGGGGGGAGTTTCCTGGTCCCACACCCTGGAATATTGGGCGTGTGCACCGCAGAAATTCCCCCGCCATAGAGTACGTCACTGTGCGCGTCTCTGTTGGTAAGACTTCCGTGAGCTGTTCAGGTCCATATGATGGATCTGTTTCAGGGAGTGGTCAGGGCTCCTCCTCACGAAGCTCCTACTCGGGCCTTCTGTGAGTTAGGACTCTCATTCCATGTGAGGGAGCCTCCTCAGAGTGCAGAGCCTCCTCCTCAGATTGTCAAGGTGAGTAGAACTTCAAAAAGGAGTCCTGCTCTATTGTGTGTGTATTCGATTCAATTCGATTATTGAGTGTGTATTGGTTCAGGGCCTCCTCCTCGGAGAGCCCTAAACCAAAAAATTTACATGGCTCAATGTTGCAATATATTCTTTTCAATCTATACAGCTCGCGTGGGAAGTCTCTCTGGGATTTCCGTCTCCTCCCTATGGGAGGGTGGTGGGATGTAAAAATATAAAAAAAAATTACCCTCAGCGGCGTCACGAGGGATTCATGTCGGTCTGTGTCTTTCTTTTTTGAATAAAAAGAGGAAGGTACATGAAGCACGACGGCTCCGTGTCGTTCTCCCAGGCGACTTGGAGGAACAATGTTTGGTGTCTTGCTAGACTATCCATTGATGTGTTTGGGTCTCGACGCATACATAGTGCTGGCTCAGGTGTGTTTCTGTGACAGAATCACACAGGGGCTAAGTGCGCCTTGGTTGCTTGTTAAAACAGCGTTTTTATAGGGAAACTGGGATGGAGTTTTGTCTCTTCCGAGCGCCAGTTTACTAGGTTGTCTCGATGAATTCTCGTTCATATCTGGGGGATGTTAACGGAATAGATCTGAACATAGGTAGAGGGGTCTCACGCCCTTGGGGTGGGCCACTGAGCACGGTCTAAATGGGGACCGTCTGGGTGGCGCCCTCTTTTCATGTTTTAGATCGACACGCATACCTACCCCCTCTCCTGGAGTGGGCATGTCGGCGTGGTTAGGACACAGGACTGGTCTGGTCACGCTGGTCCAGGTCAGTTAACCCGTTGTCCGCCGGGGATGCAGATCTGCTGTTCTGGTACCCTGAGGGACTTGTGCTTTTTTCGGGGGGAAAAATGCCAGGTCGGTCCGGGTGTCACAGGGTTAGGCGCTATGGAGACCCTTGTTGGGTACATATTGTACTCTGCACTATCGTAATGGCTTACGGCCATACCAACCTGTACACGCCCGATCTCGTTCGATCTCGGACGCTACGCAGGTTCGGTCCTGGTTAGCACTTGGTTGGGAGACCGCCTGGGAATACCAAGTGCGGTGTGCTTAGGGCTGGTTCTCCATTCTTTTCGCTCCTCTCTCATGCGTGGCGAAGAGGGGGCTGTTGGGGTGGTCTTGGACCTCCTCTGGTAACCCTGTGCTTCCCGTGCCGCCGGGCCCGGTCCGAAGTAATGTTTCGTCGACCCGTAGGCCTGGAATAACCCTTTTTTGAAAACTGAAACACTTGTACTGCGGTATAGCCAGTGTATGCCCGCAGGTGTGTTTTGGAGTTTTTTCTTGAGGGGTTATAGGAACAACCACCGCATATGGTAACGACAGGGTGGTTGGTTCCCTGGTGTGTTGGAGCAGAGTCAACTCCCGGGTTGCCCGGTTGAGTGTGCCCCTGCATGTTCATGACGTCTGCCAATCATGTCAGCCTTCTCTGCCTCGACCCCTCTGGGTGGGTTTTTTTTAATGGAGGCTTTGTCATGCAACAACGCCAGCATACGCCCCTTCCGCCGGGGGGGCTGTTTTCAGCTGACTCCTTTGGCGCCTGTCTCGTCCGCAGTGCTCCAGGCTCAGGTTACAGCCTGTTGCCTGGTTTCCCCGGTGCGCTGCCTGCTTCCGTTGGTTAACCTTTTTTGTGTGCTTACGGCCATGCTGACTGCCTGTTCTGCAGGGTCAGTGTGCCAGGCAGTGTGCTGTTGGGGGGAAAGGGCCCGCTCTTGGAGGGGCCTTATCCGAATACGCTGGCGATGTGGGGGGCGGTGTCACTAAGTGACCACCTGGTGGGGTCTTGATGCCTGGCGTCATTGACCTCTCCGGGCCCCCGTTTTCCAGGGGAGCCAGTCCCTTCAGTGGGTCTGGGTCTTCCTTCGCGCTCCGCTGCTACGGCCTTGCCACGGGGTTGGGTTTGCTCTTAACCCCGTGTTTTCTGGGGGCAGTAACGAGGTTGTTCCTTCCGTTCGTTCCCGGGTGGCATGCGGGTTGTGCATGTGTGTAGTCATGGGGTCAAGCCACGGTCTGCTCACCCTGTGCGTTGAGTTGCTTGAGTGCCTCTTCGCACGGTCGGATCCGTCGCCCTCCCGTGAACCTCCAATAGGGGGGGTATCCTCCATTAGGGTAGGTCGGGGGGGCTCGGTCCTCCCCGGTCTGATGGTTGTGGGGGGCCTCAGCGGGGTACATTTGTCGGGCTATGGCTCTCGCTCAGCCTCCCTTGTGCAGTAGTGACGCTGAGCGAGAACCATACGAAACAGAACGATAGGTTATAACCAGTGTTGGGAAAGTTACTTTTAAAAAGTAACTAGTTACAGTTACTAGTTACTTCTTCCAAAAAGTAACTAAATTACTTACTCAGTTACAAATTATAAAAGTAACTAGTTACTTCAGAAAGTAACTATTGCGTTACTTTCAATATATTTTTTTTACATAAACAACATACACAAATCTAAACTATTTTAATGTTGCTGTGGGACAAAGTGAGACTAGCCTCCAATCAAATGCCATGTATGTAGATATTATAATTACTATGTTTATATAGTGGATCATACAAATACAATAGATGTTTTGGAACTTTTGATATGTATTGCCCCTCAACAGGCCACAACTGGGCAACATTAAATTATGCTTGTTAACACTTTGGGTGCCGGGAAACGCCTAAACACATCATTCCCGGCCATGCTCAAGTTGCCGAAGACGCCTTACAGCGTCTTTAATATCAATATTTCAAAAATCTGGGATCGGATTCATATGTCCCCTCCGCTGGCCTGAGATCCACCAGGAGGACCCACTGAGCTCTCTGGCGGTTCAGGAGCGCCATCTGGTGGCCGATCGGCGCAATCGCTTAACAGGAAGTGCCGTAGAGGTTGTGCTGGACGGCCGTATTACTTCCGGGCACTCGCTAATAGGTCCCGGGACTCGATCTCGACACACTACATAGCGATCGATTGCCAATAACTCGATAAACAACATGATTTGGACGTATATACCATTATACAAGCTGGAGATGGACCGGGTAAATCTACATCCCATAATGATAAAATTTCTACTCTATGATGATCGCCCAACGGGTTTTAGCGTGTAAAGTTACCGTCTTCGATACTAACTGCTATTATCAACATTTGACCCACATTAGATGATTGGTATAATGCTGCCCACGGAATTATAAACGCCCCCTAGCCCATCCGGTCAACATCAGATGACGTGTAGTAACTTCTAGAAGTACGTCTAGTTGGAATTTTTTATATCGCGCTGATTGCCATAAAACTGTATTGCATCATCAATATAATGTATTTGGGGCTATAGATCACGTTCTGGAGAAAGCTGCAGAAAGAGATGAAAACATACTTATACATTAGACCATACTTTACTATGAATATGTGAATGAAAAAGTTTAACGTTGCTACACAATGAACAATACATATAGGACTTTGAATGGGCCCTAATAATGGCAATGTAGCAATAGAATTTAAAAAGTTATAGCCCTGCAAAGAAGGGGACTTTCTCTATAGACAAATAGAGCCGGCAACCTACGGTTGATAATGAATTTAACCCATGGCAGCCAAAGTGTTAAGCACTATACCAAAAATAAATAACAAATATATACTGATTGATTGAAAATTTTAATTAACAGATTGCAGAATGGGTACAGCAGTACGGCTCAATACACACAATTGTTAAGGGGATGCAGATCAGAGAAAGACTTTCGCCTTGTTTACATCAGGGTCCCCCATTTTCAATTCATGACATTTATGACATACACAACATACAGATATAAGAATCTAATCGAATCATTCTAAACCAGGGGTCTCAAACTCAATTTACCTGGGGGCCGCTGGAGGTAGAGTCTGGGTGAGGCTGGGCCACATCAAATATTCCACAAAAAAAGGGTTTAAAGTATTCCAAAAAAAAGTACAACTGATCCAATCTTCTCACAAACAAACTCACTAAAACCTCACAAACACCAGCAACTGAGTGAGCAGTCTCAGTGGTGTCAGTGGACTCATCCACAGCTATGGAAATGCATGTGCATTTTTTTAACAATAATTCTGCTTGCAGCTTGATATGATTTCATTCCATTTATTTTTGTGGTTCTTAGCACTGAATTCTGAGGAAAGGCTGCATCAAAATAACTGTTTTGTTTCATAGTGGCGTTTCATATTGCCACTCTTCACAAGAGCTACTGTTTCTTGGTGCTGGGAGGATGCATGCACGCATATTTTTTAGTCCATGCAGCTTTGAATTGCAGCGATTTTCACTGTCGACTTTTCTTTTACTTTCTTTGAACATGCCACATTTTTCTACTAACTGCCTGCTGGCGAAACTAGGCTACTAGCTACATTTATCTCACTGGGATACAACTGGGAATGAGGTTACTAGCTACAGTACACGCAGATTAGACTACCTGTCGATGCGCTGTCAACTCGCTCTGACTCGCCCCGCTGAAAGACAACATGCATTCCGTGAAGACCCGCCCTACTCTGCTCTGATTCGCAGACTGTGGGTGGGGGGGAGACACGCTGACGGGACGCTGAATGTGATTGGACCAGAGTAGACAGACACACACAGTGGAGCAGTGCTTGCAGAGGAGATGAGTGGAGAATTTGCGCACTAAACAAGGAAGAACATATTGCCCCTCAGCGCAGATATCTGTCTGATGAAAGAAACAGGTTCATTCATAGTAACGCGCCGCATTTATTTGCAGTAATGGTAATGGCGTTATTGAGATTGGAAGAGTAATCCGTTAGATTACTAGTTACTGAAAAAACGAATGCCGTTAGTAACGTCATTACTTATAGCGCCGTTATTCCCATCACTGGTTATAACTATAACCAAGTTCTGTGAGTAATGGTGACGCTCAGCGTCAGACGCCGCTGCGGCCCTTGATCTCACCTTGTGGTGAAAGCTTGGGAAGGAGGTGAGTAGGTGACCACACCCCTGCTTATGTAGGTAAGCGGATGGGGGTGTGGCCAGACGAATGTTGGGATGTAAAGGTACATTGTGGAATTTTTTATTCAGTGCGCGTGCACGAGTGAAGTATAGTGCAGTAGTGACGCTGAGTGTCACCATTACTCACAGAACTTGGTTATAGTTATAACCTATCGGTAACATTAGCCGCTACAAAACAATGACATTTATTGAAAAAAACCTTACAGGTGTGTTCCATAGACTCACAGGAATTGTGTAAAATTGTCCAAAAAGTGATTTTATTTACTTTCCATGGGACCTTTAAAAAAACAGTGCTAGGAGGGAACGAAGCCCAAAGGGCTTGTACAAAGTTCCACTCCCATCAATGTCCATAATCATATATGAATGAAATGGAACATGGTCTAGAAAAGAAACTCAAAACAAGATCAGCGACATAAGGCAAACACTATAGTGAAAAGATTTAAGATAGACACGGATAGATGTCATGTTCAAAACACAGCAACAAGAGCCAATAACAAGAGAAATTAGAAGAAGTAGTCAGTAGAATATCCAGAGTTTGGAGTTTCGGCTTGCATCATTTTGGCTGCAAGAAACAACACAGGCCTTCAAACGTGGTTTGAACTGAAATGACCTGTTCATGCAGTAATTTGCATCTAGCCAAAAGTGCTATCTGCATGGAATGACATATTAAGGCCTTCAGAGCCTTCCCAGAAGGATCCTGCACTCCAATAAGTTATTGTGTCTTTAGTTCATTCTCCAAATGTTCCACTCTCTGGAAAGTGCTATGTATGAACTAGGACCACTCACCACTCAGTATTGCCACAGTAGTATTCCATTTACTCAGTATCACGCTCTGCTTTTTGCCGCCAGCATTGCTGGGTAAACAGTATGCATTGTGAATACATGAAGCCAGTGAGAGAGATGGAGGGGGCGAGAGAAAGAAAGATAGATGAAGAGAGAGAGAGGGGAGATAGGAGAGAGAGATAGAGAGACATGCTGGAGGCATGATTGGGGTGGATAATCTTCCTGTCAGTCACCTCTGGTTTATGCTAAAGACTACTATAGCCTATACTGTAAATACCTTCCCAATCCATTTATCAATGGAGTTCCATTTTTCCCCTCTGTTACAAAATAGGTATTTCATATAAATATATTGTAAAATGTTAATGTTACGCATTGCTCAGCATTGATTCAATCTGGAACATACCCCCATGAGAGATGTGGTTTTGCCTTAAAAAAGCATAGAAATGATTTCAGTTCACCTCACTGTCGTGCACTGCTTCCACCGGCTGGTCATTTCACAGAAGACACATGAACATATGAAGACACATGAACATATGAAGACACATGAGCATATGAAGACACATGAACATTTGAAGACACATGAACATATAAAGACATATGAGCATATGAAGACATATGAAGACATATGAACATATGAAGACATATGAACATGAAGAAACATGAACATATGGAGATATATGAAGATTAAGACATAAACATTATGAATATAAGATAAGATATATTAATATAATACTTTATTTGTATAGCACCTTTCATACAAAGTTGCAGCTCAAAGTGCTTCACAGCAGTAAATGACATATAAAACATGTAAAACGAGCATAAAAAAGATAGCAAGGTAAGGCAAATCACAGTTTTTCACATTAGGATCTAACATCCCAATAGGCCTCTCTGTTTACATGTTGATTCAGTTTTTAAATAAGCAGTAATAAAAATAATGGGCCCTTTGCTATTTTCGATTGACATGCTACCCCTCGGCAATATCAAATCATACCCCACGCGAAGGTAAGGAAAAACTCACTAACACCTAGCAATAGGAAAAAATTCACCACAGGCAATGTGGAGGAGAGAAACCTTAGAAGGGCCATTCAAGGGGGATCTCCCTTCTTAGATGTCGGTGATAGTAGTGTTGCAGTGAAAACAGTTGGTAGGCATGCACTCATGTGTGTAGTGAAACACAGATGAGTGCATGCGATAGCAACTGAACATTTTGAAAAATTAAAGTTAGAGCTGATAGCAATAGCAACTGAACATTTTGAAAGATTAAAGATAGAGCTGATAGCGGATCTATTTGAGGCACAAGGGGAGGCGCAAAGAGGGTCGTGTCCTCCCGATCTTGATCACGGGACGTTCAACACTCCGGTCATCACTCCGAGACAGCCGGAGACAGGGAGACAGGGAGCGGCGCAAGGAGGGTTGCATCCTCCCGGTCATCATCACGGTACGTCCAGCACTCCGGTCATCACTACGAGACAGCCGGAGACAGGGAGACAGGGGGGCACGCAGAGAGGGTTGCATACTCCCGGTCTTCATCACGGGACGTCCAACACTTCGGTCATCACTCCGGGACAGCCACTCACAGGGAGACAGGGAGACGGGACAGGCGTTAGACAGCTCGCGTGATTGTGATGGGCGGACATAGCAATAGATACAAGTGGTAAGCATATATGTGGATAGAATAGATATATGAAGTAAGCATATTATGTGAATAGAATAGAAGTACTTAACCCAGCAATGAAACCACGTTGACAGACCACAAACCATGTTGACAGACCACGGACAGAAGACGGTAAGAAGCTGATCCATGGCCTCGGTGGTGCACGTAGAACAGTTACTGCAATATTGGCCAAGACCCTTGACCAAGAGTTGATACTCAACTCTTCCTCTCCTTCCCTCCCTCACATATCCACGTCTCTGAGCGGATCTCGGCCTGTCTGTCCGACATCGCCACCTGGATGACGACCAACCACCTCAAACTTCACCTTAATCAATTGCTTCACTTGCTGGCCAAATCCTCCCCCCTGACCGATCTTTCCATCACAGTCGAGAATGCAACTGTGACCGTGTCCCCGACTGCCAAAAACCTTGGTGTTGTCCTTGACGACCAGTTGAACTTCTCCGCTCACATCGCAGCGACAACCAGAACCTGCAGATTCCTTCTGAGCAACGTCAGAAGGATTCGCCCCTTCCTGACAAGCCACCCAACTCCTTGTCCAATCAACAGTCATCTCCACCGCCTCGACTATTGCAATGCACTGCTTGCTGGACTTCCGACCACTGCCACCAAGCCTCTTCAACTCATTCAGAACGCAGCGGCCCGCCTGATCTCAAACCTACCGAAGTCAGCCCATGTCACCCTACTTCTCAGGGACCTGCACTGGCTCCCCATTGCCACACGAATCCGCTTCAAGGTCCTCGACCTGGCATATCGTGCAGCGAAGGGAACGGCTCCCGCCTACCTCCGGTCAATGGTCTCTAACTACACACCCTCAAGACCCCTACGCTCTGCATCGTCTGGCCGCCTCAGACCTACTCCTATCCAAGC
The DNA here is from genome assembly GCF_963971535.1 of Notolepis coatsorum. Lineage (NCBI taxonomy): Eukaryota > Metazoa > Chordata > Actinopteri > Aulopiformes > Paralepididae > Notolepis > Notolepis coatsorum. The sequence goes on along the minus strand of NC_140180.1, from coordinate 34,859,233 downwards.
TCCGGGAGGGTCATCAAAGAGAAGTCGCCTATTCTCGGTCCTTGCCCCACAATGGTGGAACGAACTTCCCGCCACAGTTAGGACTGCCGAAACCCGTACAATCTTTCGCCGTCGACTTCTTCAATAATTATCTGAAATGAAAAGTTTTTTTAATAAAAAATTTAAACTCTAACCCTAACTAACCTTACTGTCATGCACTTGTCCTAATATACTAACCTACACTGTAACTCAACACTTTGATGAACATTGTTACTCACCTGATAGAGTTGTACCGTTCCTGCTGTCTTGTTGTACAAAACTTGTAAGTCGCTTTGGATAAAAGCGTCAGCTAAATGACTAAATGTAAATGTAAATGTTGACAGGTTTAGCCTGTCTGGCGCCCCAAAACTATAATTATATTTATCGGTATTTGATTATATTGGTCTGACCACCTCTCCACATTGTATTTCTTCAACCAGGGAGAGAGAGAGGCCTGTGTCTGTGTTGTGTGTGGAGAATGGGTTCTGGCCTACTGTTGACAGTGTGAAATGCCACCACAGGAAGTGTCTATTTCCGGCACCAAAAGGCCAAAAAAGCCAAAAGTTCACTTGCCAAAGTGACGAGTAAGACTGACTGAGTTACATGCTACTGCTGAATTCTACCCGCATTTGGCAGGTGCTAATGTCAAGCCCTGATGCCATTACCATCCACTTCAATTACAAATACTGGAGAGGGCGTAGAGAAGGGGCCAGGACACCTTCTATCCTTTTCCTTTTGTTTCTTTTGGCTATCTTCTTTCCCCATTGCATAATTTACCAGATCTTACCTTATTAGAAGGGTCAGATGTGACGGGAGAAGACCTTCTTGTGAGATTTATGCTGGGCTATTATCCAAACGGGTGGTCTGTGGGGAGCAAGACGGGAGAGCTCCGCTGTTTCTCTAACTGAGCCAGGCTGAGCCGACAGCTAGCCCTAGAATGGCTGATATTCCATACGACTGCATGTATTCCATATGCAGCCATAGAATGCTCCATGTACAGTAATTTGTTGGGGGGGGATTAACCCCTGCAGCTTTCAAATCTTTCACACTCTGTGTGTACTCGCCCAATAATTAATTGTTGCGACTGGTCATCCCTTATCATCCCTTATCATCCCTTTGAAAGTTCAGAAGGCGTATATTTAGTAAAATATCTCACTTTTCCACGAGATTCACAAGGACCACATTCTGTGTACGTGATGGGATGGCAAACACAGCAGCACAGGAAAAACCTCAGTTGATGAGCCAAGTGTGTTGAGAATTGCCCCTCACCATGTTTGTGATTAACGAAGGTTTTGCCAACCTTTCATGTGTAAGGGTAAAATGAGGCTCAAAGAGACGATTATAAATTCAGAAACGTTATTCCAATTAAAGAACAGATAGGGTACCCTCAGGCTTATCAATGCAAGTCCAAATATTTCTCTCAGCACAGCTTTATAGGCAGAAGAAAAGAAAAAAAAACTCAAAATTGGGGGGTAAGTTCATTTGCATCTGCTACTTTCAGATGACCTCAAGGTTGTGGGCTTAGCGTGCACTCTTGACCTGTTGATCAAAATAGACACAGTTTGGGACAGAGGCTCTGTATGGAAGCAAATGAGTGCCAGAAGTATTTGAATTTAATCAGACACCGCATTTATAGCATTGAAAATAATAACTTTGAAAACATGTATCTGAATTTTTTCAGACACCGCATTTTTGTATCTGAATTATTTCAGACACCGCATTTATAGTTTCAGACACCGAATTTATAGCATTGCAAATAAATACTTTGAAAATCATGTATCTGAATTTCTTTGCTCCGAATTTACCTATGCGAAATAAAAATGCAGTGTTAATAAAACAATTCGAATGCATAATAAAATTCAATTCGACGGCAAAAAAAAAATTCGATGCATAATTGCGGTGTATATAATTCGATGTCAAAAATTCGATGCATAATTGCGGTGTATGGAATTCGATGTAAAAAACCAAACATCCGGGTAACCAGCTGCAGAACCACAGAACCACCACAGCAGCGGCAGGCTGAGGCCCCTCGCTTCCATTGGCTGATTTGGGTCACGTGATTTGGGTCACGTGACCGTCCCACCCAATGGCTGAATTGGAGTATTGCTGCGGGCATTGGCTGATGCACTGCGGGATTGATTGATTGATTGATTGATTGATTGATTGAAAACTTTATGAACAGATTGCAGAATGGGTACACGTGACCGCCACAGGCCCTGATTGATTGATTGAAAACATTATTAACAGATTGTAGAATGGGTACAGTGACCGATTGATTGATTGATTGATTGATTGATTGAAAACTTTATTAACAGATTGCAGAATGGGTACAGTGACGTCACAGGCCCGGATTGATTGATTGATTGATTGATTGATTGATTGATTGATTGAAAACTTTATTAACAGATTGCAGAATGGGTACAGTGACGTCACAGGCCCGGATTGATTGATTGATTGATTGATTGAAAACTTTATTAACAGATTGCAGAATGGGTATAGAGGTGTGATAGGTGTGATAGGTGTGAGAGGTGTGATAGGTGTGATAGGTGTGAGAGGTGTGATAGGTGTGATAGGTGGGATAGGTGGGATAGGTGTGAGAGGTGGGATCGGTGTGAGAGGTGTGATAGGTGTGAGAGGTGTGATAGGTGGGATCGGTGTGATAGGTGTGATAGGTGGGATCGGTATGATAGGTGTGATAGGTGTGAGAGGTGTGATAGGTGTGAGAGGTGGGATCGGTGTGCTATGTGGGATCGGTGTGATAGGTGTGAGAGGTGTGATAGGTGTGATCGGACACCTCTCACACCTATCACACCGATCCCACCTATCACACCTATCACACCTATCACACCGATCCCACCTATCACACCTATCACACCTCTCACACCTATCACACCTCTCACACCTATCACACCTCTCACACCGATCCCACCTCTCACACCTATCCCACCTATCACACCTATCACACCTCTCACACCTATCACACCTCTCACACCTATCACACCTATCACACCTATCACACCGATCCCACCTATCACACCTATCACACCTATCACACCTATCACACCTATCACACCTATCCCACCTCTCACACCTATCACACCTATCACACCTATCACACCTATCACACCTCTATACCCATTCTGCAATCTGTTAATAAAGTTTTCAATCAATCAATCAATCAATCAATCCGGGCCTGTGACGTCACTGTACCCATTCTGCAATCTGTTAATAAAGTTTTCAATCAATCAATCAATCAATCCGGGCCTGTGACGTCACTGTACCCATTCTGCAATCTGTTAATAAAGTTTTCAATCAATCAATCAATCAATCAATCGGTCACTGTACCCATTCTACAATCTGTTAATAAAGTTTTCAATCAATCAATCAGGGCCTGTGGCGGTCACGTGTACCCATTCTGCAATCTGTTAATAAAGTTTTCAATCAATCAATCAATCAATCAATCAATCAATCCTGCAGTGCATCAGCCAATGCCCGCAGTGCAATACTCCAATTCAGCCATTGGGTGGGACGGTCACGTGACCCAAATCACGTGACCCAAATCAGCCAATGGAAGCGAGGGGCCTCAGCCTGCTGCTGCTGTGGTGGTTCTGTGGTTCTGCAGCTGGATACCCGGATGTTGATTTTTTACATCGAATTCCATACACCGCAATTATGCATCGAATTTTTGACATCGAATTATATACACCGCAATTATGCATCGAATTTTTTTTTTGGCGTTGAATTGAATTTTATTATGCATTCGAATTGTTTTATTAACACTGCATTTTTATTTCGCATAGGTAAATTTGGAGCAAAGAAATTCAGATACATGATTTTCAAAGTATTTATTTGCAATGCTATAAATTCGGTGTCTGAAACTATAAATGCGGTGTCTGAAATAATTCAGATACAAAAATGCGGTGTCTGAAAAAATTCAGATACATGTTTTCAAATTCAGATACATGTTTTCAAAGTTATTATTTTCAATGCTATAAATGCGGTGTCTGATTAAATTCAAATACTTCTGGCACTCATTTGCTTCCATAGCTCTGCAAAGAATTACATAGAGGAGCAAACTATATTTAAACAGGAATCATGGTTGTATAAAAAAGAATTCTCCATCACATGGCTGTGACGTGTCTCCCTCTCTCCTCCCGTGTCTCTCCCTCTTGTGTTTCTAGCCTATATATGTATATATGTCCTTCTGTCTCCCTCTCTCCTCCCTAGTGTCTCTCCCTCTTGTATTCTATAAACATCCTGTCCTTGAACTGTCCATGCAGTTCAATCTCCCTTTTGTCTTTTGATGTCCCTTTGTGTATTTATGTCTATTGCCCCCAGTCAGTGCTTAGTTGTCAGTCTGTCGTCCAAATTGTTACTAGAGAAGACAAGTTAACGTTGTGCCGGACGGCAGGTAGACAGGAAGTGAAGTGAGTCACTGGCTCAAGTTAAATCAAATTAAACCTATTACTACATCATGTACAAACAAGGAGCACCACTTAGTGACTAAACATGGCACTGCAACTAAATAATAACCCAAAAAGATAATAGGCACATCTGTGACTGTTATACTGCTATAATTAGTTTACCTAAATGACAGCAGCATGGGTGTGTGTGTTTTCTAAATCCAAGGTGCACAGCAGGCGGACATCCTTGTTGCTGTTTCAACGCTGTGTGAGGTGATACAACAACCTAATTACTGAACTCAGCCTGACAGAACAAGAAAGTGAAGGAAGCCAATATCTCCTTCACTCAACTGCCAAGACAATATACCCTGATGGCGGGATGCTACAAGGAGACCATACTGTGACACCAAAAACAGTTTGGTGTTTGGTATTTCAACCAAGAGAATTTAATGATGTTGAAATAACTGAATACAAAGGTCCAAATGAAACAGTGACAGCTGGCTAGACACAAGGCTCTCTGGTAGCTATCGCTGGTTCCATTTTATATTATCAATTAGTTCCTAATTGGATTCACATGATACAACTCTATTAGCACAATGTGAAGAATGGCAGAGGAAGCATTGTAATATTGTACTCTGATCTGAGTCAAATGGTAATTGCCAATCATTCTAAGCATGTCATTATAACATACTTACTTCAGATAAGTTATGGACACTTGTCAATCACAGTAACTGAATGAGATACCAGCACTCACCGGCGTCCTTAAGAGATTTGGGCAGCAGAATGGTACAAACAGATGCATTTCAGCAAACTGCCTTCATCAGCATACATGAATGGTCCATTTTTACCATAATACTGCTCATGCATAAGAATTTACTATTTAGGACTACTATTACTGTACTAATCAAGATCTTGCACCTGGCGAGATACTAAGCAAAATGCTGAGTTTAGCTTGCATCAACCATGATTAACTTTTCAATCACAGAAAAGTATACTAAATAGTTTTTTATCTTAGGTCTGAGTGTGCCATCTGCTTTAAAATCATCTGCAATACTTTATTGGAAGGCATTAAAACATGCAATGTGTTTTTGATTGGAAGGCATTAAATGTGCAATGTGTTTTTGATATGTGTAGAATCTGTAATGCTGTCAAACAGCGACCTCTTGGCAAAAGGGCACCACTTGTTTACTTTTTTTTATCTAATGGTGTGTTTTGGAGTTTAATAACTTATTATTCTGTACATTCTCCAGACCTCTCTTGGCAGAGTCTGACAATAGCAACCCAGAGGGGAAAAAAAGAGAGATGCAATCAGTGCTCTGTGTGTGTGTGTGTGTGTGTGTGTGTGTGTGTGTGTGTGTGTGTGTGTGTGTGTGTGTGTGTGTGTGTGTGTGTGTGTGTGTGTGTGTGTGTGTGTGTGTGTGTGTGTGTGTGTGTGTGTGTGTGTGTGTGTGTGCGTGCGTGCGTGCGTGCGTGCGTGCGTGCGTGCGTGCGTGCGTGCGTGCGTGCATGCGTGCGTGCGTGTGCTCCTTCATGGCTTGGGTTATCGAGTCTTCAAAAGCTCCAGGTGCTTGGGACAGAGTTTTTATGTATCTTGGCTGTGACATCATCTACTAGTCTAGGTAGCATGTGTGCAGAGTCAAAGCTCTGCAGTGTCCTTGTCAAAAGGGATGTCTATCTCCAGGTGCTCAGAAGGTGTCCAGATGACCAGCGTGCAGCACTGCAGCCCCAACATGAAGGAACGGAAATAACAATACACTCTGCTCTGCACTCTGCACACTCTATGCAACACTAACCCATCCATTCTACATTCATTGCACACAACATCCACATGCACACACTCACCTTTAACATGCACTTTAAACACTTTTTAACACTACACCATATTTTATTACTAGAATAACTGCACTACCTCTCTACCTCAGTTTTGCATTTTGTACATTGTATATTTTGTATAGTGTTTCTGTATATTTTGTATAGTGTTTCTATATTCTTTAACTATTTTTACTGTATGAAGCACAACCTCAGGAGGCTCATACAGAACCAAGCATGTCACTGTAATGGATGTGTACCTTATATGTGACAAATAAAACAAAACTTGAAACTTGCTCACAATTTGGTTCAACGCCGACAATTTGTTCAAACGTTATGAGACTTTTCCTTATGGCACACTATTGTGATGTGCCTGCTTGGGGGGTAGCATCCACAGTAGTATCCACGCTGCCCATTTGGCAGAATGAGAAATCGCCTGTCATCCAGGGGCCGGATGTCCCCATGTGGCTGACTCAGAAACACAGTGAGTGATGTGGAGCTCTTCGGGGGACCCTCGACTTGGAGCAGCTGTGTTGAATCCCATTTGGGGGCTCTGGCTCCCAACCAGGACGCACCACCAGGCGTTTCCTCTCCACAGCATACCCCCTCTGCCTTCCATAAGCCGCGCAGCTTTCTCTTCTCGTTTTCTCGGCCGTACATGGTGGCAGTGTTTCCCTTGGAAGTTGGGAACAAGGTGTTCATTCAGAAACGTCACCGGGTTGGTAGTGCTCCACTGGATTTTTTTGTTTTGCAGTCAGGCGCAACTTCCACTTTGCATCTGTATTTCCTGGGTCAACCTCTCTGCTTGGTTAGGGGTCAGCTCGGTGCCATGTGCACTGCGGGGCATCTGTGGATCACTCGCCACTCTCCACATTTGCTACAGCTGAAGGAGACCATTGGTTGGGGGGGGGGGGGGGGGTTGGTTGGATCAGTCCATGATGGGGTTTGAGTGCATGTGTTTGTTCTGGTTTGTGATGCTTGAAATTGCTGTGTTTTATCTTCCTCTACATTATTAATTTGTGCCTGCATTCCACTTCTTCTGCACATCAGATGCATGACATCCCTGCCCTACATTGACATTCTGTCATTTAGCTGACGCTTTTATCCAAAGCGACTTACAAGTTTTGTACAACAAGACAGCAGGAAGGGTACAACTCTAAATGTTACTTGTCCTTTCGGACAAGTTATGTTTTTGTAGGTTTTTATTGATTTTTGCTACCGGGCAGTCCGGTAGAGAGAGAGAGAGCAGGAATGGGAGATAGAACGGGGAAGACATTCTGCAAAGATCACCGGGTCCGGGAGTCGAACACGGGTCGGCCATGTTGCACCGTAGTGCTGTATGCGGTGCACCACTCGGGCACCCCTGGAAGGGTACAACTATATCAGCTGAGTAACAATGTTCATCAAAGTGTTGAGTGCTACAGTGTAGGATATTAGGACAAGTGCATGACAGTAAGGTTAGTTACTACAGTAAGTAAGCAAGACAGTAAGCCTTGCCCCGCCTCAGCGCATTCTCAACCTGCAGAAAATAAGGAAATCTATAATAACACCCTATATATATATTACAGCCTACATTGCACATACAGTAGAGTGCTCAATAGCAATGCTGGCAACTGTACTATGTCTTAAAGGGGAACTGTCTTACTATTTCTTTCACTATTTGGGCAATTTTACACAATTCCTGTGAGTCTATGGAACACATCTGTAAAGTTTTTTTCAAGAAAATTCATTGTTTTGTATTTCTAATCAAGTACTGTAGAGCAGCATTTTCTGCACTTCCAGATTCCAAGCTGTTTTTGGCTGGGCTCCGCCCATACTCGCAATGCGCTTTGAGTGACAGTCACCCACAGTCTGCACTGGCAGATAACTTTGGGGGGAGAGAGAGAGATAGAGAGGGACTAATTCATTTCGGTGCGGGGGGCATAATCCCACGGGAGAATGCATTGGTAACTTGTTTCAATGACAATATATACCCCCGTGAATATTATTGCACGGATTGGAATACGCGTGTGCGCGCTTCGAGTCGCAAGTCTGTGTCAACAGCAGGGGGAGAGACCTCTCTCTCTCTCCCTGTCTCTCCCTCTCTCTCTTTTGGGGAAGTGCAAGTGTCTGACAGGGAAAACCGCTTCCGCATTATTTCCACTTGCTCCGTTTTGGTCATTGTTGATTGTGGGCAGTGGCTACAACCACAGAAGGGGTTAGGTATGCAGATGACAATTCTTACATGTCACACATACGCTAAATTCAGAATGGCTTAGTTCACTGGGGGAGGACCTTGTCTCATCTGAACTGGAGGAATGCGCAAACATTTGAATTTGAGACAGATATATTGAAATTCTTTATTCGGAATAACCCCTTGAGATATAGCATCTCGTTTTCGAGGGGATCCTAACACAATACAGCGTATGTACATACCCCACATTGCTAGAAAACAATGCTAAACACTGGAAAAGGCCATTTATAAGATAGTTCCCCATTAACTGCATGGGCTACAGTCCCTGACAGTAGCCACTAGAGGGCCCCAAAGACTGTCAATTGGAATTTCACTGTGAGAATAAAATAAATTGCATTTCTTTGTGGTAGAAATAGTAGTGGTGGTAGTGAGCAGAGCTTCAAATGTCCACATGGCTCACATGGTCTCCATGTTTGAACATAAACTCTGAATGTAACTTATAAAATATATTGAAACGGTGTGATATCCGTTTTGTCCTGAACTCGCAAGGCACTGATGTTCCTCAATCTAGCTGCTGCATGGCGACAAGTGTTCCCTGGTCCTGCCATGCATGAGCACCCTGTTGTCTCCATCTCTCCTGACGTGGTCACTAACATCCACGCTTGCTGCTCTTTATTGAATACATTTTTCTTTTGAGAAATTGAGATTCAATTTCCATTTTTAGTTTTTCTTTTGTCTTTATGGTCATATAACTATTTATACATTCATGTGACACCACTGCACTGTGCAAGTGTGCATATTCCGATAAAGTCCTGAAAACAAAAATGTATATAACATGATTAATAGGAAATAAATAGGAAAATATGGCTTAGCCTTGTTTAGTCCAGTTGAATCAAACCCTGGAGTGTTTACCCCCGTGGTGAGGTTCGTTTGGGCTGAGGTAAATATAATAATTGAACTCAGGTCCGCACTAAACAACCGAACCCTGGTTCACCTGTTTGAGGTGGTCTCGGTCCGTTTCTGAGTGAACCCTGGGGTAGTTTGTTTGAGGTTAAAGTAAATAATTACTTTAAGGCGATACAGCCTAGGTGAATAATGTGGGGTTGATTGAGATTTTTTAATATTTTGCTTCGTTAACGTGTCTTATTTCAAACTAGAGCCAATAAAATATCAAACACAATTAGTTGTTTATCCTCTTAATTACATAATAAATTGTGCAAGTAATGAAGCTGATTGGGCTGTTTTTGTTGACATTTCCTACATTTTGTAGGAAGAAGTCTGCTTCCGAAAGCAAACTGTGCACACAAGCCATGGAATGTGCACACAACGTCATCCAGAGGCATTCTGGATGAAAGCGCATCAAAGCACTTTCACAGACAGGTCGTCGGATGTCACATGGTTTCATCTAGAGACTGTGCCTAGGGATTTCTGTAACCAAATTGCATGTTGCATCCCAAAATCTCACCATTGTTTACAAACATTAAAAGGGTCTATAATATTTAGAGGAAATAACAGATGAGACAACAAATATCATTTGGCTGTTTGGCTCCTTTTCCCAGTCTAATGTCCCATATTCATATTTTAATGAAATAGAATATGCCATTCTATGCCTGAAGTAGGCTCACCCACTTTTCCGATGGGTGGCACATTAAAAGGATTGGCCCCTTAAAAAGCTTAAACCTCTCACTAGCAATCAGCAGTGTGTGTGTGTGTGCGTGTGTGTGTGTGTGTGTGTGTGTGTGTGTGTGTGTGTGTGTGTGTGTGTGTGTGTGTGTGTGTGTGTGTGTGTGTGTGTGTGTGTGTGTGTGTGTGTGTGTGTGTGTGTGTGTGTGTGTGTGTGTGTGTGTGTGTGTGTGTGTGTATAAAGTAGTTGAAAGCCATACTTGAGTAAAAGTAAAGATATCTTACTTGAAAATGACTCTGGTAAAAGTCACCCATAAGAAAATCACTTGAGTAAAAGTCTTAAGTAGCTCACGTTAAATGTACTTAAGTATCGGCAGTAAAAGTATAAAGTAACAAAACAGCCAGACATTGTTTTATTTCTCTCCAAACTTTATTAAATGTATTTCTCCCTCAACTCCCTTCTCCTCTTTCATGCCTGACGATGGATGAAAGGTAACTTTTCAAAACAGCTCAGACTGTCGATGGCAGCCAGTGTTGGAATGCTTGACATAACTTAATGCACAAAACAAACATTTAGGTAAGATAAGATGTTCCTTTATTAATCCCCTTAGGTAAATTCAGGGGTCATAGCCAGCACGGGGGGATGGGGGCAGGCAGGGTAATAGAAATTACAAATTTTGCCTCATATGATAATTGCCTAAGTAATTGTTCAAGATTGTTGGAAAGGAGCCTCGAAAGTCAGGCACAAGTCACACGAGTGAGTTAGGCAGATGGGGATTTTTGAACGTAACAAGTGTTCTGATTGGCTGAGGACATAGGCACTAAGCCAGGGAGATGCAGCAGTGTGAGGAGAGTAGGCAGACATCTCAATTTGGCACAGAACAATTACTCAGGCAATTATCGTATGAGGCTAACGCAATACAAATATATGAGATATATAAAAAATACAAGCATAAGAACAAGATAATATATGAATAGGGGGGGCTGAACAGGCTCCTGCCAACAGTGTTTATAGAGCATACAATAGCTACATATAGGAATGGCATCTGTGTTTTCAACCAAAAGTAGGAGTGACAGAGAGAAAAGCCACAGTAACCAAATGTCTGATGTATAGCCTAGCATTAGAACCATGTAAAATGAGAACTCCTTCATAAAGATTATCATTTGATTCATTATGCACATCCATTGGTAATGAAAGCAATTTGATTGTCATGACATTTACTGCTAATGCCATCTGTTTGGTCTTGTGAATGATCTTCTACAACATTGAACCTGCCACACGCCACCAGAGTGGCTTGGGCTCACTGACACAGAGACACAGGCAGAAATGATGGTGACTACAAACCGGTTTATTAACAGTTTGAGTGCCACTGCCAGCCTCCGTGTCCTATTTACCCTGTTGCGTGCCACCACCCACTTCAATGACAGAGTTCTCATATTTGCGAACGCATAAACTATATCTTAAATTATGGCTATGTGTCTAATATGGCCGTCGCTTATCAATGACTTGTTTGCAGTCAATATTGTGGCCAATTACTTAAACAATTTCTTTACAAACATAGTGTGAGGTTTCTGTCCTTGCTCTCTCACTCGTTCTGTTCCTTTAACCACCCTTGCTTTGTTTTCATTCATTTTCTGTCAATTGGTTCTATCCCCTCGTTCACACGTTTCTCCCCGTTGACGTCATCAGAGACGTCGCTGATTGGTTCTCTCACTTCCCCACGCTTTTCAATCACATTCCCCAGCTGTCACTGCTTTCTCCCCGTTGACGTCATCAGAGACGTCGCTGATTGGTTCTCTCACTTCCCCACGCTTTTCAATCAATCGATCCCTCATTATTTATACCCCGTTTTCCCCACCCTAAGTTGTTGGATCGTCTTGATTTGTCTCTGGTTATTTTTCCCCGTTGCTGCTGCTGCTGCCTTTTTCTCTGTGCTGTTCTCCAGGAATTCCTAGAAGCCTTCGCTTGGATTCCTGCTCCCGTGGCGCGCGCTCGCCTCCACTGTTGTTCCAGTTCCTTTTACGCATCTCGTCTGGGTGAGTTATCTATTTGACTGTCTTGACCTATTCCGTTTTTCGTGTGTAACTTTTACACTGAAGACTACCACCTTTTTGTCAAACAGTCACTCACCCAGCCATTATCTATTTTTGCTTATTCCTTTATGGAATAATATTTTTGGGATCTTCCATCTCCCTCTGTGTGTTTGCTCACACCGAAGATATTATTTCACAATTGGACTGTGTTTGGATTTTGCTCACTGTGTGTTTACATGAAGATATTCACTGGGACTGTGTTATGATTTTGCTCACTGTGTTGTTAACACGAAGAGTTTCACTTGGGCTGTTTTTGGAATTGTGCTCCCTGTGTTGTTAACACGAAGAGATTCACTTGGGCTGTGTTTGGAACTGTGCTCACTGTGTTGTTAACACGAAGAATTGTACACCCTGTTCTCCTGCTCGTTTTAAGACTGCTCTGTCACTGACTCGTTCCCTCTCTCCCTCTCTCGGTCTCGCAACAACATCTGAGAATCCACCGAGAGAATTCTGCAGAGCGGTTCAGAAGTCAACACCTGCTTCCCAAGACTACCCTCACGGGAGAAGCTGCAGAGCAGCAGAACTTTGCCCCTTGATCATTGTACCTGTCTTGTTTGACCTGCTTTCCCTGTTTCTCTTATTCTTAGTACCAAATAAACAAGCCCTCGTATTTGGCAACTCTGAATCCTACTCTCTTGTGTCGTTGCGTTTGGGGTCGGTGTCAAACCATAACACATAGCCACAACACTGGTTAATAAACTACCCTCCCACTCAGGGCATTTTGGGGTAGAACACATCCTAGCCTTCTACAAAAACCTAGGGGTCCGCAAAGACGACTTCAAACTTGAAATGGTAACAACAGTTGAGGTACTCAAAAATGTTGCACCCTCCAACCTAACAAGGCCACTGGCCATGACAATATCTCCTCCTCATTCAAGGGTACTACGACTATGCTTGCACCTCATGGTACCAAAGCACCTCAAAGGCGCTAAAAACAAAATTACAAACGTCACAAAACAAACTGGTCAGACTACTGCTTGACCTTACTCCTAGAACCCACCTCACCCCTGCCCACTTTGACAACCTAGGATGGCTTAGAGTAGACGACAGAGTACAGCAACTTGCAATGGGCCTGGTCTATAAGATACACTACACGACTAAGGTACCCATGTACATGTCAAAATACTTCCCAAAGGTCAGTGAATACCACGACCACAACACAAGAGGGAGCTCCACAAATCATATTAAACCCAGATTCGGCTCAAACAAGGGACTAAACACGTTTTGCAATTATGCCATTATCATGCAATTATCAATGTCGAACGCCCTACCCACAGCTGTAAAGGAATGTGAATCACTACCCACTTTTAAATCCACTCTCAAGGAGCACCTACGGGAGACTGCAATTCGAAACTGGCCCCTGTAAATGTCCTAACCCAACCCCCTCCAATGTACAGTAAATGTCCTAACCCAGTAATACACGAGACTCTCTTCTTGGGACCAAGTAAGGTTTCGTCGATAATACAATGTACAGTTACCCCCCCCCCCAACCACCTCCAATGTACAGTTACCCCCCCCATACCCCATTTTTGTTGCATTATTTTACAGAAGGCATGTCAATGTAAGGTTATTGGAAATGTTATAGCCATGAGTATTGTGGAAATATGAATAAAGCCCCTTGAGAAACTATCAACATAATCAAACCATCTCATATAGACAATCTGCTTTCTGTAATAGATAATACCGTAACCCCCATATCACCATCTTCTCATGATTGAAGGGCCTCCTACCGGAGGTCAAAACAGAAAATAATGTCTGATGTGATAGTCTTCCTAAGCTCTCTCTACGCAGGGCTATATCACACACATTCTCAGCAAATTGGCCGCTCAAGGTGAGATCACTACAACAGGACATTTGACATTACAATGATTCATCTTCCATTATTGTCATAAGGGCATGGGAGTATTCTCCAACAGACTCCCCTTCTCTTTGTTTCCTATCAAAGAAATAGCTTTTGCAACTTTCTAAGGGACTGCAGCTTTCCACAGATCTCATTCAGTATCTCAAACATGTGTGGGAGGCGATGCTTAATCTCCTGCCGGGCTTCTCCACCTAAATACTCGTAATTGTGAGCCGCTTTCTCTGCACGTAAGGGCGATAACTCAGTAAAAGAAAATGGTTCATAAAAGAAATGGTGCTAGTGCCACCTAGACCTGACACTTCCTCTCCTTTGGGAAGAAAGTAACAGTCTTTAGAATTTGATGCAAGCCCCTCACTCGCCCCGCTGATGGGTCTACCCTCTGATTGTGAATGAGAGGAAGATGATGAGGACGTTTAGATTCTAACTGTTCACACAATTCATCATTAGTGTCCTTCAACTCAGCTATGGCTGCTTTGTCAGCTTGTACTCGTTCCATTAAAGCGTTGAATTCAGCCAAGACCTCGGTAGACACTAGGTAGACAACGTCTGGAGTCATAGCAGTGTTCTTTAAAGTAATATCCATGGTTGCCATTCAATTACCACTATATTTTTATTGTTGTGGAGTGACCTGTTTTGGCGTAATGGTCTTGTTGCCTGGTGAGTAGAAATACCAGCAGTGGCACTGAGTCACCAACAACAAAAAAATGAAGAAAATAAAAAATGATTCCCCTATTTTCACCTCAGGGAGCCAGGCTTCTGTTGACTGCCGCTCACCTCTCTCGCTGCCCCGGGTCTTCATGTGTGCCACTGCTTTAGGTCTGAAAAAACAAACAAGATAAATGCTTTTCCACAATGGGTGCCAGAGAAATATTTGCGGCATCTTCCGGTCCAACAAAGTGTGAAATGAGGAGCTGTTCCGCAAAACTGATTCAAATAGTGTGGTCCTTGAAATAAAGCACCGGTAACTCAGATAGCTAGTTCACACACTCAGAACGGACCAGGACAGGATACAAAAGGTAGCATTAAGATGGACACCACCTGGAGAGAGAAAGCCTGGATGGCCAAAGAACACCTGGTGTAGAACAGCTAAAGGTGAACTGAGAGGAATGAATCTTACATGGGACAAGGCACAGAGACTAGCTAAATGGTCTGCATTTATATACTGTAGCGCTTTTATCCAAAGCACTTTACAACTTAAGCCAACTTAACATTCGACAGCAGAGGCAACCATGCAAGGTGCCAACCTGCTCATCGGGAGAAGTTAACACATTGGACGCCAGAGCCGAGATAAGTCGGGTTAACTTGCCATCGCTTGAGTGCCAAACCCGAGAAAAGTCGGGTTTTGGTCGTTATTTCTTTTATTCGCTATTTCCATTCATAATCCATCGAGGGAGCCTGATGTTATCATTGGGAATGGGTCTGAGATCGCAAACGTCCAATACCGCCGCCTAACGCCTTGCGGCCAGTATTGCACATCCTTGGAATCTCTCTGGCTTGGCCTGTACGTCGATCTAAAAAGTCTGGTCCGGGTTTTCCTTGTCGGGCAGGAGTAACGTTTATAACACATGGATTGGGGAGAATCAAGCACCGCCGATTCATGTTATTTGGTGGATTATGTTGGCAACACGATCGACATCAATACTTGGAATGGCGATCAGATAATTGGAATATTATTTTTGCAGTACATCCTAGTCAAGGTAAGGGCTATATGGTATCAATCTTGCGTTGATCCAATAATTCCTTCCGCGCGATCGGAGAGTGTCTGTAATGTACTGTGTAACGTATTCCGTTGGTGACGATCGAAGTATGGAACCCCCCCCCCACACCCTTTCATGCATGCATGATGAAACATAATACCGATAATATAGTGTTGATTTCAGATTGATTGTTGATCCAGGCGAGGAATGGCACGGTTTCTAGTGAATGCACTGAACGCTGCTTACGCAGCGTTTCCTGGGATTACACAGAATTACTCTAAAACTATACTCATATTCACCACGGTATAAAACTGGAATGTATGGATGAAATAGCTCTGATATTTAATATAGTTTTAGCCCTGCAAACACCGGCATGTATCCCCATTCATTAAAGTGCTGGCACACACGGCCATACGGCCCACAGCGACCTCTGGCGCTGAATGTGTTAACGGTTAAGTGACTTGTTCAAGGACACTTCAACACACTGCCGGAAGGAGCCGGAATAGAACAATTCGAGTTGCCATTACAACACATACTAAATGATAAAGGAAGCCCTCTTCTTGCATAAACAAATTGGTTTAAACCCATATCAGTGTAAACTTAATCACTGGTAGCTTTAGAATGTGGTGTCAAGCAAGTTTAATTAAGGACTTCCTACTTCCTGTTCTAGCCTATGGGCCACATGTAGAGGCCTGATTATAAAGTCAATTATCTTACAATTGTCTGTAATTAATCTAGATTAATCTAGATTAAAAATAGCATTTTTCTACTTATAGGCCAACTTGCAGGTTGTATTTTTGTTCAATAAACAATGTGACTAGGGCAACGGTGACTTTCATGAAGAGGGGGAAAAAATGTATCGAAATTGACCCAGTTTTAGCGTTTTTATCAAACATTTTGTCGACCAAACCACAACCTCCACGCACATGCATATTTTAATCCATGGTTCATAACGTGCATGTGTCATCTTAATGATGACGTCACATCAGGTGCAGGGCAGCGAGGGGCTCTGAGAGTCACAGCAGGTAGTGGCAGGAAGCAGAGCCTTCTTGTTACTACTAGCCGAGGAGCTAGTCTCTGTTTCACCTAACACTATTGCTCCGTGATCATAGCCATTCATCTCTAAAGCTAACCACTATTTGTAAAAGCCACAACCACGTTACCATATTTGTAATAATGTAAATTTGTGTTGTTGTACATATTGTGTTTATAACGTTAGTAGCTAAGTTAGCTAGCTTGGTAGCCAGCATTCTCGAAACTCCTAACATCACCCGATTTTAAATGGTTCTCTCCTCTTTGTATACCTTTGTCCTCACAAGTATTCTGCCAGGGAACTTATGGACATGACAATAGTAGTAGTTGTGTTTGAGCTTGTAACGTTAACGTTAGTTAGCTAATAGCTATCGTGGTAGCCCGTTTCGTGCCTGTGATGCACCGAGTGGGGCTACTAGGGGGCTACTATCATATCAACATGCCGTGACGTGTAGCTTGCTAGCCGGCATGAATGCCCGATTTAAAATGGTTCTCTCCTCTTTGTATACCTTTGTCCTCACAATTATTCTGCCAGGGAACTTATGGACACGACAATATAGTTGTAGTTATAAGGTGTTTAAGCTTGTAACGTTAATGTTAGCTAATAGCTATCGTGGTAGCCCCTTTCGTGACTGATGCACCGAGTGCTATCCGAGGGGCTGCTATCGTATCAACATGCCGCGACGTGTAGCTTGCTAGCCGGCATGAGGCGTGCAGTGCTTTGCCCCACAGGTCTGAGAAGAGGACCTGCACATTTTACTCGTTCCCCAAACTCTTTTACATGCCCGATTTTAAATGGTTCACGACAGTATTAATGCTAACGTTAGCGGGGTAACGTTAGCCAGAGCCATATAGCCAGTAGTACTATGACCCGGACGGGCATAAGGCATAAGTTGCTTGAAGTGACGTCACAGCCTTGCTAGCGTCTGATAAGCTTTTAGATTTGCTCTGTGCATGTTATTCGTACCTGGACCTTTTTAACCCTTTCTGAGTGGCATTTCCGGCGTCAAATGGAAAAAAATAAATAATGAAATTAGATACCAATGATGTAAACTACCCATAATTGCAGAGTAGGGTTTAACCTGCAAGTTGGCCTTTAAGACAGAAGCTTGTCACAGATATTTACTTGAGGAAAATCATGGAATTAAAGTAAAATCAACACAAAGAAAGTATATTTAGATTCAAAGACTATTTTAATAGCTTTCTTTGAATACAGTTGCTCTCCTGTGAAATACAAATGTTCAACAAAACCATCAACATTGACTCAGCTAGACCTCTTTCTTATATCCGCGGCCCTAACAGAAATAAAAACAACCCAGGCCTATGTTAAAGTGCAGATTGTCTTAGAGGATGATAATGTCTTGTATGAACTACCAGTAATATAAATCATATTAACAACAACAAAAATGTGTTCCATCTTCATGTCAGATGATTTTCAAAAAGGTGCATGAGTCAATGCAAAAAAATAACAAGCAAATATACTGCTGAAAGTTCAGAACGTTGAAGGTTTTTCACTCCATAGATTAATCTAGATTCATTTTATTTTAATGCTTTAAACAATTTAAATTAATCTCCAAAGTTAAAGCATTAACTTTGACAGCCCTTATATTATACACTTATATTTAGGGATGTCCGATATTATCGGCCGACCGATATTATCGGCCGATATCGGCAGTAAAATGTGATATCGGAAAATATCGGTATCGGTTAAAAAAAAAAAAAAAAACAATAACAATATTTGTTATATATATATCCAGTGACATTATTAGTTACCTGAAATTATTCCGTTTTTTGGGGGGGGGGAAACCCTGCATATATCGGTATTGGTTGATATCGGTTGATATCGGTATCGGAAATTAAGAGTTGGACAATATCGGAATATCGGTATCGGTAAAAAAGCCAATATCGAGCATCCCTACTTATATTATTATTTGACATATTTACCATTTACTATGTTCTCTCTCTCTAACGCCTTCATCAACATTGTATGCAGAGATCCTTGTACAATGGAAAAAATATGAATTTTGAACATTTTAGTACATTTTAGACCGGAAGTAGAATACATTTTTAAGCTGACTTTGGGGGCGTTGAGGCCATATTGATTGATTGATTGATTGAAAACTTTATTAATAGATTGCAGAATGGGTACAGTACAGTACAGCTCAATACACACAATTGTTAAGGGGATGCAGACCAGAGAAAGACTTTCGTCTTGTTTACATCAGGGTCCCCCATTTTCAATTCATCGTAACATATATGACATACAGATAGACAGTACTGCTACATCTATACATTTATGACATACCAGATTTGCAAATACAGTACTGCTCGTGATACGAAAAGAGTCCAGAAAAGAAGTATATACATTTGACGTAGAAACTGTACATTGGAGGAGGTTGGGTAGGTGGGGGGGGGGGGGGGTACTGTACATTGGAGGTGGTTGGGTGGGTGGGGGGAGCTTGGGTAGGAGTGGGGGGGAGGTTGGGTAGGAGGGGTGGGTGGGGGACACTGTACAACTGTACAAGCAACACTGTACATTGGAATATTGACAAGACCATACTTGGTAATTTTTACTGTACATTGGAGGGGGTTGTGTTAGGACATTTACAGGGGCCAGTTTCGAATTGCAGTCTCCCGTAGGTGTTTTTTGAGAGTGTTTTTTAAAGTGGGTAGTGATTCACATTCCTTTACAGCTTTGGGTAGTGCGTTCCACATTGATGTGGCATAATTGCTAAACGTGTTTAGTCCCTTGTTTGAGCCGAATCTGGGTTGGGAATCTGATTTGTGGAGCTCCCTCTGGTGTTTTGATCGTGGTATTCACTGACCTTTGGGAAGTATTTTGACATGTACATGGGTACCTTGGTCGTGTAGTGTATCTTGTAGACCAGGCCCATTGCAAGTTGCTGTACTCTGTCGTCTACTCTAAGCCATCCTAGGTTGTCAAAGTGGGCAGGGGTGAGGTGGGTTCTAGGAGTAAGGTCAAGCAGTAGTCTGATCAGTTTGTTTTGAGATGTTTGTAATTTTGTTTTTAGCGCCTTTGATATTACCTACCTGGGTTCAATCCTAGAGGCAAATATTTCCTTGCTGAGTTTGTTATTTGAACTGAAGAGAATGGACTCTGTTTTGCCCATGTGTAATGATAGTTTGTTATCAGCGAGCCATATGCAGATTTTGCCTAGTTCCGAGCTGAGGGTTTTTTCAACCTGTAACTTGTTCTTGTCAGAGACCAGCAGGGCTGAGTCGTCCGCACCATGAACAAGTTGCAGTCACAAGCTGACGACATGTCATTTGCATAAATTAGGAACAGTAGCGGACCTAGTATGCTTCCTTGTGGAACACCACAGCTTACTGTGAGGGGGGGGATAGGGTACCGTTTACCTCCACCATCTGCTCTCTCCCCTCCAGGTAGGATTGCATCCAGCTCACTGATAGACTATCAAAACCAATTGCTTTTAGCTTGTCAATCAGAATGGTGTGATTGACAGTGTCGAAGGCCTTTTGTAGGTCCAGCATGACCATGCCGCAGTATTTGCCCGCATCCACCTCTTGTTTGATGTGGTCGTTTAAATAGAGAAGACATGTGTCAGTGGAGTGGGATGTTCTGAAGCCAGATTGGAATTCGTAGATTCGATTCTTTTACGCAAGATATTTTCCGACCTGTTCGTATACAATTTTTTCCATGACTTTCGAGATGGAGGTAAGGATAGAAACAGGGCGGTAGTTGCCTGGGTCTAATTTACTGCCTTTTTTGTGCAGGGGTGTTACTCTCGCAATTTTGAAGTCCTTGGGGACGTGTCCCTGTTTTATGGAGAGGTTTATTATGTGTGTGATGACTGGGGTGATGGCGGCTGCTGAGTCTCTGAGGAATTTGGAGGGGATGTTGTCATGGCCAGTGGCCTTGTTAGGTTGGAGGGCGCTCAGTTTTTTGAGTACCTCATCTGTTGTTACCATTTCCAGTTTGATGTCGAACTGAATATAGAACATAGATAATGTTCTATATAGATATCTGGTTGAGGCTGCCATTGGCCTGCACCTCAGAAGCGTGATTACCAAACCAAGCCGCATTTATCGGAGACGCTCTCTGATTGGCAATGACTGACGCTCTCTGATTGGCCACTGACGCGTATGCCCAATCCGTGACGAACTGTGTCTTTGCCCATTTCCACGTCAAACAGCCTGCAAACTACCTGGCGTTCTATCGCCATGCTCTAAGACAAACTCTAACCTTAACCAACTTCGAAAGAGTGCCTAAGCTTAACCGTTGAAAGAACTTGCCGTCACGCTCTAAGACAAACTCTAACCTTAACCAACTTCGAAGAGTGCCTAAGCTTAACCAGTGTAGAAACAGGCGTCGGCCAATCAGAGAGCGTCTCCGAGAAATGCGGCTTGGTTTGGTAATCACGCAGCAGGCTAGAAACTGGCGTCGGCCAATCAGAGAGCGTCTGCCAGAAATGCGGCTAGGTTGAGTAGGGGGTATCTGCAGAGCCGCAGAGCCAGGCTGGACGGGTTGGAGGCGGTCTGGACAAGTATTAGTGGTCTGGACAAGTATTTGCACTACTGCGCACCATTTTCAACTTCACTTTCGTCTCGTTTACATAGGTACATAGACAGTAATGTTACATCTAGACATTTATGACATGTAATAATAGAGTAAACTTGTAAATAGACAGTAATGTTACATCTAGACATACCAGATCTAGTAATAATAATAATAATAATAATAGTCCCTCAAACTGCAGGACATGTAAACAGTCAAGTTGCAGAACAACTGTTTGCACAAATGAGAAAAAACAATTACTTTTTAACGCAGCAACTACCATCGACCCATCTGTTCCTGATGAGAAACATCCTAGAACACTTCAACAACAACAAAAACAAGAAGCGAATGGACAACATCAAAAAGTTATTTGGGACGACAGCGGTGGCAATAAACAGCTACCACCAGGCTGTATTGGGTACATTTTCTACTTGCACTTGCATTAAAGATATTTAATGCATTAATCCTGTTTTTAATTGATCTAGGAAATAATGTATAAATGTCTTCATTCATCAAGTTCACTGTTCCTTACTAAGCTGTGTTTGTCATCTGCTTACAGTGTCACAGGAAGCAGTCCTTGATCTATCACTGGAAGCAGCTCAAGGTGTGCTCCCTGAAGCGGGTTCAGGTCTGCCCCCAGCAATGACAAGTAAGTGGAATTGCATGCCTGGGTCCTTAGAAAGTCTTAAAATGTCTTAAATTCAAGTTTAGCCGCCTATTGACTGAAACCACGCATGATTTGTCCAATAATCTTATTAAACTGCCACCCACCGCCTTAAATAGTGAACTTCACTGTTCCTTGGTAAGCTGTGTTTGTCATCTGCTTACAGTGTCACAGGAAGCAGTCCTTGATCTATCACTGGAAGCAGCTCAAGGTGTGCTCCCTGAAGCGGGTTCAGGTCTGCCCCAGCAATGACAAGTAAGTGGAATTGCATGCATGGGTCATTAGAAAGTCTTAAAATGTCTTAAATTCAAGTTTAGCCGCCTTGACTGAAACCATGCATGATTTGTCCAATAATCATATTAAACTGCCACCCACCACCTTAAATAGTGAACTCTTAATTGCTCCAAGTCAAGAGTGCTAACTATTACACCATAGAACCTGGCTTCTGCAGCAGAAGCAGGCCTATAAAAACCTATGCCTACCTACAGTAATTCTTACCTCTACACTATTAGTTTTATTAAACATTGTTACTATTTCTCTTATATTTTTGTGTATGTCCATCCCTGTAGAACTTGAGATTCCAGTGGACAATGACTACTCACCAGACCAACCCTGGGCGAAGTCCCGAAACCCTATCCAACAACAACTGGTAGGCAAATTTCTACAAATAATTACTTTCTATGTAAAACTACTCATCTGTATCACAACAATGGTTATTATCTTCAGTTCAGTTATGTCCTGGACCGAAAGAGGCCTTCGGAAGAAATAATTGTGAAGGAAGGACAAACTTGTTTGACACGGGATGAGTTTTGGAGCCTTGGGTTGAACAGCTATATGGATTCAACTGTGAGTTACATGGTCTAACAGATTAACATTTATTACCGAAGGGAGAGTTTCAGTCATGTTCACTATAATGTCTTAATTGTGATTTCTTGCAGATTGGAAATGCATGCCTGAAGCTCATTGGTGAACTGGCTCTGAAACGTGTATGACCTCTTTTTTAATTACACATTTAAAAGTAACTTTTGGTACTGAAGGCAGACTATTAATAATCATGTTTGTTTTTTCCTCATCAGGACATGGACATTTATATAGAAGACATGTATGTTGTTCCTACCTGGAAGGACCGAAGTATCAACCCGTTAGCTTCATTTCCGGTAAGTGTAATTAATTGATAAAATAAATATAATTATTCAGTTAGTAAATTGAATAAGCATAATGGCACATCCCTACTCTAATGGCAAACTCATGTTTCATAAATATTAGGCTGACATGAAGATGAAACATGCAATAGTCTTTCCAGCCTGGACCGAAAACCACTTTGTGCTATGTGTAAGTGAAATTAGTAATGCGTGTCTTATAAACTTAATCATGTCTGCCGTTCTGGGAGAATAGCAGAATCCACATTCCCACAGAAACCTGACTGACATGCTGTGCTTATTTTTACATACCCATTATAGGTCTTGAAGCCACGCATACAGGAGATTCTATTATTGGACTCGAAATACATAGAGCATACCTCTGGCTTTGGCGATGAAGACTACAGAACTGTTTTAGGTACACAGATGAGAGCTACTTTTTGTTGTGTTCATATGGCATTTAGATGTGATGGTTCACCGATGAGCGATGCTGCCCTTGGGGGGAGGGAGTGCAGAGACTCAAACGCATCAGCGACCCAACTAACTGTCTGTCTGCATGAATAAAGACTTCTCAAAGTCCAGTTATTATACTGATATCGAATAATTAATTCTGCTCCCTCCCTCCAACCTTGGTTGCTATGCCCACACAAAACCGCAAAACTTCACCCTGGACTCCGGTTTTCAAAGACCGGGGTTGCAGTGTAGCAAATCCCCGGTTGTGTGTGGCCGAACAGTGCAACTGCGCACATACAATCATGGTTATATTAAATCCAGCGCTCGTGTGGACTGGGCCTAACTTGCCTGCCATTACGTTGCGTTCTGAAAAGCGAAACTGACCCTGAAAACGAAACGAAAATGGCCCTGTGTGTAACTGCAGCCGTCTCTGTGCTAACAGTCACGTTTTTAGTACGAGAAGACAAGACAAAACTTCTTTCTCTGGTCTGCATCCCCTTAACAATTGTGTGTATTGAGCCGTACTGTATTGTACCCATTCTGCAATCTTGTTGAAATAAAGTTTTCATTCACACTCAAAATCTGTGTTCATTTTTTATTTTGCATACTAATGTTCTGTGTCTTGAGTCGTACTTGTATTGAAAAACTGATTTTATATGTCTGAGGAGAAGACCGGTACTCATCATCTTCGTCTCCACAAAAAGAAAAATGTTTATATGTCTGAGGAGAAGACCGGTACTCATCATCTTCGTCTCCACAAAAAGAAAAATTACATGTGAAGTATGTTGTGTGCCAGGTTCAAACAGTGCTGTATATGTACAGTTTATTCCTACTCCTATCCAAGCTCCGGGAGGGTCATCAAAGAGAAGTCGGGTCATCAAAGAGAAGTCGCCTATTCTTAGTCCTTGCCCCACAATGGTGGAATGAACTACCCACCCCAGTTAGGACAGCCGAATCCCGTCTAATCTTTCGCCGTCAACTAAAAACTCACTACTTCAACCATTATCTAAATTAAAAAAATCTAACCCTAACTAACCTTACTGTCATGCACCTAATAAACTAACCTACACTGTAGCACTCAACACTTTATGAACATTGTTACTGAGACGAAAGTTAAGTTTACTCTATTATTACTAGATCTGGTATGTCTAGAGATGTAACATTACTGTCTATGTACACATCATGTCTAGATGTACACTTTATGAACATTGGTACACTTTATGAACATTGTTACTGAGACGAAAGTTAAGTTTACTCTATTATTACTAGATCTGGTATGTCTAGATGTAACATTACTGTCTATTTACAAGTTTACTCTATTATTACATGTCATAAATGTCTAGATGTAACATTACTGTCTATGTACCTATGTAAACGAGACGAAAGTGAAGTTGAAAATGGTGCGCAGTAGTGCAAATACTTGTCCAGACCACTAATACTTGTCCAGACCGCCTCCAACCCGTCCAGCCTGGCTCTGCGGCTCTGCAGATACCCCCTATAGGAGTGGTAATCACGCACCTCAGAACAAGAACACTGTGCAGTACCTGAGGCAAACAGTGAGAGGCAGCAATACTACTCCTGCCGGAATGCAAAAAAAGAAGAAGACTCTCAAAGAAGAAGATTTCAAAAACATTACCGGGAAAAGGAGACCTTTTTGCTTTTGTTTTGCTAACGTTAGTAGCTGCATAATGGTCCAGGAATTCCATGTTCTCAGATGCTATTCTTGCCAAACGTTTCAAGTGCAGCAGGTAACATTCCAAGCAAACCTGTGTGTTTATTTTGTTAATCAACTAGGTTGTGTGTACAGTAACGTTAGCTAGCGTAGCTATGAGCTACCTAGCTCCTTGGCCAGTCTTCACACTTCTCGTTCTCATGTAACGTTAACGTTATAATTACATGACCTCGTTGTCTGTGATTCTGGTTTCATAGGTGAAAAAGAGCACGAAATGGAACTGCAAGATGTGTGGTGAGAAGCAGTCTGTTATCAAGGTTAGTTAACTTACTGCCACTAAAGAGACTGCATGGTTCATATTCACCATTCACAGCATGGCCACGTCCGTTTCTGACCACTGACTGGTTTTGATTGATTGAAAATTGTATTAACAGATTGCAGAATGGGTACAGTACAGCTCAATACACCCAATTGTTAAGGGGATGCAGACCAGAGAAAGACTTTCGTCTTGTTTACATCAGGTTCCCCCATTTTCAATTCATCATAATAATCATGGTAACTTGTGGGGTGTAAATTAGCTACTTAAAATGGGAAATTAACAAAACATAATCAAGCTCAATTCCCCTCGAAATTCACCAACAACCAAGGCCCAGTTTAGAAAGTGGTTTAAATACCATGCACGGTGATACAGTATGCCCTGGTATGTATTTGATGAATAAACTCTTGAATCTATACAGTGATACAGGTGTACGCCATACTGGCCAGTAGCGTAACTAGTAGGATATTGTAATATTAGCAGGAGAAACTGCTATGTAGCAGGGAAAACTGCTGTTTGTCAAAAAAGCCCTTCAATAACCAACTGCACAACCAGGGTACAAAAGAGTAACAACTTTATTAGATAAAAGCATAAATCATAACAAATTCATACAGGGGGAAGGGGTTAATAGATCAGGGGAGATAATCGGGTACCGTAAAGTCTGTTAAATAAGTAACTCACCCCCACTCGGCTAAGTTCAATAACCTAGCGTTAGCCGTTAGGGCACACCACAAACCCTGGCTTGTGATCACCCTCTATAAGAGCCACTGCACTTCAACACGGCATGTCTAATCAAACACGGCACGCTGAACACCCTCCAAGAGGCACTGCAAATTGAACAAGGCATGCCTAATCGAACCACGGCACGCCCTCTCCAAGAGGCACTGCAAATTGAATAAGGCATGCGTAATCGAACCATGGCACGCTAAACAGTAAACACACCCTCTCCAAAAGGCACTGCAAGTTGAACACTGCACATAAATTCAACCAGCACTGCAACCAACCAACAATGGTCAACCGTAATTATAAGGAATACTCTCCCGGTATTAGTTACCACTTACCTCTCCCTCCCGCTTTTCCCCGCCACCCTCCAATCGGTCACATATAATAATATTGGCCTGAGCTATACAATAGGGCATATAAAATAGATGATATGCCGTTTACATTAAGATACATATACAATATGGGATACACAATACAATATAATATGTGCAATATGGTATGAGTGGACTTAACTCGCCCTTGCGGCGCAACCCTCCCCGGGGGTCTGTGCTTGTGTGTATATATGCTGTGAATATAAAAATATAAATGTAAATATGCGGTATATATACATGGCATGCTATCATACAGAGTATATGGGCTATAGTATGAGGTGGGTACTGGGTAGTTAAGATGGATGTGGAACAAATGCCAACAATTACACCTGCCAGGCTGCCACCACTAGTAGGATTACAAAACAATTAAGCTACAGAGTAATCACTGAAATTGGCCAATGTTTTGTGATTGTTGCCATGAATGTGAAGTTCCAGCTGCATCAACGGAATTGGTTGTCAACATCGATATTAATAATACTTTATCTCACTTAAAGTGTGCATCTACTTAGTTCAGAAAAAAAACATCTCATCTCATACTAGCTGTATTTAAAGGGATATTTCACTTTAGTAGAACTTTCAGCAGTCTTACCTCTATTTAAGGCCAACAACAAGTAAGCTAGCTAGTAGACCACTGCTGTCCCTGTCGTCCGCTGTCAACACCACCATTCCTCCCAGGTGCCAGGCTCCTCGTTCACTTCCATTACTTTTGGGGACCTAGTCTAAATATCATACTTCTGAAGTGTAAACAAATTACTGCTGTTCACATTTCAATAAAACAGACAATTATGAGTCAGGTACCGTACAATGTTTCTTTTGGCATTTGATGTGCTTACACATTTATTACCTTTGAAAAATAAACGCAGATCCAGTCAATCTTTTGTAGGTTTGAGTGTGCTGTGTTGCCCTACATGGAGTGTTCAGGGAGTCTTTACCTGCTGTCTTGCTGGAAGAAACATTTTGTGAGAAGTTGACAGTTGGTCAAACTACACCTCAGGTGAGAAGTAGTTCCTTTACTGATAATTAGAAAATGGCAACATTAGCTCAAAACAACAAGTACCTTTTTTGTCTAAGAAAAATATATTACAATATAATAATTACCAAATAATATTGCTGTATAGATTGTTTATACTTCTGAAGTATGATATTTAGACTTGTGTGAACTGAATGAGAAGCCTGACACCTGGGAGGAATGTTGGTGTTGACAGAGGAGTAGGGTTACTGCATTGATGTGAAATTTCCCATGACAATAAACTCGTGACAACACCAATATTACCGGTGACACCGGACATTATCTGTCGAACGCTTACTTTTATATTTAGCGTTATGTGGCTACATTGATCCACTGTGTCTGTCCGTCTAAGTTGGACAGAGTTGATGTTATGTTCTAATTTAAAAATAAACCAACAGACAGTAATAGGCCTACCTTCTGTACATTTTCTATCCGATCATTGACGGATCAATGATGGACAAAGGAGCTGCAGCTTATGCTTGCTTGCGCAAACATACTGCATCTGGTCTGGACTGGTCCTCAGCTCCTCTCCAGTTGAGCTGCTGTGGGGTTTAAATCTGAAATATTGCTAAATCCTCCGCCATCGGTGTGTAACCTGTTGTGTCATCTCTAGAGCCTCCTTTCTCTCCTTCAAGCAAAGTTACTCTAAGTGAAAGTCGAACTTAAAGCTACTCAGTCTCACTCTGCTGCACAGACCTATACAATAGATCTGCTGTCCGCGCAGACACGTTCAGTTTATACTGTTGTCTGACTTAAGTATAGTAAGTAACATGCTATTTTAATGTGGGCACTGTTTGTGAAAATTAACTAAATGGGTTTTATATATAGGATAGTCAGTGAAATATCTCTTTTAAGGCTGGCCGTTAAATGGATATTCATTTGTTAGGGTGGCATTCAATTGTCAATGCAGGAATTTTATGTTTATTCCCCCCCTATCAAACGAAAATTTACGCAATAAATATGATCAATTAAAGTGACCAACTTTCACCACCACTAGTGCCTGCTACTCATATCGGGCCTTATATTGGACTTGATTGAATTGTTACCCCTGATATTAATGTGTATTGCTAGCTAGCTATAATGACATATCCATAATATAAGTCAAACGTTGTGTTAATATGTTTGAATGTCAAAACAAACAAATATATTATTATGTGCGTGTTGTGCAATTTCCCTCAGGAGTTTGGACGTGGCTCTGGGGTGGATTGCAGACGTCACGTTCAGAAGCTCAATGCCAGGCGTGGAGAGACGCTTGTGGAACAGGACCAGAAAGCTTTGTCGCACTGGTAGCTACTAGCTAATGATACATTTTTATCTTTATCTCTTTTTGTGTGACAAATACAATGCACAGAATTACCTGCTTTCTCTCACTGCTCTTCTGTTCAACTTCACCCATTCTGAACAATCAGAGTTTACGTTCCATCCACTGCCTTGCATCTCATACAGTGGCATAGTGCAGTGATGGAGAACGAGGCACATTGGTTATGGAGCCATGCCAAATAACTAACCTGTTTGTCTGCATACTAGATGTGTGAGTAAACGCGTGTATTGGCAGGGCTTGACGCTCTCACTCCCATCGGGCAATTACAGGCCGCCCCAAGGTCACTAGGCTGATTTTGCTATGGTTGATGGTGTGATGTTGCCATGTCTATTCTATAATCTATCCGTTGCAATGATTTTATCTAATAATAATAAAATAGTATGTCTCTGTGTTCTTTCTAAAAGGGAAGAGGTCGGGAGTGAGGCTGGTGAAGACTGTGAGGACAGGCCCCAGGATCATGACCAGCAGGATGTCTGCTCTAAAGTCAGTGTTTAGAGAAGCCTTGTTCTAACTGTATATGCCGTCACAAGGGAAATCCCTAGGCATCATCACCTATGTCTCATGAGAATAACTGAATGAGTCATGTCCTAAAACACATTACCTAATGGACATGGCTTGTGCTATGCATTGAACAGCTCATCACTTTGTTTCTTTAGGTGGAAGAACCATGCCGCTGGGGTAAATACCTGGACAAACCAGGTGAAGGGCAGGCTGATGAAGAGGAAGAAGAGGAGGAGAATGTTTTCATGGACAGAAACCAGATCCATGGCAACATAAATGTCGGGTATGTCTCATGACTCATCATCAAGTTGTCAAAAATCTGTTCTGTGCGTCTTGGTGTCACTCGGTGTCACTCTTCCGTTCTGCTCAGTCTTGATCCTAGAAATTAGAGTTGTTCCGATACCAGTATCGGAAATGCCTCCGATACTGCCTGCCTCCGATACTGCCTAAAATGCTGGTATCGGTATCTGCGAGTACGCCAAAAGTCTAGCCTCCGATCCCATGACGTCATTTATCTCCTGCGGAGAGTGAGGATTATAAAATGAACGTGTTTTATGCTGTTTGTCATTTTAACAGCAGATACACTTTCTTAAATTCCATTGTCCCCGACAGAGCGGTGTGACGACGGGTGTGTTTTGCTCGCTGGTGTTATTATAGCATTAGCTGAAAAGCTAGCTAGTTGGAACAACATCCGCTTTAACGTTACATCAAATCAGATAATCGCCTGTCCTTTCTCCAGGACCTGACACTGTCCGTCTATCAACAATAATGCACCCACGGTGAATCGTATTTAAGTCAAGTAGCTACTGACTAGCGTTAGCTGACTAACGTTATCAAATGTCAATGTGAAAACCTTGCGGGGAAGACGAGCTAGGTCAGCTAGCTTAGCTTGATAACGGTACCTTGGCTAAAGTTGGTGCTATTCATAATCCAGCAATAATGGCTGCAGACCTGCAAGCAAAGTACAGCAAGTTCCAAGTGCCAAAGGATAAGAGTCTGAGGCGGAGTCTCAAAAGAGAATGTTGAATATTTATTTTGCATCGAAAATCACAACATAAACGTTACTACTAGCCAGAGCATCTGCTTCTAGCTAACAGACTGGGTAGCAAGTGCAACAACGTCTAACGTCCGTGCGGATCCGTGGGTGAACTCATTGGAGTAGGGTATATCTGCAGTGCCGCAGCCCTATACTCATTGAGCATAGAACTACTAATACTAATCTATACAATCACCTGTTGTTGAATAAATACCATTACTTTCTAGTTATTACTAAAAAAACAGTATATATAAAACAGTATCTGTAGCTGTAAAAAAATAATTATAATTTATATAATATACTTTCTTTTCTTTTTTAATGTATGCACTGGTATCGTTTCAGTATCGGTATCGGCCGATACCCAAAGCTTAGGTATCGGATCGGGAAGGAAAAAATGGTATTGGAACATCTCTACTAGAAATCACAGTGTAACGATAACATTTTCAATTTGGTCTCGAATGACGTATGGGTAATAATTTTTCTGAATGAGGCCCATTGGCCTAGAGTTCTGTAAGAATTTGTTTCCTTCAGTTAGGGTGCTTTCACACCTGTGTGTTGTATAAGTCCATTTGATTTGACCCTTGGACTGTCTACCCCCATGGTGCGGTTTGTTTGGGTTAGTGTGAACATTGTAATTGAACCCTGGTCTGCCTGTTTGAGGTGGTCTCACTCTGCTTCCAAGTGAACCCTGGAGCGGTTCGTTTCAGGTGTGAAAGCAAATGGACCAAAAGCATACAAAAAAAGTGCATTTAATTAGTCTGATTGGGCAGTTTTTGTTGGCATTTCCCATTATATTTGTTTGTCAAATGTTGTGATACTAATCAAATACCTTGCATGCATTATTCAGGTGGCAGTAGCCTAGGCAGTGGTGCATAATTAATCAGTGAATTGGAACACATTCATAACATTTGTGCAAGCCAAGGTGGAGATCACATGATTTATTTTTGTCCACAGATCGATTCCATACCTGCTGACACTGGATTTCTCCTTTTTTTTTTAATATAACCATTTCTTCCGCTTACTCCCTTTTGGTCTTTTCTGTCATTTACCCCAAACGTTTTTTAATTGTTGTATAGTGACAAATTAAATCTGGCTTTGTGTTGCCAGATTAGATTGAGAGACGTCTAATCTTCTTCATACTCCTTAATTATTCCTGCAACCCAGAGTAAATGTACATCTCCTCAGTGACTGTATGCAGCCACATTCAGAATCCAATGAAATTAATTGGGACTAAAGTTTGAAGCCCCAGAACATTTATCCTTTTTCACAGCATAGTCTTGGCCGGCATGGGATTCAAAATGATGTCCAATAAAAGGCTGACCTGCGTGATCACATGGGTTTGGTTAGAAAGTTTGGTTGGTTTGTCAATAGAGAGGCAAAGTCCTTCCGCTGTCCTCCATGGGACCATATTTCGGACCTTATGTACGGTAGTCAGCAGTGAGAGAGCAATAATGTTTGTCAATTTAATGTTTGTCAATTTAAAAGTGTAATTTGTCAGCTAGCTAATGTTATAGCATCAGAAGCTAATGTTAGCTGACTTGCGATCGACTTTCTTGTCTTGCAAAAGTCCATCTTTTTAAATTGATAAACATCATATGGGATCAAAAAAAGTATTCGTCTCTCGCGGTTGACTATCGTACATATATTTTCAGAAATAAGGTCCCACGGGACCATGGGAAGGGGAGGTACTTCACTTCTTTATAGCCCTGTTTCGACCGCAGGAACGTTCCCCAGGGACTCTGATATATACTACATCCTCAAACAACACCTGATTTTATTTTGATATGCAAGCCGTTTTAGAAAATGTTTACCTATAATTTACTCACAAAAGGACATCATGCTTTGCTGTCTCTTTAAACCACTCTACTCATTTGATAAATATCATTATACAGCAAATGTCCATGCTCTTACGAAAACCTTAATTTATATATCTATATAATGTATATTCACAGGAAAAGAAAGAGGACTCAAAACGGTGGAAACCGCTATCACTGTGGTGACAAGG
Source organism: Notolepis coatsorum (assembly GCF_963971535.1). Lineage (NCBI taxonomy): Eukaryota > Metazoa > Chordata > Actinopteri > Aulopiformes > Paralepididae > Notolepis > Notolepis coatsorum. The sequence continues at coordinate 34,826,776 of NC_140180.1, read as the reverse complement.
ACACTATGGCTGCTCCAAGCTGGAGAACTGCAAAGGTAGCATGCTACTATTTGTGATGCTGATTTTCATATGCAAAACTATTGCGTCATGTCCACATCAACGACTTCCGTTCTTTCCTTCTATTCCAGTTGGCAAAACAAACAAGACACTCCAGCTCATTCACCCCAGTGGAGGAGTCCCATGAAGCACCAGCTTCTCGTAGACCAATGTCTGGTTACCTTCCTCCGACCAGCTTTACCTCCAGCAAACCTCCTCCGACCAGCTTTACCTCCAGCAAACCTCCTCCGACCAGCTTTACCTCCAGCAAACCTTCTTCAACCGCGGCTCCCAAGCAACTCAACGTGGTTACGTTTTCACATCTGAAGTCTTCTGGTTCAACTACCATCTCCAAAGCCTCCAAATGGTCTCAATACATGAGCGCTCCCTCTTGCCAGGACGAGGAGGAATCTGAGGGGGAGTCTTGCTGGATGAGTAGGGACGAAGCCGGTAACATTGAACCTGACGTTGACCGTCGGAATAATGACGGTGTTACATTATCTTGTGAACAACCGACCTGCAGTGGTATTTCCGCAGTAGGACTTGGGAGTGTTTTTCTTAAGAAAAGTGTTGTTGGCGTGGCGTACAGTAGGCTCAAGTCGACCCTTAGTCACTGTGGGTTTGGGGAGGAGACCAATAGCAAAAGAGATCCCAGTCTCACCCGTATGTCACCCGAGTGCACTGAACCAATCCGTGAGCAGCCTAAACCTCCAGGCCCCTCCCTTGTGGTTGGGTCGCTCTTTAACACTGGGGAAGACTTTGATGACACGTTTGACTTGGATGATTTGAAGGTGGAACCAACACACACGCAAGGTATAATTTAGACCATTAATCGCCTTCAAGTAGTGTTCTGTACAGTTAATCTTTAACTATAGGTTACCACGCGGCTACGTGGTGTAGTGGGCAAGGCACTCGCCACGAAATGCTGGAGACGCTGGGCTTGTCAGTTCGAGCCCAGCGCTCCACATTTGCTTTCAGTTTAGCTGGTCGTCCGTACTAATACACATTGGCCGTATTAGGGGGTGGGAAACTGATGGGTGGGGATCGGGCGTTGTGGACAGCGACTCCTACAGGTCGGTTGGTGCGCCTGCGCAGTAGAATCAGGATGTGTCGGGGGCAGCGTGAGCCTCCCACGCGTTACTCCTCGCCACTGAGAGATCGAGCTGCGCAGGTGAAAAGATGCGACTGCTGTTACCTCAAGTACCGGAGGGGACTTGTGCTATGTATGACTTAGTCCACATTGCAGCCGGCTTGTGGGAGGCAAGAAACAGCGTCCGTGACAGGGGAGGGTTGAATTGGATGATACGAAATTGGGATGGGAGAAAATATAGAAAATGGGAGAAAAAAGTGGGTCCAAAAAAAAACTATAGGTTACACGGTGTGCCTTAGTGCTCATTAAAGGTTATATTAACTTTTGAACAAGTTAATAAAGGTATTTGAGGTACCAAAACAGTTTGAAGTTTATTTAGCTGAAAATACCACTCAGATTAGGCATTCTAGCAAATATACCCCTCTATTTCAGTCCTGTTCTGGGCGGGCTGTTTCAGTCCTGTTCTGGACGGACGGGTATCTAGCTGGTTCAGTCCTGTTCTGGACGGACTGTTTCTGTGTCTAGCTGGTCCAGAGCTATAGGTCTTCCGGCTCACAAAATGCAGATTCAACTGTCAAACTAGGAGTTGCAGATCAAATATGAATATCCAGCAATTTCATATCCCATTTCAAACATTGTCATCATTTTAGTCGTTTAGCTGGAAAAATTACTTTTACAAGCAAGCCGACATCTTGAAAAACCGAGACACAAAAGTCGAGGACTGCCCGCTCCACTTGACTTAGGAGGCAGATCTGAACGGGCTGTTTAAAGGCAGTTTCTGAATACGGGCGGTGTGCAAACTGACTGGGTTGTCTTATATATCACAGTTTGTATGTTAGTGGGACCATCAAGCATTGAAGATGTGTAGTGTTTCACAATTAAAACTCTTAATATTCAGATTGCAATATCAGAACCCTGAATACGATAGCTGGGATATTCTGACATTTCCTGGGATACTGTGTTGTAAACAATAAATGCCCCATCCCATGTTCAATTTAGCTGTGTGGTATTAAAAAAAACATTCCATTTAACTTGTTGAAACCTGCAGATACCCTGTATAAAATATTAGTTATATTGAAAGTTTCAAAATGAGAATAAAAACCGATATAAACCATGATTATTTGTAGAATGGTTTTATTTGTCCACACACGTTCTCAGCACTGACGGGATACACAACCTTCATTGGATTCGGTTGACAATCATAATAGACAGAACAGCATTCCTTTCATCTGGCAATAACATAGCTACTGTGCGTGATAGTGCAATAACAGTTACTTGATTGTTTTAGCTACCAATAGTGTTATCCATTAGTATGCATAAATGCCCTAGATAGGCTCTGCCATTCTCCTAAATCATCTTAGTATTTTCTTTCCTTTTCACATACTCCTTTCATTTAAAAACAAAGTTAAAGAAATTATATTCTCCTGTGACACTTTTAATAAAGGCCATTGATGATGCATGTTTTTATTTTTATTGTATTTAAGCTTCATAGCCTGGTATTACTCGTGTAATAGAATTAGCCAGAAAGGTGTACATGAAGAGTGATAGAAGGCAGTAATGGTGAAGTGATTATACAGGGCTTAAGGAGCCCTTTTCTCTGGCTGGCTAGCTGGGAAAAGCTGAGGTCCACCATGGCCCCCTCCTGCCGCTGCTACTCTGGGGGCTTGGAGTACTGGATGGTGTCCATGGCTGCTCCGATGTCATAGGCCTTTGTCTGCAGGAGGCGGGTGAGCCAGCCCCCCTCATCTGTGAAGCCCATGGATAGCATCTGGGCCAAGGACTCCACTAGCTCAGGGTGTGCATCTGAAAGCACACAACACCGAGGGTTAAGAACAGTCATACTATACCAGGGGTGGCCAACCAGTCAGAGACTAAGAGCCACAAAAATTACTGTTGTACCACAAAGAGCCACACCATATACCAGCTTTTCTCAACTTTTTTTTCAGTCACGGCACCCTTCATGTGTTTATAGGTCTCACCCTCTGAAGTTGCTAATGTCTTTTTTATTTGGGCCTCACAGGGTTAAAAGTACCCTGTGACACCCACGGTTGCAAAATTACAAAATCACTTTTAGCCATTTAAAAAAAAAGAATGTTTATTTAAAAAATGTTAAGCACATGTATAGTCAGTCAATTGGTCCTGTTGTTCAGCCTCACAATGCTATTTGATAGTAAAGTGTTTATATGTCCCACCCTCTGAAGTTGCTAATGTCTTTTTAATTTGAGCCTCACAGGGTTAACCTCTTAAGCCCGAGATATACAGTAAAAGTGTATATTTTCAGCATTACGTTTGTTTACCAATTATTTTAACTGTTATTAGTGAAATATAAGATTATAGAAATCTCAGGGCATTGAGTCGGAAACCGGCGCATATTGACAGGAGGAAGTGTAGTCTTTTGAAGTCTCTAATTTCGAAAAACTACCCTACCCAGCTCACACCAGCCCCTGTCAATCATCTGACTTCTGGATTTACTTTTTTATTTCTCTTATTTTTTGGGATTATCTCCCACAAACCTTAACGTTATTGCCATAAAACAGAACACAGTTAGTTTCTCTACCTTTCTGTGAACGTCTTGCAAAAAACGGTGTTGCAATACGATGAAAAATGGTGGAGAAATTTACATTATAAAAAAGATGGCAGAATTCAGTACTGTATCTACAAAACCTGTTGAATCATCTTCCCTTTATTCATTTGCTTAGATTTTTCAGGTCTGGTAAATTTTAGCATGGTGTTATTCACAGTCAAAGATAAAAAAAATTATAGAATTGATATTCTCCTTTGGTTCATTACAATTTACTCAAGCCTAGTAACAGACACACTATTTCTGACACTGATCCATATGTCCCTAGATTCAGATACCAAGAACATGCAAATGGACCATTACATTTTTTTGTAAATGTTTATTCTATGTCCTTGTGGAATGAGTGACATAAAAAAAGAATTATGATAAAAAAAAATTTATGGATGGAAGAGCCGCACATTGACGGGCAAAGAGCCGCCCCTGTACTATACTATATATTACAATCCCAAATTCTGCACCCTAAAGAGCAATACTTTCCTAACCTATGGACGGTTTAAAACCATGATCACAAACTGCTTCAATGTATTTGAACCCTTTTACACCGAATGTACATTTCACATGCATTTATACAGTGGTAGGTATAAAAGGGTTAACAGATTTATCTTTCTATGCATCCGTTAGTTGTATTTATTCTAACTTGACACTTGATGTCATTGTTCTTTCGGGTTTCAAATAAATGTTTGAATGAATGAAAAACAGTGCAGCCACTTGAGCTTAGTTGTGAACACCGTCAGTGCCTACCGTGGGGGAGGTGAGGGTACAGTGCAGCCGCATGCAGGCTACTGAGTTCCTTCTGGCCCTGCGAGGGCGGAGCTGTGAGGGACCCCAGGGCCTCCAGGGACCCCTCCTCTCCGATCCTGAGGGACTGGAGCTCCCCTGTAGAGGGGTCCACCTCCTTGGAGTTCAGGTGGGTCCACTCCTCATCGCCGCCTGTAGTATCCTTGGTGCCCTGAAGAGGGAGACAAAGGGGTTTTAAGAATTACACTAATTCAATAAGAAGGAAACCGAAAGTGTGTGTGTGTGTGTGTGTGTGTGTGTGTGTGACCTACCATAGCTCCACCACTAGCGCTACCCATGCTGCTCAGTCCGTCCACTTCCATGCTTCCCTCTTTGGCTTCTGCTCTATCCGAGGCGCCTGCCCCAACGTCACTCGTAGCGCTGGGGGGTCCCTCTGAGCCCGGTGGGGTCGGAGTGGGGGTCACCTTGGTCCTGCGGCCTTCGTGCTCCACGTCTATGTCCACATCGATGCCTGGACAGAACACAAGGTAGAGGTTTTTGCATTTTAACGCAATCAATTCATCACAAGATCATGAAGAGGAGAAGTCCTCTTGAAAATGAGAACTTCTGTATTAATTAAGCCAAATAACCTTGGTGAATAAAAGGTAAAAACTAATTTGGATTCACGTGGTACATTTAATCAAGCAACAACAACGCTTTACAATCTGCTTGTAGGTGACAGAGTGGAGATGTGGTGGGAGGAAATATATTTACCTAATGGGCTTAGCATGGCTGCCACTCCCTCTCCGATATTCTTCAGGAATTCAACATTGGCCTGGGCCTGAGTGGTTGCTGAGGCACCTGGAAAAACACAGAGGCACCACAAGATAATCTTATCCCCTTCCTAGATAATCCCATTGTTTGGTAGCGAGTTGGGCATGGGGGGGGTCTGTGTGTTCAGACAAAAACATATTACAAAACATGCAACATTTGGTGACTGAAGGAGCCAAACCAGTTAAGTTGTCCTACACGGTAAATAACCATAGTAATAGTGGTGTACAGGACTTACCGGAGGGAGGGCAGCTGTCGTCGGATGCGGCCTGGCCAGGCTGGGAGGCAGATGTGGACTCTGAGCCGGAGCTACTGGGCTGGTCCTGAGCCTGGGTCTGGGCCTGCTGCTGATTCTGGGCACCGGCCCACATGCAGTGCCTCATGTTCCGCATCCACTTCCCACGAGGGAACCACTGAGGAAATGACATGTAGAAACAAATGCAAATTCAGAGTGTGCACATAAAGCAACATGTCCTTTGAAAAGCGTACAGATATTTAGATTATCATTAAAAACGTATTCTGGTTTGCTCATCATTACTCATTTACTTGTTACTACAATATCATCTTTTTCAATAGAATTTACTTTGTATTATTCAATGGCTGAACAATTATCCTATTGTTTTGTTTTTGAGAATGTGCTTAGTCTGTGCATCTAATAGGGTATACATTAGGTGTAGGACACTGCTCGTTTTGTAAAAAGGTAGCCTATACACTGCTAACCGCAGTAACTACACGGAGAAAATGGCTTTAAAGTTACAGTATTCGACTATCCAGTGATTTTGTAGTTAAAAAAAAATCCAGGTGCCAGATGGGCAGGAGGACATGTGACATATGTCCCTTACCTCAAACATGTTGTTGAGCGGGTGCCAGATGGGCAGGAGGACATGCTCCTTGTGGAGCCCCTTGGCCTGGCAGGGGGAGCAGAGGTCATAGTCGGTGCACACCGTGCACTTGAAGCGGGTGCCTGCCACCGGGCCCTCGCAGGCATCGCATGTCACGTTGTGGTGCACCAGGGGTGGGCCGTGGTGATGAGGGGGTGGGCCGTGGAAGTGCGGGCCGTGGGGGGGCGGGGGCCCCATGTGGGGAGCCCCAGGAGCGGGAGGAGGGAAGGGGAAAGGGGGAACGCCGCCGGGGAAAGCGTGGAGGGGGAAGTCACGTCTGTGCTCCTTTTTCTCTGTGGGGAGGAAGCAAATCTGTCAACTGGGTGTGTAATAGTTGCCTATCTGTGTGAATAGATACTCTATTAAGAGAATATTTTAAAGGGTGCACATTTCATTATATATATATATTATTATTATTTTTTTTTTTACTTTTTACGTAACTACCATCTATAGTTTTCTTGTTTGTAAATACAATGTGTTTGAGCCAATCAGCGATACCCACTGAGTCACGTGTCTGAGGTGCCCACTACCTGTGTTGAGCTGCGGCTCTAGAATGTACAATGGGTCTCTATGGAGAAACCATGGCACTCCCCTGACTAAAAGTAGTTTCAAACAAATGAGGAGCATTCCACCCAACAGGTGTGTGTGTGTGTGTGTGTGTGTGTGTGTGTGTGTGTGTGTGTGTGTGTGTGTGTGTGTGTGTGTGTGTGTGGATTCGGGGTGTGGTCTGACTGGCCAGACCTGAATGACCTATGCGGCTGGTCCAACGTGGCCCTGGAGTGGGTGGGGCCGGACTCAGACGCTGTTAACGTTTCTGAGGAGATCATCTCTGACCCTACCATCTCTGTGAAGGCCACCATTGACATCTGTGGAACGTGGCATGAACTGCCACTTACCAATGCCTGTGGCCATCTCATGTCGGCACAACAACAACGCCAACACTGGACTGAGCTTAAACTGCAAGGGAAGCTTGCTTGTCTCCCTGCCGCTGACCACTCTGTCTCGCACGCAGTTTTTAAAAATGTAGCTATTGATGAGAGCATCATCATTTTTACTTTAAAAGCTAGGCTACAGGTTTTACCATCAATGCTCAACCTTTCCATCTGGTTCCCTGGCAGTCATAGCCCACACTGCATACACCATGGTCACGAACAGACAACAGAAACCATGTCTCACATACTCAATGGCTGTCATGCATACAAAGGGCTCTACATTTGTAGGCATGATAGGATTGTGAACCTGATTGCAGACAGTGTCAGTTCCACACTCGGGTCACCTGCAACATATAAGCTGTATAAACACACCAGTGTGAAGCCATAATATGCTCAATCTGTGTAGGGACAATTCACTGTTCTCTGACATTTCAGCAAACACCCCCGATGTTGTTATTGTTAATGAGAATAACAGAGAGGTTCTCATCCTGGAAGTTGGTTGCACGTTTGACTACAGTCTAGAGGAAGCATTTACAACCAAAATGTTAAAATATCAATTGTTAGACCATACCATTTCACAACTCGGCTACAACTGTAAACTTTTAGTCTTCATATTTGGAAGCCTGGGTCATGTCCATAAGTTGGGTGTTAGAGGCCTTCAGTTGGCCGGTCTTCCGAAGAGAAGAGCCAAACAATTGGCTAAATATTGCTCAGTGTCAGCAATTATTGGCAGCCGGGCAATTTGGAGAAGACGCTGCTATCTGTACCCATGAGCTGTGTGTTGATTGTCAGGTCCATCATCCGTGTGAGTCTGTAACTTTGATTGCCACTGTGGCACGATTGTATCCGAATAATCCCACAATGTACAAGCGCACTGTTAATATTTGTGTCCTTTAAACCTTGTTTTTATGTGGACATAAATAAAATATTCTAAATGTGTGTGTGTGTGATAGAGAGAGCATTCCACCCTACAGGTGTGTGTGTGTGTGTGAGAGAGAGAGAGAACATTCCACCCTACAGGTGTGTATGTGTGAGAGAGAGAGCATGGCCTACAGGTGTGTATGTGTGAGAGAGAGAGCATGGCCTACAGTTGTGTATGTGTGAGAGAGAGAGCATTCCACCCTACAGGTGTGTGTGTGAGAGAGAGGCCCTACCTTTGATGAAGAGGCGGAAGGTGGCGTCCTTCACACTGGAGGTGAGACCCATAATGAGTTCATCGTCGGTGGAGAAGGCGATCATGTCACCGTCCTCGTCTGGAGGAGGCGGAAAGAAAACAGACACACTGTGACTCAGGCTGGACCGACATTCCCACCATGGCGGTTCCCTGTGCCTCTCTGGAGTCCTCATCCAAACCAGATCATGGACTTGGAAGGACGAGTATGATTTTATGAAACGTATAAAGTACTGCAGCTCGAGGTGGAAGTGTGAGCTTTATTAAAAGATGTTCTAAATTTAAACGTGATCTCTGCCAAGAGGCTGGAATCATGCAGTGACTCTTTTCAAAAAGTGCTTATTACACATAATTGTGGCCATGGGTGTCTCAATTCAGTTTGTACTCCCTCACACAAAGTGATCCTCGCGGTGACGAAGGCTTACACGTCACCCGGGTGTTCATTTGATCCAAGGGCCAAGGGCTTGAAAGAAGAGCAGCCATTCCCTGCCAAGCCCTTATTTACCCACAACAGCTAAACGCTGCTAAGCTAAACTGCTGCATTATATTATGGAAGTCAGCAGAGGGTTTATGGCATGCGTCTACAGGGGGTCAACTATACAGCAATTATAGAAATAAGATATTACAAGGTAGAAACAGACAAACACACTGTAGGACGCATTGTAGCAAAGTTAACTTACTGGTAAATAAAGACATCAGGGTGAGCCGTACAGTAACTGCTCTAGGCTAGGCCCAACTGTTGCCAAGCAAATAGTCATTTCAAACGTTTCCAAACGTTTCCAATTCCAATGTTCTAGAATGTTTGATTATGACATCACAAATGTTCTAGAATGTTCTATGACAAATAAGACGGTTCAATGACTTTATCTAAATCCAATCAATATTACTAATGCCGTTTCAATGTAAGGTTATAAAAATAAACATATAAACATTCATATAATACAATAACCTAAATATATAGCTTTGGCTCCTCTACAGCAACTAATTGCCCACAGAGGCAGGGAATGTAGCACAGAGCAATGATAAACAATTACAGAATCTGTATCTGTGGTATCTGAATCCCTATTCAATTAAATGCCAAGGTTAAATAATGGCATTATGTATATAGTCCTATAGGCTTAATAACCTTTCAATTTCATTACAGTCGATATTAGACTGTTATATGCAGTAGGCACAATGGCATATTCCGTAGACCTTGGGACAGTTTGTGACCATGAACATATCTCTCTGTGACCACTGACCATAGCCTAGAATAGCAAGTCTATGATGAGGACAAAATACAATATAGGCTACTTTCTGTGGCAGGTTAAATTAGGCTTATTGTATTAGTTGACCGTTCGAATTCGAAAAATAGGCAAGCATTAACCACAAATCACCCTGCATACCATTAGAGTACACAGTTGTACAGAACGTATTCATCTTGGCCAGTTGCTTTTTTGAAATATAAGAAATTATAGGGCTGATATGGGGTTTATGATAATGAATCTGAAGTGCGCACTGCGCTCAAAACGCCCCACAGCGACAGTTAACGTTAGGCGCACATCGAGGAGGTGCTGCTTTGACTGATAGTAGTGGGTAGGCTGAACCTCACAAGTGCAATTCCTCTTTTCAGCCAGTGAAAGATATTATTTACATTTATGATCATATATTTTGCCTGGTCTGCGCAATAGAGCGCCTACAGCGTAGCTTTTAATTGTGGATATGGCCATTAATTTAGCCTCACACTTAGCTAAGTCTTAGACGACGTTTATACACACAGGACTTTGAGCTTACCTTTGTAAAACATTTGGAAGGCGATGTGTCGCAGGTTAGAGAAAACATCAACAACCTTCCTGTTCAGATACTCAAAACTCGTCGAGACATCCTCATCCACACCGAAACGCCGAATCTCTTTGTTGATCCCTTCCTTGCCGAGGAGATAGGCTTTCACCGTCACGGACATGGTCGCGTTTTTCGGCTTTTCGGTCTGTTGCGCAGTAAATAATTGTTAAAGGCCCCTATCAACCGGAGCGTTTGTTTCAGTGCGTCTTGCTCACAGTCCACTCCAGTTCCGTGTAATAACCATCCAGCGTCATAATGTAATATTTATTCAGGAGAGGAGCCAATCACAGGGCCGCTGTAGTCTGCGAGGGGGAAGTCCGTCCCGAACACCGTGCGCCCCCTACTGGTGATCTACTGCTCTCCACGCCATGTAAACACATGGGCGCCAGGACCGGGCAGTGGAAGGTTGAGGAATGACAAGGCACTTTTTAAGGGGAATTTCCCTGTGAGATCACCGTGTCACATGAGCCTTAATAAGTTGTTAGGTAAGGTTATTATTGCGGATGGTATTGTGTTTTGTCCTTGGTATAATCAAACAGGAGGGCACAATGTGACCATGTAGCATGAAGAAATATTGTTCCATAATCTCAATAGCAATACTTGGTCCTTCGGTTTGCAGGTCACGTCACCTATATTCTTGGGCTACACAACCTACTGTATTGTACATGGGCTGACCTATTATAGTTGAATAATCATGACTTGACTATTTTTACTTGAATATACAGTATGGTGGCATTTGTCAAACATTTTACATTTGGCCTATGTCAAGCCTTTATTGTTGTCGGCCTAATAGATCAAAATGAATTAATTTGTTAATGGTTTATTTCAAACCATATAAAAGAATTACAATGAAAAGATACAATTAAAATCAAAAGATAAGTTGTTGTGAAAGAAAATAATTAAATAAAAAAAAGCTAAAAAAACGAAATAAATAGATTAATATTGCATGGCTGTATGTTTCTGTGTGTTGCATCAGGTTACATGGTGAAAATGAGTCATTGGCTTAGCAATATCTCCCTCTCTCACCCTCCTTCTTGAATTCTGGTCATTTGTTAGCGCCACCTGACTGTGACTCATTGTCCTGTGACTCAAAGTTGTTTATTTTTTTCCCTCCACTCCTTTGGTAATCTCGATAATGTGTGAATCTTCTGGAACCCTCCAGAATCTGGAGAATGTGTGAAACTTCTGGAACCCTCCAGAATCTGGATATTATGGTGAACTTCTGGAACCCTCCAGAATCTGGAGAATGTGTGAATCTTCTGGAACCCTCCAGAATCTGACATGTTTCCAGAAGTTAGATAGCTTAGTCTATGATAACTAATCAGAAAATGTATTAAAAATCCCCTGTCACAATCACTGAACTGTACACACAGTATAGGTCACAGTAGGCATTGCTTATTAATGTAAATGTTTTTATTAATTAATCTACAACATAATAATAATAATAATAATAATAATAATAATAATAATAATAATAATAATAATAATAATAATAATAATAATAATAATAATAATAATAATAATAATAATAATAGTAAATAATAATATGGTTACACCTTCTTTTTGGGGCACTATAATAATGATTAAGAATGAGGAACCATATATTAACAAAACCATTGCTCAGTTGTTCAAGTCTCAGTGTAGGTAGCCCCTTACGTGACTGCGGTTTGCAAGCCTGGGGCTTTTGTGACCGCAGTCACTTGCTCATGGGACGCGACCACTTTAGAAAATACCAACCAAGCGTGAACGCGGGCGTGGGGGTGTGTCAAAAATATATCAGATATGAATTTCAAAGATACCCAGCGTACAAGTTCTCATCACAACTAACCAGTTCATTTTTACACACGTAAAAAACAACGCTGATTTTCTAGGTAGAGAGAAGCTATACCAGTGACAAGACAATTCACACACAACACGCGTCGTATCCTCAATGTATTGCAGCAACACACGTTTTGGAAAACATCGTTATTACAAAACATTTAGAAGGGAAGGAAAGAAGAAGTGTTAAGTCTGGCAGGACTCCTACCTCCACCCTGAGCGCAGGCCGAGAGAACTGTGAACACTGGTTAACGGGGACAGCCGAAGTCGAACCCGGCGTCTCCTGCGTTGGTGACGAGGGCAAATGTCCGCTGCGCCACCCAGTCGCCGTTCTCCATGTTGACGAAGTCCTCGCTGGCAGGGCACCCGGTGTAGGGTCGACTAACATCCTCTGTCAAAGATGACGTCGTAGTCAGAGTGTTAAGGCTTGTTATACTCACAGTAACCTTCAACAGTGTAGCATTAAGCTAACAGCCACTCCTGACTGATAGCAACAAGCTAACGTTTCCTAGCCTAGTGAACACAACGGGCTAGCGCCGCAGCTAACAGCTGACTGGCTAACAGTAGGCCACACACTAGCACGCAAGCTAAGCAGCTATCACCTGAACTGTACACAACGACATAACAAGAGAGAAAAAGAAATGTCAACACAGTTTTCAACAGTGATTTAACAGACATACGGCGGAGTCGGCACAATTCCCATACGGGCTGCAGCCGACTTGAGCATGGAACTACGGATAAAGAAGATCCAGACCCACATTTCCTCGTGCTTAGGGTGTAATCTCTCATTCATTTGAAAGATGGGGCCTTCACGGGACAGAGAAGCATCCACTCGTCCAGAGAACCCCGGGTTTAAACCAGATCTCGGTCGCGGCCCACTAGTTTGACCATTATGGGAGCGTCAGACCAGGACCCTCCGTCCGTCCGAGCAGAGGACCCCAATCTGGGGCCGGCCTTCGTAAAATTGTCAGCTAACCCCCATAGCATTAGCAGCACAACTGGCGCTCGCATAGCAAAACATTACTCACCCAGCCCAGAAAGCAACCAGTTTCTCACAACAGCCGGTGCCTCCTGCAGTCCAGCTGTAGAACCGGAGGTTCAATACCTATCCAGCCACAGCAAGGAGGACTGCAGGTGGGGAGTAGATCAGCGACGCGAGCCCCTAATACGGAAAAGCCGGTGGAGGTCAGAATGATCATCATCTTCCAGACACCCCAGTGACGAAGACATTATCGCCGTATTTTTTCGAAAATAGTGAGAGAGAAAATAAAGATATAACGTCAACGTATCTCCTTGTTCTTCTGTTTTCCTTTCTTCAGCTAAATACTTTCTTTCCCACGTCAAGTGATTGGTATACAGGCACTCTCTTGTGGTGAAATTTGAGAAGGAGATGAGTGTGTGGCCACACCCCTGCTTATATAGGTAGCAGATGGGGGTGTGGCCAGACGGATGTTGGTATGTAAAGGTACATTGTGAGTTTTTATTCAGTGCACATGCACTGGAGTGAGATATGTGCAATATGACGCTGAGCGGAAGCTCTACGACATAGAACTAATGTTATTGCTCTGTTTCGTTTTCCACTTGCAGTCCATTCCATAAAGGTACCCCACAAACTGAAATGCACATATCTTTAACACTTTCTCTGCCACGCTTATACCCATCAATGTTTGATCACTGCCACCAGTCTAAGCCTATGGAGATGTTTACCTTCTTTGCAGGGCTATAACTTTTTAAATTGTATTGCTAAATTGACATTACTATGGCCCATTCAACATCGATTATCTATCGTTCAGGATGTAGGAACGTTTTACTTTTTCATTCACACATTCATACAAAAATACCGTCTAGAATATAAATTAGTTTTTATTGTTTTCTGCAGTAATTCCTAGAACGTGAGATATAGGCATACATGCATACATTATCAATTTGTTGCTGATACACGCTATATTAAAAATTTCAACTGTACATGGTCCTAAACGTTATGACTGATCATGCGCGGGTGAACGGAGGGGGGGGGGGGTCGTTTATAATTCCGTGATCGTCGTTAAATGCTTTATGTAGTATGGGTGATATATAGATCAGAGCTGTTTGCATCGATAATAATAAACAAAAACGCTGAAACTCAAGGCAGCCTCCTCTTACCGTTGGGCGATGATACTGGAGCAAACAGATCCCAGTTATGTGATGGGGATCGAGGCGATCCATTTCCGGTTTCTATAATACTAATACACGCCCAAATCATGTCGATTATTGAGTTATGGCAGCGATCCATATCCACGGTGTGTGGCTAGAGTCCTGGGATGATATGCGAGTGGCCGGACGGATTTAGGAGACGCACCGATATCCAACGGGCATATCCGGTTTGGCAACACGCCGATCATCCACCAGGTGGCAGTATTGAAGCGTTGCAGAGTTGTGTTGAGTCCCACAGTATCAGACAAGGCTCCGTGAGTGAAATATGAATACCATGGCGAAAATATGAAATATGATCAGAATAACGTCGTACGCCGTGATCTGGCAGAATTCGCATGAACTTGAAACCCGTTGTATGACGTTATTGGCGGAGAAAGTGTTAAGAGTGGTGTAGACAGTGGTGTAAATCATGATGGTGCGGTCAAGGCTAGTCGCGTCTGGTCAGCTCCGCAACGATTGTGCATACTTTTTGTTATTGTGTTTATTTTTTGTACTTTTTTTATAGAAACTACGCTGGCATGGACGAAATATGATCGCCAGTCACTGATGGACAAGGCCTCTGCATGCTACAGAAACTTCAAAGCAACTGCAACACAACATCGACAAAGCAACAGTGTTTTAGACACTCTGCCTTTATGCTTCTGCAACATCGACGCGCAAAGTTAGTTTAACTAAAGTTAGTTTAGGTTCGTGTTAACGTTAGATAATGTACAAAATAAACGTATTTCCGGTGATTTTAGACGTCGCTCTTTTATTTTGAAATCCCCCGACCGGAAGTGTTATAGTGTCTGTTGCTAGCAGCTTAACTTTCTGTGCTTTTCGAGCTAACGTTACCGTAACGTCATTAGTTTCCAATGGAGAGGACCTTGGCTCACATGCAGCTCAAACTACCTATTGGAATAAATTAATTGATTGATGTTTAACTTGTCCCTGTGTGTGTCCAGTCATTTCGACTAGCAAACGTTGTATTTAACGTTAAAGTTACCTCAGGATACCATTGTATTTAGTTGGTTAGCTATGTAGCTAATGTGGATAGCATTTTGTATAGCACCAATGCTAGCTGGCTGGCTACAGCTTTATTGACTAAATTATGGAGGCTTTTTAATCGTCAAGGTAAGAGAGGATTTGTCATGATCAACTGAAGGCGTATGCTATGGAACAATATGTGCTTGGGTTTTCAGAAAAAAGCCAGCTATGTGACGCTAATTATTTAGCATCAACGCTGGCTGGCTACAACAATGGCGGATGGTATTCTCTGCGAGACCAATATTATTCTATGACAGCCCCGCCCCCATTCGCTAACCAACCAATCACTGCTACGCAATATCAATGCAACGGTTGTTTAGGTTAGATTTTGGAGACATGTACGCAGCATCCTCGCAACACAGTCTACAAGACCCTAAACAACAACCGCGCTGAAATCGCGCTGATGTTGTGTTGAAGTTGCTTTGAAGTTGCTGTAGCATGTAGAGGCCTTTAGGCCCTGTCCACACGAACGCGGGGTGTTATATAACCGAGCCTTAATGTGTGTGGTTGCACTGTTCGTCCACACGCAACCGGGTTTTTGGAACACTGCAACCGTGTTCTTTTACAACCGGAGTCCAGGGTGAAGTTTTGCGCGCATCCCGGTTGCAGTGGTTGCGTGTGGACATGTAACCGAGGTTATTTCCAGAGCTGTCCCAAGTAGCTGCGGCTACCAACTAAGCTCATGTGTTGACAAGTTATTGTTATAAGGAACCCAGTCCAAAACTACAACAGTCTGCATCCCCTTAACACTTTCAGTGCCACAGGTCCGGTGCCCAGGAACCCTGTTGCGTGACAACGCCCACTTCAATGATAGAGCTGTCATATTTGCGAACGCATAAACTATTTCTTAAATTATGGCTATGTGTCTAATATGACCGTCGTTTATCAATGACTTGTTTGCAGTCAACATTGTCGAAACGGATTGTTTTTTAATCGGTTCATTTCCGTTTTATACCATTTTGAAAAACTCTTGTTTTTTGAAAGTTTCAGGAAAATATAAAGATTCTGTGATAATCGCTTTAGTGGAATACACAAAAAACGTAGAAATGTTTCGGCCTATTTATGAATCGTTTTAAAATAAACGCTAGATTATCGATAGTATATGTGTACTTATGCACGCTATAGAAGCGGGCTGAAAAATCGATTATCCATTTCCCGATCAGCACACACACACACACACGCACACACACACACACATAGGGCCCACGTTGATATATAGGTGAAAAAAGCTCTGATTATCCCAAGACTGGTAAAATAGATTCCTTACCTCAGATCAGATGTTCTCCAAAAAGATTATTCCAATTCCTGATCGCCATTCCAAATATCGATCGCGTTTATTGATCCAACGCTGGGTGGTTGAAACACAGATTCCACGCTGTTCTGATGGTCCACAATGAATCCAATCGGCTCGAGTTACATGCCTGAGAAGTAAAATGTGGAAGCAGGATTTTTTCCCCCCATGCGTTTCATTCAATCCAATCCAAAGGGGTGCAGTACCATCCGGAGAGACGATAGGCGGCGGTATTTTCCCAATGGAGCTCAGAGAGAGTTCCAGTGGTAATGTGAGGCTAGATTGATGAAATATGAATGGAAATCACTAATAACAAAAAAAACAAGATCTCTCGTCGTTGGCACTGAACGGTTGGCATGAACTAACGAGAAATCTTGTCGTTGGCACTCAAAGTGTTAACAATTGTTTGTATTGAGCCATATTGTATCGTACCCATTCTGCAATCTGTTAAATAATGTTTTCATCCATTTATTCTACTAGCGTTAACGTTACTACGTTAATGTACGATAGCCTCAATGCTAACTATATAACTATATACATGGAAAATGCCAATCACATTAGCATGTAGCTAACAACATCAGAGATCTTTTTGTGAGACTAAACTCTCCGCTCTTGGTGGTAAATTGTGTTGATGTTAGTTTTGTTTCATCAACAAATGAGGCAGAACACACTGTGAATGTATCCTTTTTTGTTTATTGCACTTTTATTGCACTTTGTTTCTTGCTGAAAAATTTATTCTATGTTGCTAATAGCTCACGCGAGGTATTTAAAGATGGTGGGTTTGTTTTTGAGCAGGACGTGGAGTGACTCGTTCAACCCTTCTGATTGGTTTAAAATGGCCTTCATGTTTGAGCTACATCGCCACCTACTGCTTTGGCATTGTACTACATGTATATACATCACTCTGTGCGGAGTTTAAACCAGTCGTGTAGACAGAGTTTTTTTATTTTGAATAATAAAAAAAAAACAGTGTCAAAAATACCCGTGATCTGTGGACTGGGCCTTAAACTCCGGCCTGAAAGACGGGTTTAACAACACTTTTTGTCAAAACTGGCCACCGGAGATTTGACGCGACGACAACAACAACAACAGAGACAATGGTGGTGCAATCAAACGGAAACATAGAGGATGCAGAAGTGGAATTAAGAAGAGACTGAAAAGTTCTCCTTACCGGCCGGCGATCCCCTCAATTCTGCTGGCAAACGTCCGTTCGCTGGAGAATAACGAGATGAACGAGACGTGAGAGATTGCAACATTATGTGTTTCACAGAGACATGGCTGAAGGCAACAACTCCAGATCACATCATTTCTCCGTCGGATTCCTTCTCTGTCTACCGAGCGGACCGTATAGAAGAATCCGGTAAGAGCGTTGGCGGGGGGGTCTGTCTCCTGACCAACAACAACTGGGTCAATCCCAAGGAAGTGAAGATACTTTCCCGTTCATGCTCGCCGGACCTGGAACATCTGTCCATACAATGTCACCCGTTTTACCTCCCCCGAGAATTCACCACCATTATCATGACCACAAGCAGATACGGCCCTGGATCTACAGGGACATCAGCATCAGATCAAGCACCCAGACGCAGCCATGATCATAGCCGGCGACTTCAACCAGGCGAATCTGAAGAAGGTGATGCCAAACTTCTTTCAGCACATCGCTTGCTCCACCAGGGGAGGAAATACGCTTGATCATTGTTACACCCCGTTTAGAACCGGTTACAAGGCAATACCAGCCCCTCCATTAGCTGGATCAACAAGCACATCAGATCACGACGCCATCTTGCTTATCCCTGCCTACCGGCAGAGATCACGTGACGCTGTCGTGTCACGTGAGGTAAAGAAGTGGTCTGACCAATCAGAAGCCACGCTACAGGATGCACTCGATGACGTCGACTGTGGGATGCTTCAGGCGAGCTCCAGTGACGTCAGTGAGTTTGTTGTTGTCAGTTTCATAACAACACTAGCTGGGCGGCTGAGTGGCGCAGTGGGCAAGGCGCTCGCCACTAACGCAGGAGATGCTGGTATCGAGCCCATCTCTCTGCGTTGCTACCGGCTTGGCCGGCCGTCATACTAACACAATTGGCAGTGTTAGAGGGTGGGAAAGCCGGTGGGTGGGGATTGGACAGCGACTCCTACAGGTCGGTTGGGTGACGTCGGTGCGGCGGAAACAGGAAGTATCGGGGGCAGCGTGAGGCTCCCACGCGTTACTCCTTGCCACTGAGAGTTCGAGCTGCTGCGGTGAAAAGATGCGACAGGCTGCCTCCTCGTGTACCGGAGGGGACATGTGATGTAAGGCTTCTATCCTCACTACAGCCGACCAGTGGGAGGCATAGTCTAGCAACGTTCAAGACAGGGGAGGGAAGAATTGGAAATACGAAATTGGGATGGGAGAAATATAGAAAATAGGGAGAAAAAGTGGATAAAAAAAATAACAACACTAGCCGATAGCATTGTACCCACGAAGATGATTAGAGTCTTCCCGAACCAGAAACCGTGGGTTGACAATACTATCCGAGTGGCCCTGAATGCTCGCACCACTGCTTATAACCTGGGCAGAGCGTCAGGAGATATGGATGAGTATAAGGCTACAGTCTATACTCTGCACTCTACGCAAGGCCGTAAAGCTTGCTAAGAGGACATACGCTGGCAAGATAGAGGCACAAATGGCCCAGAACAACACAAGAGGTTTATGGCGAGGACTACGGACGATAACTGACTACAAAGTCAGCGCCCCCTCAATAGGGAGTGCCGACGCCTCTCTCGCGGATCAACTCAACTCCAGTCCTTCTACTCCGGAGCTGTAGAGAGCATCTTGACTGGAAACATCACTGCCTGGTATGGAAACAGCAAGGCACAGGACAAGAAGGCCCTACAGAGAGTGGTGCGCTCAGCTGAGCATACTACGGGTATTGCACTACCACCCCTGCAGGTCTTATATAACAAGAGGTGCAAATCCAGAGCCTGCAGAATAATAAAAGACCCTCACCACCCCAACAACAGCCTGTTCAAGTTACTGCGGTCAGGCAAACGCTTGCGCACACCAGCAACTAGGACAGAGAGACTTCGGCTCATCTTCTTCCCCGAGGCCATCAGAGTCTTGAACACTGAACTCTCCACACACAAGCACACACACTAACAGTCACTTTAGCACAAACACACACACACACACACACATGCTGCACATGCTCACACTCAACGGTCACTTTACACAATGAAAAGGACACTTAAAAAAAAGAACAAGATAGCAAGATAGCATAAGGATATATAGTATAACTGTAGATTGTATAGTATAGTATTGTATAGTAGTGTACATAAGACCCAGTGCCTCATCCGTAGCTAACATTGTATTGCACTATCGCAGGACCTTAGCATGTCTTTTACCATACTTTTTGTAAACTTTATATACATTATACCTGTTATGTCTTATTCTTATTACTTGTATTATTGCACAAATGTCTTATTCTTATCACTTGTATTATTGCACAATCACTGCAGGCATGACCACCCGCATTTCACTGTATGCTTGTATGCCGTGACAAATAAAACTCTTGACTTGACTTGACTTGACAGTAGTGGGGTATTTTAAGTTAAGTTTTGTTAACAGTTCCTCATTAGTTCCTAGAAACTTAATAATAACAAATATAACCACAGGGTTAAGCACAGTGCACAGTTTTAGAGAAGTAGATAGCTTAAAAAGCTTAAAAAGTATAGGCAACATCAAATTGACAGTGTTCAGAAGGAGGACTTGCTCACGCTGGGACTTGAAAGCACAACCTTTGTGTCCTCAGGTGAGGTGACTTACACCATGAGTCATTGAGGACATGGTTTGTCAGGCACCTTCTCACATTTTGAGGGAACAAAAATAAACTGAAGGGAAACCAAAACATTTTGAGGGAGCAATAAAAAAGGTTTGGCAAGTTCAACTTAATATGACCTTCAGAAGAATTTGAAAATCATCAGTTCATAAATTGCCACATGGTTGGATAAGTTTGAATTGGACACCTTGGAACTCGAACCAGCATAGTATAAACAGTATACATAGTACACATGAACTTGCAGCTAACTATAATGTTTTCATTGTCTGAGCTCTTGATCACACGTATATGGATGTTTTTGAAAACTTTGTATTTTCTCTATGTTTTGACCTCCTATCCACATGAAAACGATGGAAAACAGAGTTTTAGGTCACCGAAAACAGAGTTTTTGGAAAACGCCTTTCAGGGTGGAGATTTCTTTATGCCTGTATACAGTACGTGTGGACGGGTGAAAAAGAGCTAAAACTGAACTTTTGTAAAACATCACGAGCACACATAATACGGATATTTTTGTAAACAGAGTATTTTCTCTGCAATCAGGACCATGGAGAGAGATGCCTGCAGCCTGCCATAAGGTCAGTTCATGAGCATTTTTCGGGTTGTTTGGACGGAGAGATTTTCTAAAACACCCTTGGTGTGGACAGGCCTAACAAGAAGAGTTAAATGAGTTGTAATTGTTTTCACTATTATTCTGTGACTGTAAAATGTGTATTTATGTTTGTAAACACTGCCTCCCTCACTGTCCCGACATCCAAGCTTAAAAACTTCGGAGATCGGGCCTTCTCTCGTACTGCACCCCGACTCTGGAACTCCCTCCCCCAGTCCATCAGAGACTCCCCTACACTCTCCACCTTCAAAGCTCGCCTCAAAACCCACCTGTTCTCCCTTGCCTTCAACCCCCCCCAACCTTAAACCCCCCCCTCCCCTCCAACCTGATTGATGTCTGTCTCCAGTCTTTTTTGTGCTATCAGGCTGTCTCCCCTGTTCCCCCCATGGTCTCATGTTCCTTTTGTTTTTGTTTCTTTGTTGTTTTTGTTTTTTGTTTCTTTGCTTTCGTTTCTTTGTTTGTACTCCGGCTCCCGACTACTGTCAGCGACTTCGGGTTATTGAGAAGCGCTATATAAATTAAATGAATAATTATTATTATTATAATAGAGTAATACAGATATGTTCTAAAAAGTGTATTTTCCATCTACAGAGCAAACTAAATGTTATTATACTCCACCTTTATGTAGTAAAGAAAAATAAATTGTATCGGTAATAATTCAGCCAAAATGGCCGCAATTAATTTGGACGGACGAGAGAGAAATTCTCAAAACAAACCACTTCTCCATCTTCTGTCCCATTATTGTTGGAATCAGCCCTTGTGTAATATACCATTAGCTCCAGAATTTAATTTGCTACAAATATGGTCAATCATTTTCACCGTCAGAGGTGACTGGTCCGTTCAGGGCCAGCCGAAACAAGACGTGGTCACTTGTCCGAAACTGACGCTCATTGGTTGTTTGGTCTTGTAACCTGAGATTGGAAGCACGTAATAGGTAGAGTAGGGTGTCAATCGAACGGCGGCCATTTTAGCTTTTCCAACAATGTGTTGGTTGATTGGCAAAAATACAGCCCGAGCCGACAGACGCAATAGCCTCCAGCTGCAGCTCCGGAGCGATCCTCTCACGAGGCGCTGTTGCAGCCACAGAGAGCGCACGCTGATTGGCGGAAAGTACAGACGTTTCTTTTAACACATTGAGTGCCACGCCCCTTCCGGGAAGTGACCCCTTCCTTGCCGTCCATTAACCCCATTTAAACGTAGTTGTAGTTTGTAGAGCTAAACCTATATTTTATAGTATAGCTATGGGTCTAATAACGCCGTCAAGTCTCAGTGACTTGCTTCTGGTCAACGTGCAAAAAACAGATAATTTTTTCATCTGTACATTTCCGTTTTATACCGTTTTGAATATGAATATAGTTTGGGTGCTTCTGAGTCATTCCAGGGAAAAGACGCGAAAACTGTGTTTTTGTGTAATTCAATAAACACGTTGTAATTTTTCGCCTGATTATCGGATCTTCCTGAAATCAACGCTAGATCATAATTATTATCCTTCCTCGTGCACGCATGCAATGTTGTTTAGACCGGCATGCCCCCCCCCCTCCTGCAACCCAATGGCAAACAGCCACACATACAGACACAGAGACATCGATCGGGGTAGAAATAAATATCAGATCAATGCAAGCTTTCATATATAAGGTCCTTACCTGGTCGCCTGAATGCCTTCTACAACAGAACTGCGTTTCCGCGTCTCTGATTGGCCAGGTCATTTCTGGTCATGTGACATGTACGCCCAATCGTGGGACCGCAAGTTTCTACACTGAGGCGCTCGTTCAAAGTTGGTTAAGGTTAGAGTTTGTCTTAGAGCATGGCGATAGAACGCCTGCCCTGATTCCGACGGTTAAGCTTAGCCACTCTTTCGAAGTTGGTTATGGTTAGAGTTTGTGACTTAGAGCATGGCGATAGAACGCCAGGTAGTTTGCAGGCTGTTAGACCCGGAAATAGGCGCAGAACTTGCTGTCCCACGATTGGCGCACATGTCACATGACCTGGCCAATCAGAGCGCAAAACTCGAACGCGGAAACGCAGTTCCGTCGTAGAAGGCATACACGCTACCTGGTCTCTGATGTAATGCAAAAAAAAGAATCCAAATATCTGATCGCCATTCCAGTTATCCACAGCGATCCTGTCTCCGACGTTGTTGGGCATTGCACTTCAACGGGCGGGCGGGGTCAGTAGTCAAAACCATCCCTACAAGCGTGTGTTTTGCCGGAGTGTTTAGGACCCGCCCCCACGCCGCAGCTCGGTAGAGAAAAGAAACTAACTCGTTTCTAACGGGGTGCAATAATGGCTGAAGGTGTTAGAGGGCGGTATAAGACCGTCTGCCAGCTCAGACACATTCAGTACAGCATGCACAAGGTGCCCCGCTGAATTATGAATGGCAATAGCGAATAAAATAAATACCGTGAGAAAAACGTAGATCTACGTTTCCGGCACTCAACAATCGGGCGACAGAAATGTAGTTCTATGTTTTCGGCAACCAAAATGTTAAGGGTTAGGTTTAGGCCCTCATCTAAGAGAGGTTAAGGTTAGAGTGACAGTCAGGGCTGGTAATCCTTCCTGTAACAAAGCAACATAGGCCCTCAACCATAGAGGTTAGGGTTAGGGTTGGGGAAGTATTTTACTGTATTGTACCCATTCTGTAATCTGTTAATAAAGTTTTCAATCAATCAATTCCTGGCTGCGACCCTCTCTCCAACCGCACGTCTCAACCGAGCTTGGTCAAGGGGGAGGGGCTAGGCCCAATGTGGAGTGACGTCCCCTCTCCGCCAATCAGCACGCGCTCTCTGTGGTAGAGAAACTTCCGTACTCTCCGCCAATCAGCGCTAACTTCCGTACTCTCCGCCAATCAGCGCACGCTCTCTGTGGCTGCCACAGCGCCTAGTGAGGGGATCGCTCCGGAGCTGCAGCTGTTTGTGTTTAAAATGCACAATAACGTTAATATATCAAATATAAATCATTTCTTTGTGCGTGCTATTCTCCCCCCTCTGTTTGTGCTTCACGTCACTCTCTCCTGATAGAAATCTACCTCCATACCTGAGCGCTATAGACTTAACGCTCACTGAGTGGGCGTCACTGAGCAACGCAGCCAATATAAATGGATCAAGCAACTAAATTGAGCCTAACAGCGTTTTCAAATATGATGTCTGGGGGCGCGGTTTTCTAGCGGTCAAAGCAAGCAGTCACACGGCACTCAGTGCGCCACTGTGTTGTCACTCACTCGTCAGACAGAAAAGACTTGCCGCTTGGAGGAGGAGCCGAGGAGTATTTTCATTTCAGATTCAGACCGTGAGTTAGCTAGGCCTAGCTTGCTTGCTAGCTACTAGGGGTGGAACGGTTTACAAAATACACGGTTCGGTTCGTATCACGGTTTTGTGCTCACGGTTTTCGGTTCGGTTCGATATATATATGTTGTTTTTTATTTTTATTTTTTAAATGTAACACTCCAAAAATGTAAACA
Source organism: Notolepis coatsorum (assembly GCF_963971535.1). Taxonomy (NCBI): domain Eukaryota; kingdom Metazoa; phylum Chordata; class Actinopteri; order Aulopiformes; family Paralepididae; genus Notolepis; species Notolepis coatsorum. The sequence goes on along the minus strand of NC_140180.1, from coordinate 34,802,509 downwards.
TGCTTCTCATTTATTTGAAAAAAATAAAAAGAGGTTTACCGAACTGACTGAAAAATATAGGCTACATTTGTCAAAGTATTAACTTAGTGCAAACAAACAAAATAATTAAACCTTTCTATTTTTGTGGCCACATTATAGACAAAGACCATCAACATAAAGTATGCATATGCTCAACCAGCACTAGACTTTCCTTTCTTTAAAATAAACACAAAAAAAACAATGTCAACAATGTTTAAATTCCCTGATTGTCAGTTCTTAATGGAAAGATTAGTTTTCTGCTTGAAATTAAAGTGCAGTATTTGAAATACAATGAAAGGAATATGGCTGGATTTCTTATCAAAAGGAAAAGTGTCACTGTGTTATTTAAAATAAATAAACAAAAAACAAATTAGAAGGCCATCAATATCAAATGCAGCATAAATCAAACTAACACATACACACTGTAGGCCTACTGTTTCAAAACAACACTACTCTGTTCATTCTATTTTTAAAATATGTACATTGTCTGTCTACATTTATTTAGACTAACATTATTTAAATATTGAGTGCAAGTTGTGCAACACAGTAATTGTGAAACGGTGGTAGATTAACGTAATTCACACACGGAACTGTCAAGCACGTGCGTTGTACTTGTAGTATCACAAACCGTGCTAATGTTATGGCAAGTTGTGTAGGCCTATGTAATGTTAATGCCAAATGTTTTAATGTTGTAATGAAGATTGATTTATATTGCGCTTGCCATTTCCACACACATACGAACTGACAGCACCTGCTGCTGCAGCCGGCGCTTCACCTCTCCGTGCCAAATGAAGACAACTTTTTTTGTTTTGCATCCCCTGAACCGAACAATACCCACACGCGCCGAACCGTGGAGGTCGTGGCGAACGGTGTACGGTTCGAATGCATACCGTTCCACCCCTACTAGCTACCATGGAGGTAGATAATTCTGTTAAATACCTCAAAGCAACAACATTTGAAAGACGAACACTGTAAGAAAAAGTTTGGACCTCATCAGCCTGAGATCTGCATTCAGCAAAAAGAAACAGACAGACAAACAAAAAAGCATGAACAAACCAGGGTTCTCGATCGTTTACATGGAGAAATGGCACCACCTCTGGAAAAATGCAGTATTGCACAACTGATATGACAAAAAAATCGGCGTGGCGGCCCGCCGTCGGGCCAGGTGATGTTTAAGAGTCACTCACTAGAGTTCCTACCAGGCCATTATTGTTCTACCAGCATGTACAAGCTTCAGCTCCTGGTGAGAAGGTAGATGTTTCTTTCTACAGGGCCTAGAGTTACAGGCCTGGTGGTCAGGTTTTCTTTAACCTCTTAAGCCCGAGCCCTATTTACATACATACCTAAGTAAATGGAATATTGCTCCACTTCTACAAGGTCCATTTGCATGTTCTATTGTGTCTGTTACTAGGTTTGAGTAAATTGTGATGAACCAAAGGAGAATATAAATGTTCATTTAATTTTTATCTTTGACAGTGAATAACACCATGCAAAAAATTACCAGACATGAAAAAAAGCTCATTCAGCACCTTCTTGAGATCACATGTACAAAAAATCTATGCAAATTAATAAAGGGAAGATGATTAAACAGGAGATTTTGTAGAGACAGTACTGAATTCTGCCATCCGGACACATGCAATTTGAAATATGATTATAGAATATAGAATATCAGGCCTATAAATTAGGGATGCTCGATATTGGCTTTTTTACCGATACCGATATTCCGATATTGTCCAACTCTTAATTTCCGATACCGATATCAACCGATATCAACCGATACCGATATATGCAGGGTTTCCCCATCTAAAAAACTGAATAATTTCAGGTAACTAATAATTTCACTGGATATATATATAACAAATATTGTTATTGTTTTTTTTTGTTTTTAAACCGATACCGATATTTTCCGATATCACATTTTACTGCCGATATCGGCCGATAATATCGGTCGGCCGATAATATCGGACATCCCTACTATAAATGACCTTATTATGGCCAAGTCGCACATCTATGGATCTGGCCAAATCTCCCCTTTCCAATGGCAGAGTTCAATCTGGATTTAGCATTACCAGTATCAAGCACTCTATGTGAAAGCCACTGAAATTGCCTGAAAGCACAAAGAGCGCTTCTCCAACATTCTTCTCAGAATGGGGACACTCCATACCATATGTAATGCCTTAGCCATCCTAGGAAAGCGATTTCGAGATGCTGGTCTAAAGGACATATATGCATAGAGGCTGGAATTGACGCAGAGGGTTCTGTCAATGGAGTCCTTGATGGTAAACACTATAACCGTGCTGTCAGGGTCCACAAGTACATCTATGAAGCACTGATGAGACTTGCATGGGCAAAGTTCACACCGTGGGTTGAGGACGGTGATGATCAAATCATTCTTGGACAATGTGAAAGACATGGCTAGTGACTTGAACCAACAGACGGCGAACAATATGCTGCAACGTCCACTCTTAGCTGAGCTGATAACCCTTGATTGATTGATTGATTGATTGATTGATTGATTGATTGATTGATTGAACATTTTATTAACAGATTGCAGAATGGGTACAATACAGTACAGCTCAATACACACAATTGTTAAGGGGATGCAGACCAGAGAAAGACTTTCGTCTTGTTTACATCAGGGTCCCCCATTTTCAATAGCGCCCCTATCTGGTCTATTGGAGTCATGTTTATTGCGCAGCACTTGCACACAACTTCCAATCAATGGGCAAAATATCATGTCTCATGACATTTTCAAACAGCTTTGAAGGAGAAGATTAATAATAAACTAGCACAAAAACAATAGGGTTTCAGACCCTTCCAGCTGCTTTACTACAGTATGTAATAGGCATGTTATAGTGTATAGATTGTATACACAATACAGTAGCAGCCAATAGGCTAATTATGGTCAGAGCTATTATAAGTAGTAGTAGTAGTAGTTTTATTCAGTCATCACACAGAATACAATATGCACAATCATTCCAGACTGTCAACTTTGTTGGCCGTTTTGACAATGATCTTCTTACTAATAAGGAGATCCTTACTAATCTACTGGTCTTGTTGCATCGTGAAGAAACAATGGTTTGTAAGGCTGCAGCACCTAGTTCTGACAGTAAACAGGCTTACATGCAAAAAGATAAGACTGGCAGCCACTAATGGCCATCTAGTGTGCCAAAAACTCTTTCAAAGTTGAATATATACGGGCGGCTAAGTGGCGCAGTGGGCAAAGCGCTCGCCACAAACATAGCCACAACACTGGTAAACAAACTACCCTCCCACTCAGGGCATTATGGGGTAGAACACATAGTAGCTTACTACAAAAACCTAGGGGTCCACAAAGACGACTTCAAACTGGAAATGGTAACAACAGATGAGGTACTCAAAAAACTGAGCGCCCTCCAACCTAACAAAGCCACTGGCCATGACAACATCCCCTCCAAATTCCTCAGAGACTCAGCAGCCGCCATCACCCCAGTCATCACACACATAATAAACCTCTCTATAAAACAGGGACACGTCCCCAAGGACTTCAAAATTGCGAGAGTGACCCCTCTGCACAAAAAAGGCAGTAAATTAGACCCAGGCAACTACCGCCCTGTTTCTATCCTTACCTCCATCTCGAAAGTCATGGAAAAAATTGTATACGAACAGGTCGAAAAATACCTTGCGGAAAAAAATCTAATCTACGAATTCCAATCTGGCTTCAGAACATCCCACTCCACTGACACATGCCTTCTCTATTTAAACGACCACATCAAACAAGAGGTGGACGCGGGCAAATACTGCGGCATGGTCATGCTGGACCTACAAAAGGCCTTCGACACTGTCAATCACACCATTCTGATTGACAAGCTAAAAGCAATTGGTTTTGATAGTCTATCAGTGAGCTGGATGCAATCCTACCTGGAGGGGAGAGAGCAGATGGTGGAGGTAAACGGTACCCTATCCCCCCCCCTCACAGTAAACTGTGGTGTTCCACAAGGAAGCATACTAGGTCCGCTACTGTTCCTAATTTATGCAAATGACATGTCGTCAGCTTGTGACTGCAACTTGTTCCTGTTTGCGGACGACTCAGCCCTGCTGGTCTCTGACAAGAACAAATTACAGGTTGAAAAACCCTCAGCTCAGAACTAAGCAAAATCTGCATATGGCTCGCTGATAACAAACTATCATTACACATGGGCAAAACAGAGTCCATTCTCTTCGGTTCAAATAACAAACTCAGCAAGACCGACGGCTTCTCAGTTACAGTGGGTGACAATATTGTCACTAGGAAAGAAGATATTACCTACCTGGGTTCCATCCTAGAGGCAAATCTTTCCTGTGACAAAATGGCATCCAATGTAATAAAAAAAGTCAACCAACGAACTCGTTTCTTGTACCGGATCTCCTCACTGGTAAACAAGAATACCCTGAAGACTCTAGCAGGAGCACTCATTCAAGGGTACTACGACTATGCTTGCACCTCATGGTACCAAAGCACCTCAAAGGCGCTAAAAACAAAATTACAAACATCTCAAAACAAACTGGTCAGACTACTGCTTGACCTTACTCCTAGAACCCACCTCACCCCTGCCCACTTTGACAACCTAGGATGGCTTAGAGTAGACGACAGAGTACAGCAACTTGCAATGGGCCTGGTCTACAAGATACACTACACGACCAAGGTACCCATGTACATGACTAAATACTTCCCAAAGGTCAGTGAATACCACGATCACAACACCAGAGGGAGCTCCACAAATCATGTTAAACCCAGATTCGGCTCAAACAAGGGACTAAACACGTTTCGCAATTATGCCACATCAATGTGGAACGCCCTACCCAAAGCTGTAAAGGAATGTGAATCACTACCCACTTTCAAAAACACTCTCAAAAAACACCTAAGGGAGACTGCAACTCGAAACTGGCCCCTGTAAATGTCTGAACACAACCCCCTCCAATGTACAGTAAATTACCAAGTATGGTCTTGTCAATAATCCAATGTACAGTGTTGTTTGTACAGTTGTACAGTGTCCCCCACCCACCCCTCCTACCCACCCCCCCCCCCCCACCCACCCACCCAACCACCTCCAATGTACAGTCCCCACCCACCCCTCCTACCCAACCCCCCCCCCCCCACTCCTACCCACCCCCCCCCCCCCCCCCCCCCCCCACTCCTACCCCCCCCCCCCCCCCAACCACCTCCAATGTACAGTCCCACCCCCACCTACCCAATCCAATGTACAGTTTCTACGCCTAATGTATATACTCTTTTCTTTCTGGACTCTTTTTGTATCACAAATACAGTACTGTAATTGCAAATCTGGTATGTCATAAATGTATAGATGTAGCAGTACTGTCTATCTGTATGTCATGTATGTCATATATGTTACGATGAATTGGAAATGGGGGACCCTGGTGTAAACAAGACGAAAGTCTTTCTCTGGTCTGCATCCCCTTAACAATTGTATGTATTGAGCTGTACTGCACTGTACCCATTCTGCAATCTGTTAATAAAGTTTTCATTCATTCATTCATTCACTAACGCAGGAGACGCTGGGTTCGAGCCCAGCTCTCTGCGTTGCTTCCGGCTTGGCTGGTCGTTCATACTAATACAATTGGCAGTATTAGGGGGTGGGAAAGCCGGTGGGTGGGGATCGGACGTTGTGGACAGCGACTCCTACAGGTCGGTTGGTGCGCCTGTACAGCAGAATCAGGAAGTATCGGGGGCAGCGTGAGCCTCCCACGCGTTACTCCTCGCCACTAAGAGATCGCGCTGTGCAGGTGAAAAGATGCGACGGCTGCCTCCTTGTGTACCGGAGGGGACACGTGACGCAAGGCTTCGTCCACATTGCAGCCGACCAGTGGGAGGCATGGTCTAGCGATGTTCGAGACAGGGGAGGAAGAATTGGATAATACGAAATTGGGATGGGAGAAAAAAAGAAAATGGGGAGAAAAAGTAGATAAAAAAAAATTTAAAACATAGTAAAAAAAAATATTATAATAATAATTTAATATATACACATTTATTGTTGTTTTGTGCACTGCACTTATGTTCTTATTATATCCCTGAAACGACAAATATTCTGCTGCCAGCCCCCAGATCCTTCATGTTTACACGATAACTAGAACAGACTTTATACGTCTCTTTTCAAATTTGCTGGGCACGTTCGAGACCCTTAGTGGAAGAAGCCCATTACATTTTGGTGACTCGCGCTATCATCAATCTTTAAATGTATCATTATGTCCTGACCTGGTAGCCATAGGGTCACAGAAAATGATACCCAGAGATGCATCTACTCAGACAACTAATTTGGACTTGTAAAGTATGCCTTAGTGAATTTTCCACCATTTTGAATTATTTGAATAGTAGATAGATGGTTGATTCTCATTAAACCTCCTGTGTGCCAACCAAGGACCATCATTTTCAAAAGTTGCATCAAGAAAGTTAGTAGGCCAAACCATTTGGACCAGAGTAGGGGTCAAAAGGTGACAGCATAAGTCTGTAGTAGTTTCCCTCTGTTCTTTCTACCCTTATTATCTCATACCTCTGTCCACTAGATGGCGCACACATTAAGTATCTTGATAGCAGAGTCTGTGGATGTACAGCATCTTTTTTTATGGTTCAATCTGAAAGCTGTGCATTGCTCTATTAAAGCATTAGGTGGCAGCAACGCATCAGGAGTAGCACAACAGCTTATCTAGCCAAATCAATAAGACTGTGCTCACTCTTCAAATTCAAATTATGCCTGCATCAGCAAAAGCCCTCCACTGAGGAGAACCAAACATTTTTCACTAACATTGTTGTATCCTATATGTCCTGTTTGAAGATTGAAAAGGCATGTCATCCAAAAATACTGTAGCGTTCACAGTCAACCCCTTTATTGATCATGCCTCTGTGTCCTCCGGTAGATATCCCCAACGTTTCCGCAGAGCCCACAGAGCAGAAGGGGAGGTTACACCTTGGCTCCAACACTGACCCCCCGCTGCGCTGGAACAGATTGAATTAGAAATCTGTTGGGGGTGCCACCACTTCCTGAGCCCCCTGCCGTGAGACTGGATTGGATCCCCGTCAAAGGAAATCAGCTTCCAAAAGTCCGTATTAACACCTTCCCCGCTACCCGCAGAGTTAGGCTAACCTGCCCGACTTGTCCCTTGCCAGGGCTGCAACTGGCACAGGTGCGGCAGGTAGCTTTAAACATGGGCCAGGGTATTTTTCTCTTAAAGAAAAAGGTGGACAGCTGATTAATTGAGCCATGCACAGTCTAACCACTGACAGATACTAAGGGCAGGTGCTGTGCCGAGAGAAGGAGTTCTCCATCTTGTCCCTGGTGAGTCATTCCGTTTTGAAAAATGGAGCAGGCTCTGCTCTGGAGCCTCATCTTAGAGGAGTGTGCTATAAGCAGAAGGAATGCCAGGTGCACAACAGTTTGAGGCTGCCACTCTCCAGGGGGGGGGGGTCTCAGTGAGTTGAAAACATGATCAATATCTAGTAGTCTAACTGAAGGGCCATTTAGGCTGGAAAATCCAATTTCATTTAATTCCAAAGATATTTCTTGGCACAGTGACAGTGAGGAATCAATGCTGATCATTTTGCAAGCGCCTCCATATTCCTTTAGCCGTTCAGTGAAGATCCGTGAGAAATCAAACAGGTCACTACAATGATAATGGACTGTCAGTTACCAGTAAAGTCAATTTAAATCCCTTGTCCTTCAAGCCCGCTATCTTGTTTTTGTAAACAAGTCATGCTTCCCCCCCCCCCCCCCCCCCCCGTCTCTCATACTGTGGATGGTTAACAATGTTTGCTTTACATACAGTAGTAGTGGGAGGCTTGAAGGCAAGCACTGCAACTATACAGGTAGTTATAGAGATAATTATTAGAGCCTTGTAAATATACACTTTACACACTTACCAGTATGGCACATACAAACATGTGTGCACACAGTGTGCAGGTCTGGTGCATTGTGGGAAAATAAAAGACACAACTGCTGCAGTAGGACTATACACAGACTGTTATGCAGAGCTGTTGACCCTGGAGAGAGAGAGAGAGAGAGAGAGAGAGAGAGAGAGAGAGAGAGAGAGAGAGAGAGAGAGAGAGAGAGAGAGAGAGAGAGAGAGAGAGAGAGAGAGAGAGAGAGAGAGTGAGAAGTCTCCTGTCTGTAGCACTGCAGAAATTATCCCTAACTACCATCTGGTGCAAATATGCTCACGGTTATGGAATTTTAACAGCTGCCCTGTATAGCGAGGCACCTACTGTATAGTGTGTATGTGCATGCATGTGGCTCTGTTTATGTGTTGATGTTTGTGCATGTGGCTCTGTTCATGAGTTGATGTTTGTTTGGGCGCATGTGGCTCTGTTTGTGTTGATGTTTGTACACATGGCTCTGTTTATGTCTGTGTGTATGCGTGTGGCTCCGTTTATGTGTTGATGTTTTTATGTGTGCATGTGACTCTGTTGATGTGTTTTTGTTTGTTTGTTTGTTTGTTTGTTTGTTTGTTTGTTTGTTTGTTTGTTTGTTTGTTTGTGTGTGTGTGTGTGTGTGTGTGTGTGCATGTGTCTCTGTTTATGTGTTGATGTTTGTGGGTGTGAATGTTCTTCTGTTGGGGTGCGTTTCCGCTTTTGTGTGTTCATGCATAGGGATGCGTAGGGTAAGGTGACCCACCCTGTATCCAGGGAAACACACAAATGACCACACATTTAGGAAGCCCTTCATTTTACTCTGGCTTTGATGGGGAACAAATAGGGATTGCTACAGTACTTTTTATCTATATCATTTCAATGAGCCCTTATGAACACAACACAATGATTCACTGTCCTCTGATGACACCACTGGAGGACATATTCAAACTCTCAAAATGAATGAATGTGCAAAATAGTTTGACACTTTATTATGTGAAAAATAAATTGCGTTTTTTGGTGAAGTGACACCATGTGTAATGACTCTTGTATCAATGCAGATTTTGCAAGGTTTGAAAAGATATGCTAATGAACTACCAAGATATAAAAATATTTAACTATAAAGGAAGGGATCTCTGTCTGTTGTTAAGCTTTAGTGAAGACACACTGTATGGACTCTAAAAATTTAAAAAATAAATACAAGTAAAACCAACAAATTGATTAACGGATGAGTTAAGTGTCACACACGTAAGTATTTGACTCACTGGACCTTAGTGATATCCAGCAAAAATCATAAGTGTCTCATGGTCATAAAATAGCTGTAAGAAAAAAATGGTGGTGTTAAGAAAAGTCCCTCAGAGCTAACCGAGGATCATCTGTAAAACGATTGGGTTATTAAGTAGTCCCACAGAGCTAACAAGGAACTCTGTAAAACTAACTTAATACATGTGTAACAACATATATGCCTGTATAATCAAACACTGTGATTTTGTTCATTGGGGAAAAGTTTGTGGGGTGGTTTGCTATTTTGAAAAGGGAGTATTTACATCCAGTCAAATAGATATGTTGGGTATAAGGGCATAATAATTTAACCAAATAGAAACGATAATTCTGGGAAATAACTGTGATTAGGGTATTGTGTGATATTAGGTGAAGTTAAACTCTCTGTTGAGTTTGTGTATTGATTGAGGTAATCTGCACTCAGACGACCCTCAAAATCCAAGTGCTGTTGGTACACACCAAACCAGCTGTAGAAGTTTCTTGGGTTGATCAAGTCATACATTTTATTTTTACTGTGTTTTTATGTTTTTCATCAAGGGCCACTTTGGAAATAAGTGTTTTAAGTAATGGTTTTAAGTGCAATCCTCTGGAGTGCAGGGTCATGTACTACAATGGTGTGTATGATAATGTGGTTTTCCTAATCAAATCAAATCAAACTAAACAGTTGAGTTTGGCCATCTCCTCGAGAGGTGTGTGAAACCACTTCCTTGATATACTCATATAGCCTAAGTGTAATAAGTTCACTAAATGTATTTGTAATTGTGTTGTTCACTTAACTTAAATTGACCATAAGAAAGAAAGCCATTTATCTGCTCTTCTTCTCTCATCTCTGTGTCTCTCCCTGCAGTCTTACATTACATGACATTTGTTAAACCAACACACACATCAGAATATAGTTTGAAGCATCACACGCACCCCCATACACAACCTCTGACGTGCACAACCACAGTTGTTGCTGGGCCAGATAGACAAAATACACTGGCACATACACCCACACATAGCTCTGTGTTCTTGGCAACAGAGAGGGCCCTGCATTTTTTACACACACAGCCCAGTCAAGGTCACACACCCCCTGCATATCTCTCTCTCTCTCTCTCTCTCTCTCTCTCTCTCTCTCTCTCTCTCTCTCTCTCTCTCTCTCTCTCTCTCTCTCTCTCTCTCTCTCTCTCTCTCTCTTTTATTTTTTATATATAGTATAATACCTCAATTTATGTCGGGTATAATTATTATTATAATTGTATTAATTATTACAATATAATTATCTACAATATAATCTCTCCCTTTCCCCATCTATCTCTCTCCACCTCATCTATCTCTTCTTCTCTCTCCCCCGCTACATCTCCCTTTCTCTCTCTCTCTCTCTCCATCTCTCTCTTTCTCTAGTATAGTTCACCATTAATAGATAGAATAATGTCTATAGCAATGTGTGCAACTTCAGGTAGATTACTAGAGTGTACTCTAGACAGATGGCTGAGTAAGGTTGAGGAAAAGGAAAAGGATAAACAAAGAAAGCGATTTGGCACCTGGGCCACTCAGATGCGGAAAAATGGTCTTATAGGGGATTGGAAAGAGCCGCAGCTGGCCCCTAAGGTGTTACAAACCTGCAAATCCATGGCAGATACTCGTAAAAGGACCGCAGAGAAGGCGTGACAAACCTGCACGCTGAGGTAGAAGCGGCTAGCACTTGGAGTGCAGACTGCACCTGCTTTCTGGCTGAATTACATAGCACCATGATCAAACTACAACAGACCAATCTCTTTGTGTTTTTGTCACTTGTTATAAAATGTATTCCAAATAAAGACTTACCTCTGTCACACCTTCATGGGTTTGTAATGCCATGAGAGGTTACCAGGGCAGGCTTGTATGGGGCTTCTCAGTTACAGTGGGTGACAATATTGTCACAAGGAAAGATGAAATTACCTACCTGGGTTCCATCCTAGAGGCTAATCTTTCCTGTGACAAAATGGCATCCAATGTAATAAAAAAAAGTCAACCAACGAACTCGATTCTTGTACCGGATCTCCTCTCTGGTAAACAAGAATACCCTGAAGACTCTGGCAGGAGCACTCATTCAAGGGTACTACGACTATGCTTGCACCTCATGGTACCAAAGCACCTCAAAGGCACTAAAAACCAAATTACAAACATCTCAAAACAAACTAGTCAGACTACTGCTTGACCTGACTCCTAGAACCCACCTCACCCTGCCCACTTTGCCAACCTAGGATGGCTTAGAGAGTTAGAGTAGACGACAGAGTACAGCAACTTGCAATGGGCCTGGTCTACAAGGTCTACACTACACGACCAAGGTACCCATGTACATGTCAAAATACTTCCCAAAGGTCAGTGAATACCATGATCACAACACCAGAGGGAGCTCCACAAATCATGTGAAACCCAGATTCGGCTCAAACAAGGGACTAAACACGTTTTGCAATTATGCCACATCAATGTGGAACGCACTACCCAAAGCTGTAAAGGAATGTGAATCACTACCCACTTTCAAAAACACTCTCAAAGAACACCTACGGGAGACTGCAATTCTGGCCCCTACAAATGTCCTAACCCAGTTGTACAGTAAAGACCAAGTATGGCTTTGTCAGTATTCCAATGTACAATGTCCCCCTACCCACCCCCCCCCCCCCCCCCCCCTCCAATGTACAGCCCCACCCAACCCCACCCCACCTACCCAACCTCCTCCAATGTACAGTTTCTATGTCAAATGTATATACACTCTTTTTCTGGATTTTTTTTGTATCACAAACAGTACTGTATTTGCAAATCTGGTATGTCATAAATGTATAGATGTAGCAGTACTGTCTATCTGTATGTCGTGTGTGTCATATGATGAATTGAAAATGGGGGACCCTGATGTAAACAAGACGAAAGTCTTTCTCTGGTCTGCATCCCCTTAACAATTGTATGTATTGAGCTGTACTGTACTGTACCCATTCTGCAATCTGTTAATAAACTTTTCAATCAATCAATCAATCAATCAATTCAATCAATCAATCAATCAATCAATCAATTCAATCAATCAATCAGTCATATAACAGATTTTATTTTATACAAAATATAAGGTTAAAAAAACAAATAAATTTTTTATTCAGTCAGCAGGGTATTAACGGGTAACTCAGGTCATAAAAAAATATATATCTAAATCCTACTTAGAACATCCCAGAGGAGAATAGGGGTATTTTAAGAACTCAACAGAATTCCCCAAAATGCTCAACATAAAATGTGAATGTTCTCTTTCAGATGTAAATGGTAAATGGTGCATTTATATAGCGCTTTACAATTGTGTTCCTCACATTCACCCATTAATTCACACACAGACGGCAGAGGCAACCATGCAATGTGCCAGCCTGCTCATCGGGGGCAATTAGGGGTTAAGTGTCTTGCTCAAGGACACTTTGACACACTGCCTGGGAGGAGTGGGAATTAAACCGGGAACCTTCCGACTACCAGACAACTGCTCTACCACCTGAGCCACTGTCTCCCCCCAGATGTCTTCTTCCTATTAAACGACTCTTAAATTAAAAACGATTATTTCCTGAATGTAGGTAGTCTTTTCCTTGTAGGCCTGCCTTCCATGTGCTCTCCTTGCTCTGTGTGTGTGTGTGTGTGTGTGTGTGTGTGTGTGTGTGTGTGTGTGTGTGTGTGTGTGTGTGTGTGTGTGTGTGTGTGTGTGTGTGTGTGTGTGTGTGTGTGTGTGTGTGTGTGTGTGTGCGTGCGTGCAACGGCCGCCATTTTTTTTTAAAGTGGAAGCCGATCCTGTATAGGGAATGTAGCACTCTACTTGTTGTCTTGTTGTGTTACTGTATTGGGAACCTGTGTAGACTATTCATTGGTCGATTGCCTTGACCTGTGACACATTCACTCAATATTTCACTTTGAATGTTGCCAGCCCTGTTGTCTGGGTGGGTGAGAGAGGGCATGCGTCCTGGACCAAAAAGTCCATCCTACTGTAGACACCTGAATATGTCTAACCGTAATTCAATGTGTCTAACTCTAACTCCTTGTATTCTACTGTGTTCACGATAACGTTGTGTAACTGGACTGTCGCCAGGGGGAGCTGGTGCGACGTTGGGCTGGTGGCAACAGGTGAAGAAGAGGCTGGCTGAAGGTGGAGCTCTTACAGCGGGACGACCTCTTCGTCGTTTTCCATTGAAGCAAGCAGACGTGTGGAGCAGGAGCTCCCGATACTAAAGACACGCGAAATATGACTCCTGTCACGGTGCGGGATAGTAACGTTGTATGCGATAGTTTAGCTTCCCAGTTAGTGCTTAGGGTACGTTCGAACCAAGAAGAAGATGTTCTACTGCCGGAGAGTGCTGTGGATGTTTGCACGCGCTGCGTTTTAGTAAAGTATAGGCGGAAGGCTAGGGGGTCGCACCGACCCAAAGCTTAGCTTCAAGTATAGGCCTAGTAGCACAGTTAGCTCGCGTGTCGCTCCACCTCTCCCAGCCCCGCAACGGACACCACAACAGACGTTGCCGGAACACACCCGCCTCCAGTGTTCTCCTAGCTGACAGCCAGTCCAGCTTTCGCCTGCCTAAACGTCAGCCCAGCCAGCCCCTTGCTATCACAGGTGACAACCACGGGACCGTTCGACGGCCATCTCGCGGCACGGACATTCGTTGCAGGAGCAGGCCAGCACTCGGTTGGTACACTCAAGCCAGGTACTGTTAGCTCTCCGAGCGCTGGAACTTTATCGGCGAACATTCTCCTGTTCGAGAGCGTGCCCTCTAAGGGCGAAGAGAATAGATACATTGAACTGGCACGTGCACCAGTGACTAGGGGCGCCCCCGACGTTTGTTGTTTTGGTTAATGCCGGCTTAGATAGGACTTTTGTTTCAACTGTGGGCCCACTGTATTTTTCTGGTTACATGTGTTGTGTAGTTAAGGTGTGCAGACCGCACGTGTGTATAATAATAATCATTCCCATTGAGTAGCTTGCGGAGCTCGCCAGTACCCTCTCTCTCTCTCTCCCTGCGGATGAGTGCAAATTATATTAACCCTTTTTCACGTGTAAGATCTAAGTGCCATGCATTGTGCCTTGTAGTGATTGCATTCTAATTTATATAAAAGGAGAGGTGTACAAATGGGATCAATGTGTGTGTGTCTATTAATGTGCATTACTGTTTAACTCCTTCCTTTCGATTAATGTGCATTACTGCTTAACCCCTTCCTATCCACAGCCTATGTATCATTGGGGCAGGTGTTCTGGACAGGTCTCCGTTCGTCAACAAGGAAAGGTACTGCTTTGGCGAGAAATTATATCATCTATCACTACTGCCACCGGGTGTGGGAGGGTGTGGGGAGTATTAGGGGAAGTGTGGGTGTTTGGGGAATTACTGTAAGTCGCCCTGGAGGGCAAGAAGGACCAGCGCAGCACCCCTAGGTTAGTAAACCCTAGGCCCCATCCGCTCCTTCTGCTAAATCCCAATTCTAATACCCCTACACTACAGTCGGGGACTCAGCCGGACCCAGATCTGCTGTGCTCCCACTACCTGGTGACAGTGCACATCTACTCTCATAAAGTAGGGATAATCCACCCTTCTACACTACGTTCAACAAAAATCGGATAAATAGTCTTTTCCACGTTCGCGCATTGTCCCTTTTTTGCTGAGGATCAGGCTGTCAGGATGCTGAACTATCTCCCCCACTGCCTCCAAAAAGTCAGGACTGTAATGCACCAAGCACTTTAGAAATAAATAAACAAACCACGCTCCCCTCTGCTCCAAAAAGCCACAGATTGTTATGCACAAAGCACTTTGTAATAAAAAACCTCATGCTGCTAAATCACACTCCCCACTAAGCACTTTTGGACAATTACTTTAGATTGTATGGAATATGCTGCTACTATTATCTTAGTAGGGCCTAGGCTTTCACTGTCTTAATTGTTGTTTTTCTTTAAAGTTTTTTGTGTACACCGGAGGTCTGAGAGATCCTCTATATCTATATAGAGTTGATATTTTAAAATGATTTAAATTTCTGTGAATATTGTTTTTAGTATGTACTGTACAATCGTCGTTTCTGTAAATGAGGGAAACCTCAGATGCTTACGATTTTAAATAAAGGTTGAAATGAAATATGGTCCTGTACATATGGTAGTATTGAGAATAAAGCTTGAACTTGAGAGTATGGTTGGGTACATTGCAAGGGTGTAATTTTGTTTTCAATGGTGGAGGGGGCACATTTGGGGGCGTGGTCAGTGGTGCGTTGGCGATTTCATATCTAGGTCAAGGTCAAGATCAACTTTATTTATAAAGCACATTTAAATCAACCGAAGTTGTACCAAAGTGCTGTACAATATAAAAACAGAAATACTAAAAGAAAATACAAAATACAGTATACACACACAGTCATAAAAACTACAATAATACATTTTTTAAAACAAAATAAACAATCACCACACGACCAGGGATGTGTGGCTTACCAAGCCTCAGAACGCCAATAAAAACAGGTGAGTCTTCAGCTGTGTTTTAAAACTCTGTAGGGTCTGGGCAGACCTAATTTCCAGTGGAAGACTGTTCCATATTTTAGGGACAGCCACCACAAAAGCTTGATCACCTTTAGTCTTTAGCCTAGACCTCGGGACATCTAAGAGTAATTTATTCTCTGACCTCAGTGCTCTAGCAGGGGTACAAAGATGGAGGAGTTCAGCTAGGTACTGAGGGGCCAGACCATTTAAGGCCTTGAACACAAACATAGCTATTTTAAAATCAATTCTGAAACTAACAGGGAGCCAGTGCAGGGAAGCCAGTACTGGTCTGATCTGTTCACGCCTCTTTGTGCCAGTCAAGAGGCGTGCAGCAGCGTTCTGCACTAGCTGCAGGCGTCGCAAGGAGAGCTGGTCGAGACCCACATACAGGGCATTACAATAGTCCAGCCTGGACGATATAAAAGCATGGATGACCCTCTCCAGGTTTTTGGGAGAGAGGTAGGGCTTTACCTTTGCCAGGAGCCTCAGTTGAAAAAAGGAGTCTTTTACCACAGACCCAATCTGTTTGTCAAATCTCAGATCACTGTCAAAGGTGACACCAAGGCTTTTTATAAAATTTAGTTTTTTGGCATCGAGGGGCCCTAAAACACCAGCAGAGTTTCCCAAATGTTCCAGATGCCCAAACACAATTACCTCTGTCTTACCGTCATTAAGATTGCATAAGTTTAGGTCCATCCAAATCTTAATGTCGGCAAGAGTGGCCAGCAGAGGTTCAAGACAGTCCTTGCACTCTACTTTCAGAGGAAGGTAAATGTGGACATCGTCCGCATAGCAATGAAAAGAGACATTATGTTTGCGTAGAATAGAACCTAAGGGCAGCATATATAAAGAAAATAACAAGGGACCACATTTGAGGAGAATTCACCCAGATGAAACTCCTATCAGTCAGGTACGACTGAATTAACATAAGGGCAGCACCTCTGATACCAACACACTATTCTAGGCGGGATAAAAGGTTCTTATGATCCACCGTATCAAAGGCAGCGGTCAAATCCAGTGTTGCCATAATAGCAGCACAACCAGAGTCCACAGTTAAAATAAGGTCATTGAACATTCTTAACACAATGGGGACGAACAACGTATTTATCCGTGTTTCGATTCCACCCGTTGTGGACAGAAGCACGGATAAATCCACTGTGTTCTTTATGAAATGGTTGGCTGGTGAGAGTGGGAATCATTCTGCCCTCAGATTTATTACTGGGGACAGATATTATGATACCCACCACTGTGTTCTTTATGAAACGGTTGGATGGTCTTCTCTGGTTGAAAGGCATAACTATGATTAGTATTTGTTTATTTTTAAAGACCTTATTGGTCAGCTTCCCCCTTACATCATAACGCTGTTGGAATGTAATCTTGGAACCTATTCTACACGTTCAAATGACTGGCTGGTTAATAAGGTTAATGAATGCCTACCCTAATGTTAATAGGGTTCCTCGAGTTTACAGCTTTTTCAAAGCTTTTTCCTTTGATGCTTCCAACACCTGGAATGCCCTCCAACTGACTCTGAAGCTGAAGGTTCTTGCTTCTTTTGCTGCATTTAAAAGTATGATCTCCGACCACTGTGTGTTAACTTGTAACTGTCTTAGCGGATTTTCTATTGTTTATTCTTATTTGTTTGTATGGATTTGCTGGTAAACTGTGTCCTGTTTTGTAAGCTTGTCGTCACTGTAAATGAGGGTAACCTCAGTGTCTTACAGTACCAGTTGAAATAAATGTTTGAAATTTAAATACTGAGGGCTTAAACATTGTTTTTGTCTGTTCATAGAGACTCCGTGGTCAAGTTTGTGTTGGAGACACTGGAAGCTGCGAAGTTTGAAGGTAAGTAACAATCTCCATTGTTCAGAACCAACTGTTGTTATCACAGAAGACAGACCCACAGAATAGAATAGAATAGAAATACTTTATTGCAGAAGAGAGTAGACTGGCCTCTCCACTGTATCTCATATAAACAAGCCTTGGCTCTCTTGGCCTGCTGTTGTTTGTTGTTTTGTAGATTGCCCAAGATTTCTTCATTTCACACCCCGAGGCATCATCGAAACTGACTGAACGCTCGGTACCAGGTTTCAGTCAGGAGATTCAGAAGCTTGCCAGCAGAGTGTGCCCTGAATGTACTCGCATACTTCAATGAAGACTCTACCACTGCAAATATTTAAGGGTACATTTCTATTAATTTTATTCTTATTCCGTCAGGGTCCTAAATTAAGTTTTTGAACATTTGAAAATTTTGAACAAAATCAGTTGTCTAAGTGAGTGCATTGACACACATAAAGAACAACAGAGTGCCAGGCTCCAACAACGTTCTGACAGTGATTGTGTATTGAAATGTTGGTGGAAGAAGTACACAGTTCCTTTACTTAAGTCTTGGTATTGACCATTCAATTGGATAAGGAAATCTGGCTCTGATGGACACAGGAAGGCAAGATGATGCAGTTATCCTCGCCAAGTCTGTATCTGTGTAGCACCCACTCAACAACACAAATGATAAACAGCCGGATGATATAGTCTATAGAGGGTAAAGGACAGAAAATAAGGTGGTTATTCATCAGGAAGCTACTGATCACATACTGTTATGTTAGCAGCTATAGGTCTCATTCTCCAAGGACTTACGACAAAAAGGGCTTTCTCTTAGGGCCATTTGAGACCTTTTCGGGACGATTTTGGGATTCACCAACCGTCCCAATAAAACATATATAATTCATATTATATTATAATATATTGTCTATATTCATGTCTTGCCCGAAAAGGTCTCAAATGGCCCTAAGAGAAAGCCCTTTTTGTCGTAAGTCCGTTTGAGAATGAGACCCATATTAGCTATAACGTTACAACAATAAGCGAAGAGGTGGTCAAACCATGATGCTATAGCTTTATAAAGCCATCAGATGAAATCAAGGATTTCAATCATATTATTCGCACATGAATTTGGTGAGGTTTGTTCAATTTGTACATACATGCAGGCACGTGCACACATAGAGGCCAAGGGTTGCTTGAGCACCTGCCTTTTTGAGGCTCATCAAAAAAGTGCCCCCTTTATTTTTTTTTACCGTTACGCATATAGACTGCCCTTCCAACTGAAAAATGTCAGGATAGAATCAAAATATTAGGTAAAGAGAGAGAGATGCCCCATATTCCATAGCAGTTTGCACGGCCTCCTCACCGTGCCTCTCCGCGGACCTATATTTTATGCAGCGTGGGTGGTGATGATGATGATGATAAAAACCGCTGTGGCGCATACAGTTGAATGCTGGTATTACACTCATTGAGGGACACGAAGAAGTCAAGTCCGATGGGATTTGGGAATCTCAAATACAAATCGGGATTGGAATAAAAAATGCATTTATATTAAACAATACAGAATATACAGCACTTCTTGGGGTCTGTAGGGTAAGCACTTATTCCCTCCCCCCTGAACATTTATGGAGATGTATGGGCCTTTTAAGTCAGTGATAAAAGTGTCTTTCAAGGATAAGTGAGCTCCTGCACTGATTATTATAGTTCAATATTCAATATTTGATCACCAAAACCCCCCAAAAAACATAAAAAGGGGGCCCCCCGCCCGAAAAGGGCCCTTAAAAATCAAGTGTAGTGCCCTTTTCAGTCTTTGAGCACCTGCCCCTCTAAAGTCCTGTGCACGTCCCTGCATACATGTACACCAGTATGCCAACGTCACGTTAGCCCAACCTTAGTGAGAACAAAACAAATCATGTTAGACTATGATGCTATAGGTTGGCCAAAACGTTACTGTAGGTGACAAAAATACTCACTCAGTGGTCATCTGCCTTCTCTGTGTTCAAATGATAGCCTACCAGCAGGACACACACACAGTTACATTCCATCACCGAACAGTTTACCGCACACGCACACCCACCACCAGTAACCCCCGGCTCATGGCTCTTGTGCAGGGTTGTTTTCGCCAGCTGGGTGGGCTTGTTTGCGGCCTCCTCTTCTTCCATACGCTGTATCTCCTCTGTGCTGTATTCAAACTTCAATAAGTAGCCCTGAATATCTGATTCCATATTCTGTTTTCATCAGAATGCTCCAGTAAATCACAAGCAGACACAATCTATTGTGTAAGACTATTCGTGTTGGTTTCTACAGCTAAACGACCAAACAAGAGGGCGCGGTGGAAATATTCTCTGTTGTTCTCTGTCATTTGCCTTCTCTGTCCTCCTGGTAGCAAAGACACCACCGGCCTCTGTTTGCTCTCAGCAGGGGTCTGTCTACATGGTCCCCGCCCAGCCATGTCCTGTTGCTCGGCTAATGGCATACAGCAGCAGCCTCGGCCTTTCACTCTGGCTCCAATATACGGATATCCTCTGAATTACATTATGGGATGCCATTTTCACTGTTGAAAACAAAGCTAGTTTACAAGCAAATAGAACAAGGAAGCTTTGTTTTTCAGCATGCAGCATCTAGGCCACGTGTCCACACCCCCTGGCTACTCTCAGGCACAGACTCAGGGGCGGACCTATAGCACATTTGGCGCCCTAGGCGAGCTTCACCACTGCGCCCCCCCCCCCCAAAAATCAAAACATCTTAACAGTTATACAGTAAAGTACTGCACCTTTATTTTTTACAAGCAAGAACAAGAGCTATTAAGAATAAATGTAAAGTGCACACTAAAGAATTAAAACAAATAAACAACTTAGCTAACACACAATAATAATAATAATAATAATAATAATAATAATAATAATAATAATAATAATAATAATAATAATAATAATAATAATAATAATAATAATAATAATAATAATAATAACAAACAATAAAAGAATGTGCAAATTTGCTTTCAAAGAAAATTAAGAAGAAATGTAAAGTGCACACTAAAGAATTAAAACAAACAACTTAGCTAACAATCAATTATAATAATAACAATAACAAACAATAAAATAATGTGCAAATTTGCCTTAAAATAAAATTATGTATTGTAAAATATGTTACACATATATAA
This sequence comes from Notolepis coatsorum, assembly GCF_963971535.1. Lineage (NCBI taxonomy): Eukaryota > Metazoa > Chordata > Actinopteri > Aulopiformes > Paralepididae > Notolepis > Notolepis coatsorum. The sequence continues at coordinate 34,781,872 of NC_140180.1, read as the reverse complement.
TCAAAATATAATATGCTAAATAAACAAACAAATAAATAAAAAATACAAATTCACTTTGTCTCATGAACTATTTACATTCCACTCCCTATCATCACACTTCAAGGTTAGCCTGTAGCTCCTACTGGTTTCCATTTACAGTGCAATCCTTCTGGCCTTCCTCGCTGCAAAGTCATCAATCACATCATCATATGAAATCTGACCACCAACCTCATGGTTAATACTGATTACAGCCAGACCACTGAGGCGTTCTTGAGCCATGGTTGACCTCAGGTATATTTTCAAGAGTTTTAATTTGGAAAAACTCCTCTCGGCTGAAGCTACTGTTACTGGTAGCGTTGCACTGATCCGCAGAGCAATACACAAGTTGGGATATATTTCTGTGAGCTGCTTTGTGTGTATGAATTTCAACAACTTAAGAGTTGTCATGCCCTTTGATGGCAAGTCAGGTACATTTTACAACTCCTGAGCCAGCTCCTTCCCATCCAAATAAGATTGCCCTCCATTGTTTAAAGGCCAACTTGCAGGTTAAACCCTACTCTTCAATTATGGGTAGTTTACATCATTGGTATCTATTTTCATTATTTATTTTTTTCCATTTGACGCCGGAAATTCCACTCAGAAAGGGTTAAAAAGGTCCACGCACGAATAACATGTATGGAGCGAATGAAAAAGCTTAGCAGACGCTATCAGTGCCGTGACGTCACTTCAGGTAACTTTTCCCTACTTCTGATCCACTACAATGGAGTTTGACGAGTGCAGAAAGCTATTTCCTTGATCCAAATGGACGCCTTACAAGACGCAAATGGGTTTAATCGTCGGAGAGATTTCGATGGACCAGCTACAATTGGTTGAAACAAGGTAGTTATAAGGTTTTTAATGTCGTAAAAATAGAACTACATGTACCACTAGGCAGCCTGTTGTTCAGTACGGAGCCGCGCCTTATGCCCGTCCGGGTCATAGTTAGCTAGCTATAGGGACACCAACAAGCTCAACAAGCTGGTGAGGAAGGCTAGCTCCGCGGTGGGAGTCGAGCTACCTAGACTAGAGGTGATGGCAGAGAGGGGGATGAGAAGGAAGCTGGCTGCCATCATGGAGAACCCCTACCGAGCTAGTCAAGATGAGAAGCTCGTTCAGCCACAGACTCATACCCCCCCGACACTCAACTAACCGCCTCGGACAGTCCTTCATACCAGCGGCCATCAGGCTCCACAACAGTGGGCAGCGACTAGCGGCCTCCAGGCTCCACAACAGGGGGCAGCGACTGCTGCCAGACATTGACCTAGGACTAATAGGAACCCAAGGAGGACAATGTACACTACCTTAGGCATACTGCACCCTATGTGGATACTGTGATACTGTGAATAATGTATATTTCAGTGGATACTGTGAATAATGTATATTTCAGTAGATAGTAAATTAAAACACTACCTTAGGCATACTGCACCTTATGTGACACTGTGAATACTGTGAATATATTTTTCAGCTAGTTAGATAGTAAATTATATTGACCTATTTGTTTACACTGCTTGTGTTGTTTTTACTACCTGTACCCCCCCCCCCCCTTTCCCCCATGCTGCTATGATGCCTGAATTTCCCCAAGGGGATCAATAAAGGAATATCTTATCTTATCTTATATGGCTCTGGCTAACGTTAAGGTTACCCCACTAACGTTAGCATTATGTCTACTGTCGTGAACCATTTTAAATCGGGGCATGTAGAGGAGTTTGGGGAACGAGTAAAATGTGCAGGTCCACAGCTTCTTGTCAGACCTGTGGGGCAAAGCACTGCACACGCATCATGCCGGCTAGCAAGCTACACGTCACGGCATGTTGATACGATAGCAGCCCCTCGGATAACACTCGGTGCATCAGTCACGAAAGGGGCTACCACGATAGCTAACTAACGTTAATAATAATAATAATAATGCAGGACCTGTTCAGAGGTCTTTAATTGGCATGCAATTATCCTCAATGTTTTTAGCGGTTAGCACACACGGTTAGCACACACACACACACCGGAACACACAGGATCGCCGATGCGATTCGTCTCTGCGATTACCCATCCCGTCGTCCTTCCCCCCAAGGGCAGCCGGGAGCAGACAGGCGTCGGCGAGGGCCGCGCCAGGGGACCAATCCAAGAGCTCCTGCCCGTCTTCGTCAAGGACGCCACAGCGTTAGCGATCTGTTGTTGTGCATGTTTTTCCATTGGGTTTATCTTATCGGGGGGGAAACCCTTGCGAGCACGGGGAGAACATGCAAACTCCACACAGAAAGGCCTGGGAGATACCCCACATGGGTACCTGGCAACGTGGAAACCTGGTCCCCAAGCGGGAATCGAACCCTGGACCTTCTTGCTGTGAGGCGACAGTGTTAACCACTACACCACCGTGCCGCTTTAACGTTACAAGCTCAAACACCTTATAACTACTAAAGTTACTACTGTCGTGTCCATAAGTTCCCTGGCAGAATACTTTGTTTGTGAGGACAAAGGTATACAAAGAGGAGAGAACCATTTTAAATCGGGGCATGTTAGGAGTTTCGAGAATGCTATGCTGGCTACCAAGCTAGCTAACTTAGCTACTAACGTTATATACACAATATGTACAACGACACAATGATTTACATTAGTATTTACAATTATGGTAACGTGGTTGTGGCTTTTACAAATAGTGGTTAGCTTTAGAGATAAATGGCTATGATCACGGAGCAATAGTGTTAGGTGAAACAGATACTAGATCCTCGGCTAGTAGTAGCAAGGCTCTCTGCTTCCTGCCACTACCTGCCTGTGACTCTCAGAGCCCCCTGCTGCCCTGTACCTGGTGTGACGTCATCATTAAGACACACGCACGTTATGAACCATGGATTAAAATATCCATGTGCGTGGTGGTTGGGTCGACAAAATGTTTGATAAAAACGCTAAAACTGGGTCAATTTCGATAATCATTTTTATCCCTCTTCATGAAAGTCACCGTTGGCCTAGTCACATTGTTTATTGAACAAAAATACAACATGCAAGTGGGCCTTTAAGGTGTGCACACAAGTGCCTCTGCTTGCTTCATCAGCTCTTGGTGTGGCAGGTCTTGGAAGTTGTACAAAATTGCATACCTTTCACCTTGAATGAATGAATGAAATTTGTATAAACAGATTGCAGAATGGGTACAATACAGTACAGCTCAATACACACAATTGTTAAGGCTGGGGATGCAGACCAGAGAAAGACGCTTGTCTTGTTTACATCAGCGTCCCCCATTTTCATTTCATAGTGACATTTATGACATACACAACATACATGACATCATGACATTTATGGCATAGGGACATACAGGTATATAGTACTGTTACATTTGTGACATATACGAAATGCAAATATACAGTACTGTTACCCATAGATCCTAACAGTGAATATATACATAATATACATATGATGGGGTATTGGCACATTTCTCTTCTTCTTCTTTTCTTCTCTTTTTATACTGCGACCCGGATGGCTTTTGTCTCTTCATAGTTCTCTAATGTTAGTCTTTCTTTCCTCGATGCTCAATTCTATAAACACTTGACCGATACCCATCAATGCACAGCGCTCTAGCATGTTCTGACTGTGAACACCTAAAGCCGAGGCTCGACTGACCGTTTTAGATTTTTGGCTAATTTTCCCTTATGTTAGCATTTTTTTTTTATGTAAAAATAATGGTTGCCGATATAGAGGGGGGCGCCAAAGCTGCGCCAAGCAAAATAAAAAGTTTATAAAAAACTCAACTAGGTTGTAGTTCTTCCGGCACCAGGCATGTCATTTTTACACGTCAAATGACACGCCAGGTGCCAGAAGAACAACAGATTTTACAACTGCGTCCCAGAGACACAACTGCAGGTGTTTTTCACACTATATCTTTACTTTGGATGGATAGAGATAAGGTTCAATAAGTCAATAAGTCTTGTTTGAAAAAAATATGCTTTTCAATTGTACTTGATAGAGGATCATCTCTTAGGTCCAGATTGGTCAGTTTACCAATGTGTGGCTCAATTTATCTTTTGGCTAGGATCAGGACCTGGATCAAGTTGAGCCAGAGGAGCACTTTTTTCATACCTTTTATACAGATGCAATTCTTATCAAGTAAGCATCCTGAAATATTGGTCGATGTACTTATTTGACTTCTATCACATTTTGTGAGAGCTAATTTGATGTAAATATTGACTTATCTTACCCCACTATGTGTGTTTATGTGCATCTCTGTGTATAATAATATTGTGTGTGTGTGTGTGTGTGTGTGTGTGTGTGTGTGTGTGTGTGTGTGTGTGTGTGTGTGTGTGTGTGTGTGTGTGTGTGTGTAGTGTGTGTGTGTGTGTGTGTGTGTGTGTGTGTGTGTGTGTGTGTGTGTGTGTGTGTGTGTGTGTGTGTGTGTGTGTGTGTGTGTGTGTGTGTGTGTGTGTGTCGTGAGGCTTGTGCACTGGCATTTACAGCAGTGCCCAGATTTCATGAGAATGCATTGGTCTCCATCGTTCAGGCTGCTCAAGCAGCAGAAGCAGTCACTTGTGATTATACTTATCACACTCCTGCTAGAACAGAGGGAGGAGGAGATGCAGACAGAGAGAGAGAGAGAGAGAGAGAGAGAGAGAGAGAGAGAGAGAGAGAGAGAGAGAGAGAGAGAGAGAGAGAGAGAGAGAGAGAGAGAGAGAGGTTGAGTTGTAGAAATGTACAGCTAAAATGGGATTTCTTTCCACAGTACGGCATATTTCAAATTATAGGAGCCCTTCTGAAAAGATAAGGCGGCATTATTTATATAGCTCAACCCACAGAATATAAACAGAATAAAACAGGCCTACCACCTCTCTACCTGCTCAGATTAGTAGTGAAAATTATTTAATTTTAAATAAAACAGATAAGTCCAAAGCTTTTAACCGTCACTTCATATCCTCTGGCCATTTGATAGACTGCCTGCTGACACGGTTTCAGTAAACTATACTCCTAGTTCTGAACTCATCCAATTCTTACCACTCTAACAACATATTTCCATGTACCTGTAAGTTACAATGCCGTTTATAATGCACTTATAGGTTTAATCATTACACTACATTAGGCTATAGTCTTTAGATTTTGGCCGATATGTCTCATGAGATTTAATTAACTATAATAATAGGGCAATAAAGAGGTAAAATAGAACAAATGGCTCAGCAGCAGAAACACTGTAAAACAGAACATAGTTATAGGTTATGTCTTCATGTTATGTCTAGATGCAGACAAAGAGGACACCACACCTAAGGCGATACTATCCCTGGATGCTATGAAAGCATTTGACAGGTTGGAATGGTCGTTTTTTTTTCTATGGGCAGTATTAGAAAGGATGGGGTTAGGAAAAGGATTCATTGATATGATTAAAGTACTATACAAGGACCCATCGGCCAGGATTACAACAGGCACATTCATCTCCGATATCTTTCCGGTATCACGCTCAGCCAGACAGGGTTGCCCTCTTAGTCCCGGACTATTCGATCTATCATTAGAACCTTTAGCACAATTTATAAGACAATCCCAACACATAGAACCAATAGGAATCAAGGGCACACATCATAAAATTAGTTTATATGCGGACGACGTAATATTGTTCATGCAAAACCCCAACAACACATTGCCGCATATACTCAAGTTGATAGAGAACTTTGGTGATTTATCGGGATTTAAAATAAATTGGCCTAAGTCGGCTTTTCTTCCTCTTAACACCAGTGCAAAAAAAGACACAACCCTCCCAGGTGCGATACCCATGGTCAAACATTTCAGATGCTTGGGTGTGGAAATATTTCCCACCATAAGACAAACGGTGAAGCACAATTACACAAAAATACAGAACAAAATCAAAGACGACCTGGACAGGTGGGCAAAACTTAAAAACTCAGTACAGGCAAGGGTATCAATAGTTAAGATGGATGTATTACCAAGAATCAATTTCTTCAGCTCAATGCTTCCGTTACCTCCTCCAGAGGGCTACTTGAAAAGATTACAAACCTCCACATACAAATTTATTTGGAATAACAAACCACCTCGCATAAAAAGATCCACCGCACAGAGAAATAAAGCAGACGGTGGCATGGCAGTCCCAGATTTTTTACAATATTTTAAGGCCTTCACATTAAGACCATTGAAGATATGGTTTGACCCCCAGGCTTTGGTATCTTGGAGAGAATTAGAAGAAAACATAGTAGCCCCACAGAGACTGAAAGACATAGCACACACTAAACTTTCAATCAAGCATTGTGAGCGAGAATTTGGCCCAATAATTACCCATGCAATCAGAACATGGCGGGAAACACAAAAGAAATATCCTAACCCTCAAGAATGGCATAATCACACTCCCATATTCAATAACAATGCACTCTTAATGGGAAAACGACCTATAAGATTCCCTATATGGGAAGAGAAAGGCATACACTCATTAGGGGATATTTTTAATAACAAGGGCCTCTGTAGTTATGTCGAAATATGCATAAAGTTTAACCTCACCGAGTCCACATGGCTTTTTTACATACAGTTACGACTTTGTATGAGATCTCACGGTGTTCCATTACTCATACCAATTGAACACCACAGATACCACAAATTTTTCTATGAAAGAGATACATTGGGAGGTTTTGTATCAGGTTTTTATTATCAATTACTAATGTCCTCGTATGAAACCCTTCAACTAGACACTGTCTGGAGGAGGGATATACCAGACCTGGAATATGACTTTGATTGGCAAGGAGCCTGGGCAAATGTCCGACTTACATCAAGGAACCCGGATCATCAACAAATCAATCTGAACTATATTCACAGGACATACTTGACTCCTATAAGGCTGTGCAAAATGGGGCTTATACAAGACTCCAAATGCTCCCAATGTACAAATGGGGACGAAGGAACATTTATGCACATGTATTGGGACTGCCCACCAGTTAAGGCATTCTGGAAAGATGTGTCCCAACAATTATCAATACTCGTATTTTGGAATATACCTGTACACCCCGCGGTATTACTATTGAATGATGTTTTTGAGTTTGCAGTGAATCCACAACTAAAAAGATTGGTTTTATCGGGTATCACAGTAGCTAAAAAACTGATCGCATCACGTTGGTTTCAACCGGAAAAAAATTGCCGAAAAGTGTGGTTTCTTACATATCTCGATGTGATATATCAAGAAATATCTACAGCAAGAATTCTGGGGCTCAATGAATCCAAAATGTCAATGTGGTTAGAAGTGGTGGAGAGAATAAAAGCTAGCTTATAATGGTAGTGTCTGGTTAGGAGTGAGGGATAATGGAGGTACTATCCAAGAGGGGGTCCGGGAGGGGGGGGTTTGAGCTGGAGCATATGTGTGTAGGGTTTTAGAAAATAGGTATTAGGGGTATATTATATACTAACATTTATATAATTGTAATTTCGCTGGATATACACTGTATACGGTTAAAATGTTATTATAGACTATTTTTGTTTTATCCTGTTTCTGTACTTGCATATATTTTAACCACCTTTACTGAAAGTTTCATTATGCATTGTGTGTTGAGTACTGACTTTTAATAATTTTTTGTTTTGCAATAATAAAAAATATATAAAAAAAAAAAAGGTTATGTCTTCATAGCTGTTACTGGGCACCTTAATGTTACCTACCTCCCCCAAAACATCATTTGGTACCTTGGTTTCAACACCATGGAGAGTGACCCATAGGCCCTTTGATTCTTGCTAGATCGTTCTGCTTAGAGCCTTCTGATGAAGAGAATGTTCATAAAACTGTTGGCATGTCAGATGGAAATTCTTCTTCTTGAATATCACTCTTCATGAACACCACACTGTATCAATTTGATTTATACAAATTATTTCAGGAAATCTAGTTAGTTACATCAATATTGTGCTGTCAGAGCAAGTCTTATGTTTATAGGCAAAGTATTTAACGTTCACTATTGTTCATTTAGCCTGTCATCTGCTGATCAACCAGGAAATGCACACTGAAATGTGTATTATAAGCTGATAGATCTGAGTGATCTATGCACAAAAGTGATTATCTTAGTTACAACACGATTGTGTAAGCTAGGCAGGTGCAGTAATTAGAATGTTGGCCGAATGAGATAGCTGTAAGAGGCAGAGTGTATTGCATGGAGTGTATAACATAAAAATGGATGATTTCCTTCCCAGATAATAACAAGTATAATTTGAGTGTAAAGATATTTGTGTCTCATTATCTGTACTTTCCCGACTTCATATTCAAATTTGGGCTCATCCCTATAGTGTACATAGATTGCTCTTGAAAAAGAGATATCTGTCTCAATGTTTGATGATATCATTTAAATAAAAATTTATACATAAGAGAATAAAGCCTCTTAATAACACTACCACATGCCTCTCCATATTATATATACCTGGGATGCCTTACAAGCTATAGATTGAATGCATGTATGCAACCTGATGGAGATTTAAGTAGAACAGAATTAGTGGTGCCTTTTGGTGCAGATGCTAGCCTGGGGACAGGTTTATGCAAAACCATGGTAAGATCATTATCTGTTCCTGTTTATTCCTCTGAAGGTTATGAGGAGGTGTTTGTGTGCCAATTATCTCATCTATACTGTTCCTTACTGGGTTTTTTGTTCTTATTTCAAGTAGGATTTTTTGTTTGTTTGTTTACAGATTCTTGGAGACAGCTATTATCTCTACAGTATGTGGTCCTCATTATATAGTATACTGTATGTCTATTTTCATCTGGAAAAACACAGAGGCAGCAAACGTGTGTGGGTGAATAGACCAGAGATTCAAGACTATCCATTACAAAATGTTCCAACTTTTCCTTTAACTCTTTCTGCGCCAAACACGAGAATGCTCGTGTTTCAAATCCAACCGTTGAGCGGCAAAAACGAGTTTTCTCATTTTTAGATCCTTTTTAATTTAAAACACTCGCGCGGACCTGCCTGTGTCTCCCTGGCACCTCTGCCTATGTTATAATTGCAATGACGATCAAATCCCGACAGGTGGCAGTATCGCCTACCTTTTGAACTGGGTCTCTCAGTTGTCTTTCAGTGCCTTGGTACCTCCGTCTGCAGGAATCCCCTCCCCCTCAAAGTGAATCAGCACACAGCTATCTGTCGCAGATTTTATCGCCTGAAACCTATTGTTTCCCGTATTATAGGCCAGGCCCAATGCACACCAATAATGGCAATCGCGATGGAACTACTGGGATTATTAATTTTGGAGTACCTTCAGACTAAGGTAAGGTCTATTTTAGGTCTATTTTACCAAACCTAAAACATGCTTTTGTATTTGATCACAGCGTCGTATTTTACCGAACCTAAAACATGCTTTTGGTAACGATCACAGCTTCGTATAACAACCCCCCTTGATGATTTTGTGAAGAAACATCTAATATGGTATATACTTTTGATTTGGAAATAATATAGGTTTCAGGCGAGCAACCCGGACGATTTGTGCATTTGCATATAACACGTCATATCTCACTATCTAGAAAACGAGACTGGATTATTTTGAAACGGGGCGATGTTTAGCGTGGAATAGCGCACAAATGAAAGTATTTAGAAATGAACTGGTTTGTCCATATTGGACTATAAATAGTGCCTGTCAAATGAGCCATACTATTGTCTCCATAGCTATAATATAGAATATACGATGGGTCTGTAAACATTGTGAAAATGGTCAATAACGCTGGCACCAGGGAGTAAATATTGGAAAACAACGTGGCAGTCAATGAGTTAACCTTATTATATTTAACTAAACAAATCTTTAACACACAGCTTACATTATGTTTGTTAGGGTGAGAGGGGATTGATAGTTTGCTCCATTTCCTTCCTTTCATTGAGAAATATAGCTGTTAAACACTGTTGATACATGTGTGGGAATGAGTGCACCTGCGTACTCTGGGAGCAGGAAGTAATTGCCTCAAAAGTTCAGGTGGGCTTCCAGAGGAGGCAGGAGTCATGGGACACGCGGACAACAGTCAGGGGAATTGCTGAGACATAAGGGGCCCTCCTCCATCCAGCGGTTTGGGAGCGTGAGATCAGCCGAGATCATCCCGCCGGTGACCTAATCTGTCGGGTTGCTAGGAGACATTCATGATCCTGGGTGAGTTCCTGGATTTCAGCGACTCAGCGATTCCCATCTTAAAGCCACAGGACTCTGGACTCAGCCAATTAAGTACTTGTCGTCTAGTCCTGGTGATGTTAAAAGGAACACGTCAACTCTTTAGCTTATTTGCCATCTACCCTGGAGTTAGACAAGCAGATACATACCATTTTCTTCTCTGTGCATGCATTAGGCTTAGGGAACAGCCGCAACGTTAGCCTACAGTAACGTCATTCACTGGAAGTAGGTGTGCCAGTGTAGCCTAGTTCCAAACACTCACGAAATACACTCCCAATACAACCTCAAAACATTACTGTAAACATGTTGTGACCTGTGTATTTACCACGTGGAGAAATAATAAAAAATAATTAGACATTTTTGTTTTGTGAGCAGTATATACTCAGATTTTTTTTTTGCCGAAGTGGAGTTGTATTTGGAGTGGATTTCTACTCCAGGGTAGATGGCAAATAAGCTAATTTCCCAAAAAGTGTTCCTTTAACTCATTGACCGCCACGCTGTTTTCCCATCTCTACTCAATGGCGACTTTAAATTACATTATTATTATTATATTATTATTATGTTCTGGTTCTGAAATGTATTATATATTGCTGTTAGAACAGTTAGATGCTCTGGTCGCCCAGGCCATACGCATAGAATGCATATCGTCTAGAATAGATCTATTTGCAGAGCAAGATGAGTGGCTGCTTAACCGTTTCAGATTGAGATGTATGCAATACTCTGGAGAGACAACACACGCCGCAGTCATTCAGTATTGGCAAAGCCTACATTGCTGGAACGATTAATTTTACACATATACAATACGTATAAATATAAGTCTTTAATTTTAATCAGAGTCGTGAGTCGTGAGACGTGTGTGTGTGTGTGTGTGTGTGTGTGTGTGTGTGTGTGTGTGCGTGCGTGCGTGCGTGCGTGCGTGCGTGCGTGCGTGCGTGCGTGTGACTAATGTCAGATTGCGAGTGGATTACTTTCCAGAGACATGAAAGAGCATACAGGGGGACACTGGACACAAAACTGCTCCAGGTAAGATCTAACTTTGCTGTTACTCCCGGAGGCGCAGAGAAGTGGGGCAGACTGGTGTCAATTCTGATCAGCGTTTTTTTTTTTAATAATGGAATATTCTCTGTGATGCAACAAAATGCGCGTCCGTGCGGATTCAAGCTTCTGAAATATGTCGCCAGAATCCTGAAGAAATTCCCTCTTTCTGCCGATTTCCCAGTGGACCTTACACCTGACTCGCTGACAACTTAGAAACGCAGCTCTGCTTCATCCGTGAGAGATGACATACCTCTGGCAACACCGCAAATCAAAGGCAATTGATCCCGCCCCGATATATTTGATTCCCTGTTTATGCAATATAATTTGTGGAACCAAATAAAGTATTCAAATGTGTGTGTGTGTGTGTGTCATTTTGAGATCAGTCGCAAATCGCTTCCTGTTGAATGGATCAGACAGGGATCAGACGCTGAACCTCGGCTGTTTTACACACGGCTCTCGTATTATAATGAGCCCGCAGGGGGCGTGTCGTATGCAAATGCATGCGCAAGAACATGCATTTGAGTTTAAGAATGAGTGGGATTCATCATGCAACACACCTGGGTAGGAACAGATTTGGACGTTAATGAATGTGGCGGTGGCTTTTCTTATTGTTCTCTTAACTCATTGGACGCCAGAGGTCACTGTGGGCGTATGGCCGTGTGTGCGGGTACATGCCGGTGTTTTCAGTGCTGAAACTAAATATTATAGCTATGGATCTAATGATATAGTCTATTGTCATTGAGTTTCTTCCGGTCAAGATGCAAAAAACATATAGCCCTTACCTTGTCTATGATGTACTGCAAAAAGAATAATCCAATTATCTGATCGCCATTCCAAGTACTGATCGCGATCGTGTTTCCAACGTAATCCAGCATTGAACATGAACGGGGGGGTGACCCTCGTCGATGCATCCGTTATAACCGCTTGTCTTGCCCGAGTATTTAGACCATGCCCGCACGCCGCAGCTCGGCCCAGACACCAAGCCACATAGTTTCAAATGGAGTGCAATAGCGGCCACAAGGCGTTAGGCGGCGGTATTGGACTTTTGCGATCTCAGACCCATCTCCAGTGATAACACACAGCTGCCTGCATGTTTATGAATGGAAATAGCGAATAAAAGAAATAACGATTCAATAACATATATATACGTGGTTGGCGTTATTCGATTGGTGGACAAACACGTATATATGCGTGAACGGTGCAGAATGATTAACAGACAGGTAAGCAAGAATATAAGAAAAATACTTCCGGTATAGCTGCAATATGTAGCGCACGCATTTGGTAATAGCTCCGCTCCCGTTAACGTTAATTTCGTTTAAAAACCTTATTTGGACAATACCAAAAGAGATTAAACCACATCGTATGTATTGATAAGACCTTCTACTGACTATATCAAAAGACAACATGGATAAGGATAAGAAAAAGATTGGAAAGAAACAAGAAACAGCAATTCCAACGGCGCAGATTGAAACACGTTCAAGAAAAATAACAGTAACCGGCGCTGCGGCAGATCCGTCAGTGACAAGCCCCGACGAGGGGAATATAGAGGAGAATACACCGGGACCAACGACTATTGTCCCCGAGAGGGAGACAATAGATAACAACATAACAGGAATGACAGGAAAAAGTACCGTGAGAGATAAAGCAGGTGATTTTGAGAGGATAATAGCAAACAAATCCTTCGGATCCCTCACTGCACCCATATCACCAACTGACACAAGCAGTGCAATTACACCACCCGACTTCAACTCACTGACTATCCTGATGAAAGAACAGATGGTCGCTTTCAAATTACACATTGATTCTAAATTCGAACACATCGATGCTAAATTAGAAGAAGTTAAGAAAGCGGTCGCTGTACAGTCCGAGCGAATCACGACAGTGGAGAATACGGTGACAGATATTACACGGGCAGTCAAAGAGAACGAGAACACCATCAACGTTGGTATGACAGAGGTAACAAAGGAGATAAAAAGGGTGGAAGAGGCATGCCGTAGGAAAATACAAGAAGTTAAAGATGAAGCGATGGAGAGGCTACTCGAAACCCAACGCTACTACAAGCGAAATAACATCCGCATTGTAGGACTTGATGAAGCAGTCAATTGCGCAGACGACAACTTTCCAACAGTGCTATCAGAGATTTTGGGTAACAACTTTCTAAACACAGTGCCGACAGTGGACCAAGCTTACAGAATCGGTACTCGGGATCAAAGAAGCAACGGGCCAAGAGTCATCATTGTTACTCTGCGGAAGACGGCAATAAGAGATGACATCATCAAAATTGCTCGCAACCAAAGGGGGAAGCTGAAATATGCTGAAAACCCAATATTTATCTACGAGGATCTTTGCAAAGAGGCCATCGCTCGGTGTCTCCCCTACAAGGAGGTGATGCAGAAATTGTTCAAGTCTGGCCTCAGACCAAGGCTAGCATACCCGGCGCTATTATCGATCGTGGGCAGGGACAGCCGTAGGGTAGGATTACACACGCCTAAAGATGCCGAGGAATACTGGAATCGACATGGAGCAGAACCCCCAAGGCAGAGCGAAACACTGTCTGAAAACAGATAAGCCTTCTCATCTCTCTCTTTCTCTGTGTATATCAGTATTAGAATGACTTTATCCGGGCTCAACAAAAGTAGCAGATGATATGCATGCCGGCTACACCAAGGCATATTGTGTATAATATGATTCGTAATGCATTATATTTTCAGACCTCTGGTCTCCGTGGAGACAAGAATATATCATTGACAATAAGAACAATCTGGAATATTCTGGGCTTATCGCTCGACTGCTCTGGGTCACTTAGAAATCTCCCGAAAATACTAGTAGTCATGAACCCTGGGTAGGAAGATCATTCTGGAACATAACAACTGTCTGTTAGTATATACTAGTGTATTCTACAACCTTCTAGAATATAATGCACCATTACTGCAACTCTAACATTAACATCCGGTGTGTATAAGCATAAGCATATGATCAATTGACTGAAGTTTAATCAGGCCTTAATAAGACTTAAAAAAATAAAAATAAAAAATCAACCACACCTAAACGTATGAGCACAACAAGGTTATTCTAACAATTTAAATAATCACTCCACTGATGTAGAGATTGGCACATTGTAGCTCTAAAAGGCTCTGTTTTTCTCTTTTATCTAATTACTCAATTCTGTTCTAGTGGTTTCTCCACGTTGAGTTTTATTCTATCTCTCACTCCTTATTTTTATTTTATTTTTTCTCTCTTTTATCTTACATTGTTCTTTCCCATTGTTCTTCATATTAAGGTGTTAATGTTTCTCTACAATCTTTTCCTTTTTTCTGATGTTTCCTACATAAGTTAGTAGAGGGTTCAAATGAATATATCGATGAAAGTTTATTCTTTTTTTTTCATTTTTCATAATATTTCATTACAGTAAGGGAAGGCGCAAGACCAAAAGCGACATTCTATTGTATTAGAATGAAAATGTTAGATCCTATGGCAATTAGCATAGGAAGATTAGGATTACAAAGCTCAGTTTGGGCAATCCGTGTTATGGTTTGACACCGACCCCAAACGCACGACACAAGAGAGTAGGAATTCAGAGTTGCCAAAAACAAGGGCTTGTTTATTGAGACTACTTAATGAGCACAGAATAGGCAAGTCAAACAAGACAGGTACACAAGCAAGGGGGAAAATGTTCTGCTGCTCTGCAGCTTCTCCCGTGGTGGTAGTAGGGGGTAGCAGATGCTGACGTCTGAGCCGCTCTGCAGACTTCTCTCGGCAGAATCTCCGAAGTGTTGCGGGACCGAGAGAGAGAGAGAGGGAGCGAGTCAACAAGGGTGCAGGTGGAACGAGCAGGAGAACAGGAGAGGTGACTTGTACCCAAATACAAAAGTTATCCAAGTGAACTAATCTTCGTGTAAATACACACAGTGAGCAAAGTTCCACAACACAATCCCAAGTGAATATCTTCGTGTAAATACACACAGTGAGCACTGTTCCAAAAACACAATCCCAAGTGAATATCTACGGTGCAAAAATAGACACTGAGAGTGAAGTCCAAAAAACAATCCAATGTGAATAATATCTTCGGTGTGAACAACACACAGTGGGAGATGTAAAGTCCCAAAAATATTATCCCAGTGAGAACAACAAAAAGGCGATCGCTGGGTGAGTGACTGTCTGATAAAAAAGGTGGTAATCTTCAGTGTTATAGAAACACACGAAAACGGAATTTGATCAAGACAGTCAGTAAAAAACTCACCCAGACGAAGTGCGTAATGAGTGCTGGAACAGCAGCGGAGCGAGCGCGTCGCCACGGGGAAAAGGTGTCCAAGAGGAAGGCTTCTTGGAATATCCTGGAGGTAAAGCACAGAGAGCAAACAGCAGCAGCAGCAGGAACGGAGAATGCAAACAGAGAAATATCAAAACGATCCAACAAACTTGAGTGGGGAAACGGGGTATAAATAATACGGGATTGATTGATTGACAAGCAGTGACAGCTGGGGAATGTGATTGAAAAGCGTGTGGACGGGAGAGAACCAATCAACGACGTCTCTGGGAAGAAGCGTGTGAATAGGGGAATGAAATGATTAACAGAAAACTTAAAGGGACAGAGCGAGTGGGAGAGCAGCGGACCAATCATCACAGTACTTCAAGAAGCCCGTGGTGGGGAAAGAGCCAAACCTTACAGTACCCCCCCCTCCACGGGAGCCACCCGGCGACCCACACGGCCCCGGCCTGCCCGGACGGGACCCAAGGAAGCCGGCGATCAGGGGCACTGGAGAGGGGGACAAAGACAGAGGCCCGGAGAGGGGGACCGGAGACGTGGACAGAGGACCGGCGAGGGAGGCCGGAGACGGGGACTGGGACCCGACAGTGGAGGCCGGGCACAGGGACAGAGAACCGGCGAGGAGGGCCGGAGACGGGGACTGGGGCCCGACAGCGGAGGCCGGGCACGGGGACAGAGGACCGGCGAGGGAGGCCGGAGACGGGGACTGGGACCCGGTGAGGGGGCTGGACGGCACCTGAAGACACCGGGCACGACAGGAGGAGCTCCACCCCTTGATGGCACCGGAGGACCAGGCGATGTGGGGCTCGTGCAGCGCAAGCCAGGGCCTGCCCAGGACCACAGGGACAAGAGGAGAGCTGGTGACGAAAAACTGGAGCCTCTCAACGTGGTCACCAGCAACGGTGAGAAGGACTGGACAGGTGCGTTGAGTGACGTCAGCCAGGCGGCGATGATCCATTGCGAAGACCTCCAAGGGCCTCTCGAGGTCCTCAAGTGGAATGTTGGCCCGGGTGGCAAACCCAACGTCCATGAAACTCCCCTCAGCACCAGAGTCCATGAGTGCACCCACCGTCGCCCGCTGGTCCGCCCAGGCTAGGGTGACGTCCGCCAGACGGTTGGGTGGTGCACGGGTGGGGGAACAGGAAAGACGGCTCACCAGGATCTCCCGGGGTCTTGGCGAGCCTGGTCCTCTTGGCCGGGCACGGCAATTGGAGACACGGTGTCCACCCCGGCCACAGTAGAGGCAACGGCCGGAGAAGAGCCTGGACTCCCGTTCGGCCGGGCTAAGGCGGTTGCGTCCCAGCTGCATGGGTTCCTCCTCGGTCACGGCTCGGGAGGGAACAAACCCACCAGTCACGGAGGGGGCAGGGCGGTCAGCACTGTGGAGGCGGCCGCCGGGAAAGGGAGCCCCTGAGCGGCGGTCCATGGCACAGTCGTAAGGCCGGCGAGGCGGAAAGACCTGAGCCCTGGACTCCCTGAAAACCCCCTCGGGGTCGTGGTACTCGGGGGGTACGTCTGGGGTACAGAAAACCTCCTTGAGGTCGTGGTCCTCGGGGGGTACGTCTGGGGTACAGAAAACCTCCTCGAGGTCGTGGTCCTCGGGGGGTACGTCTGGGGTACTGAAATCCTCCTCGAGGTCGTGGTCCTCGGGGGGTGCGTCTGGGGGTCCCCGTCGGGTTCTCTCACGTCTTCTCTCCTGGAGGCGTCCGTCGATGCGGATGGCGAGGCTGAACAGGTCCTCGAGGGAATCAGGTTCCTCCCGGGTCGCGAGCTGGTCCCTGACTGCGTCACTGAGCCCACTCATGAAGGTTAGGCGAAGTGCTGGGTCGTTCCATCCACTCTCCACCGCCGCCAGTCGAAACTCCAGGACGTAGTCAGTTACCCTGCCGCTCCCCTGTCGGAAGGTCCCCAACCGGGCTCCAGGGTCCAGACCTCGGGCGGGATGGTGGAACACTCTGCGGAGCTCCGCCACGAAGTCTGGATAGGAAAAAACTAAATCTGCCTCCATTGCCCAGGAGGAAGTGACCCACTGGGCAGCATGGCCTGAAAGCAAGTTCGTCATATAGGCCACTTGGGACCCTCTAGCAGTAAAACGGCTTGGTTGATGACGGAAAACCAACTCACATTGCATGATGAATGTGGCACACTCTTCGGGATTGCCGTCGAACAGCCGTGGGACGGAGAGACGGGGTTCCCGAGGTGCGGGATCTGCTGGGACTGCGGGGAATGCTCCTGAAGGAAGTGAGGGAATTAAAGCGTTAACGGTGTCGCTCAGCGTGTGAAGCTGAAGGAGAATACCCGACTGTTGTCCTGCCAGAGCGGCCAGGGACCCTTGAATAAGCAGGACCTGCTCTCGGAGTCCCTGTACAGCAGCTGCAGCCGCATCCAGCTGTAGGCTGTGTTCCTTGGCTGACTCTAACTGGACTGCCGCTGCTGTGCTGACTCTCTTGCGGGCGCAGACCGCGCAGGCCAGTACGAACCCCTTGACGTCGTTCCTCATGGTGGGCCACCAGAATCGACGAGCCAGGAAGGAGAACGTGCGATGAACGCCCGGGTGGCAGGCGAACCGGCTGGTATGGCCCCACTGGAGGACCCGGGACCGGACTGAGTTGGGGACAAAGAGATGATTAACCGGTACATTGCCTGGAGCGCGATGGAAGCGTAGGGCACGCCTTACCACCCCCTCGATGCCCAAGGTGACTACTCTCTCTGTGTCGGCTGGGGTCGTCATATTGGTTGGATCGTAATGTTATGGTTTGACACCGACCCCAAACGCACGACACAAGAGAGTAGGAATTCAGAGTTGCCAAAAACAAGGGCTTGTTTATTGAGACTACTTAATGAGCACAGAATAGGCAAGTCAAACAAGACAGG
This sequence comes from Notolepis coatsorum, assembly GCF_963971535.1. NCBI lineage: Eukaryota > Metazoa > Chordata > Actinopteri > Aulopiformes > Paralepididae > Notolepis > Notolepis coatsorum. The sequence continues at coordinate 34,763,586 of NC_140180.1, read as the reverse complement.
TACACAAGCAAGGGGGAAAATGTTCTGCTGCTCTGCAGCTTCTCCCGTGGTGGTAGTAGGGGGTAGCAGATGCTGACGTCTGAGCCGCTCTGCAGACTTCTCTCGGCAGAATCTCCGAAGTGTTGCGGGACCGAGAGAGAGAGAGAGGGAGCGAGTCAACAAGGGTGCAGGTGGAACGAGCAGGAGAACAGGAGAGGTGACTTGTACCCAAATACAAAAGTTATCCAAGTGAACTAATCTTCGTGTAAATACACACAGTGAGCAAAGTTCCACAACACAATCCCAAGTGAATATCTTCGTGTAAATACACACAGTGAGCACTGTTCCAAAAACACAATCCCAAGTGAATATCTTCGGTGCAAAAATAGACACTGAGAGTGAAGTCCAAAAAACAATCCAATGTGAATAATATCTTCGGTGTGAACAACACACAGTGGGAGATGTAAAGTCCCAAAAATATTATCCCAGTGAGAACAACAAAAAGGCGATCGCTGGGTGAGTGACTGTCTGATAAAAAAAGGTGGTAATCTTCAGTGTTATAGAAACACACGAAAACGGAATTTGATCAAGACAGTCAGTAAAAAACTCACCCAGACGAAGTGCGTAATGAGTGCTGGAACAGCAGCGGAGCGAGCGCGTCGCCACGGGGAAAAGGTGTCCAAGAGGAAGGCTTCTTGGAATATCCTGGAGGTAAAGCACAGAGAGCAAACAGCAGCAGCAGCAGGAACGGAGAATGCAAACAGAGAAATATCAAAACGATCCAACAAACTTGAGTGGGGAAACGGGGTATAAATAATACGGGATTGATTGATTGACAAGCAGTGACAGCTGGGGAATGTGATTGAAAAGCGTGTGGACGGGAGAGAACCAATCAACGACGTCTCTGGGAAGAAGCGTGTGAATAGGGGAATGAAATGATTAACAGAAAACTTAAAGGGACAGAGCGAGTGGGAGAGCAGCGGACCAATCATCACAGTACTTCAAGAAGCCCGTGGTGGGGAAAGAGCCAAACCTTACAATCCGGTGGCCTAAGGGAGGGAGTCATACGCGGAGGATGTGTTTTTGGAACACAGGCCTGTACGACTCTCTGGGTGAGGGGAAAAAAGGGGATTTTTATTTGTATATATATATGTTTTTAAGCTCGGCTCTCAACGGGACCTCAATAATTGGATGTACATCTATTGTAGCTTCACACTCCAGAAGCATTACCAAAAACTACACAAAAACATGCATAGATTATGGCTAGTTTGAATATAATGATATGGAACACTGGTGGGATAAACAAACAACACAAACGCAAAAGCGTGCTCACACTGATGAAAAAAGAACATGTGGACGTGGCTCTACTAAGCGAAACGCACATTTTAGAGGAAGACATAGATACGTTAGCGGATAACACATACCATAATATTAGTCACTCTTCTTTTGGTACGAGAACTCGAGGTGTAGCCATAGTCGTCAGACGTAAGTTAAATATTGAATTAAAGGGGGTATGGTCGGATGCGGATGGGTGTATAACTATAGCTAGGATTGTACACAATAACAGGAAAATAGCGTTGGCAGCGGTATATGCCCCAAATTTGTATGAAGAGGGTTTCTTCACTACACTAACCGATGAAATGTTAAACCATCCCGATTACTCATTTATAATAGGTGCGGATTTTAATGCCATTTGGAATCCAAGGATGGACAAATCTTACCTCGCCTTTTCCAGCGAACAAAAAAATTCATCTAAAGCATTAAAGGATTGGTCAAAGATTACAGGTGTAAATGATTTATGGCGTTCACTTAATCCCACGACCCGAAAGTACTCTTGTCGATCGGCGAGACATAACACATTATCCAGAATTGATTATGTCTTTGCATCCCCGAGACTATTTGATAAATATGAAGTGGAAATGATACCCAATGCACTATCAGATCACTGTTATTTACTCCTAAAAGCAACATTTGGTATACTATCTTCCCGGGCCCCAAGATGGCGTTTTAATTCGATGCTGCTTAATAACAAGGAATTCATTACACAACTCAAAGAAGCTCTCACAGTATTCCTACGGGAGAATGCAAACTCGGTGCAAGACCCCAGAATAATATGGATGTCGGTAAAGGGTATGATCAAGGATTTCACTGATAGATTTTCCTCCATAATGCGCAAGAATCAATGCACAAAACTGTCTGAACTGGAAACGCTTTACTCAACGTTATTTAATTCTTTAAAATACAACAACTCAACTAGACTAGAAAATCAAGTTAACGTACTAAAAACAGAGATCAATGCCATATACAGACAACAATCGGAAATGCAAATACGCAGCACAAGACAACAGCAGTACTCCCAAGGTTCTAAACCTAGTCACCTATTAGCCATGCGATTAAGAATTAATGCAAAATTTGCAGATATAACTGCCATTAGAAAACAACAAGTACTTGAAACAGACCCCAAAATAATAAACGATACATTCAAAGAATTCTACTCCGACTTATATAAATCAGAAACGACCTTTGATCAAAACAAAATGGACACATATCTTAATCAAATTATTCTCCCTAAACTTTCGGAGGATGACGCTAAACAGTTAGAAACACTGATCACACTAGAGGAACTCAAGAAGGCCATATCTGAAATGAAAAATGGTAAGGCTACTGGAAGAGACGGTATCCCATCAGAAATGTACCTTTCTTGTTGGGACATAATTGGACCCTTATTACTAAATATGATCTTATACTCAGTCAAGGAGGGGAGCTTCCATAAACACGACAATATTGCACTCATTTCAGTCCTTCTCAAAAAAGACAAAGACCCCACCGAGTGCGGTAGTTACAGACCCTTAAGCCTCCTCGGAACCGATGTCAAACTGTACTCTAAGGTATTAGCCATCAGATTACAAAAGCATATGACGTCTTTAGTTCATCCGGACCAAACTGGCTTCATAAGAGGTCGCCTGATCACTGATAACATAAGACGAATACTGCACGTACTAGATGCAGACAAAGAAGACACCATACCTAAGGCGATGCTGTCCCTGGATGCTATGAAAGCCTTTGACAGGCTGGAATGGTCGTATCTATGGGCAGTATTAGAAAGGATGGGGTTAGGAAAAGGATTCATTGATATGATTAAAGTATTATACAAAGACCCATCGGCCATGATTACAACAGGTACATTCATCTCCAAAATCTTTCCGGTATCACGCTCAGCCAGACAGGGTTGCCCTCTTAGTCCCGGACTATTCGATCTATCATTAGAGCCTTTAGCACAATATATAAGACAATCCTAATCCATAGAACCAATCGTAATCAAGGGCACACAACATAAAATTTGTTTATATGCGGACGACGCAATATTGTTCATGCAAAGCCCCAACACCACATTGCCTCATCTACTCAAGTTGATTGAGAACTTTGGTGATTTATCTGGGTTTAAAATAAATTGGCCGAAGTCGGCTTTCCTTCCACTTAACACCCATGCAAAAAAAGATACAACCCTCTCAGGTGAGATACCTATGGTAAAACATTTTAGATGCTTGGGTGTGGAAATATTTCCCACCATAAGACAAACGGTGAAGCACAATTACACAAAAATACAGAACAAAATCAAAGACGACCTGGACAGGTGGGCAAAACTTAAAAACTCAGTACAGGCAAGGGTATCAATAGTTAAGATGGATGTACTACCTAGAATCAACTTCATCAGTTCAATGCTACCGTTACCCCCTCCAGAGGGTTACTGGAAAAGATTACACTCCTCCACATATAAATTTATTTGGAATAACAAACCACCTCGCATAAAAAGATCCACCGCACAGAGAAATAAAGCAGACGGTGGCATGGCAGTTCCAGATTTTTTCCAATATTTTAAGGCATACACATTAAGACCATTGACAATATGGTTTGATCCCCAGGCATTGGTATCCTGGAGAAAATTGGAAGAAAACATAGTAGCCCCACATAGACTGAAGGACATAGCACACACTAAACTACCAATCTCCGGACTCAAAGAGGAGTTGGGAGACACTTTATGCCCAGAATGGCTAACAGAAATCAAGCGGGAGAACGGCAACAAAGGAAACGGCAGAAAGAAGCATAGAGGAAGACGAGGCGGTATCAGACTTAGATTAAAAAGATCTGCTTATCGTCCAGCAATTCCATCCATCTTTCTGGCGAATGCACGTTCGTTGGAGGGAAGGATGGACGACTTGAGAGCGAGGGTCCGATTCCAACGGGAGATGAGAGACGTTAACATCATGTGTTTCACGGAGACATGGCTCAAGCCAGCGACGCCGGACAACAGCGTCTCTCCATCGGACAATTTCACCGTCCTGAGAGCAGATCGCACCGCAGCCTCTGGGAAGAGCATCGGAGGTGGGGTCTGCATCCTCACGAACAATCTCTGGGTTAATCCCAAGGAAGTACATGTCCTCTCAAGTTCATGCTCCCCAGATATGGAACATCTCCAAATCCTGTGCCGCCCGTACCACCTACCCCGTGAGTTTACCGCAGTCATTATATCCGTCGTGTATATCCACCCACAGGCAAATACTGGCAAAGCGCTGGTGGAATTACACGACCACCTCAACAAAAAACAGATCAAGCACCCGGAAGCCGCGACGATAGTGACTGGTGACTTCAACCAGGCAAATCTGGAAAAAGTGATGCCGACCTTTTTTCAGCACATCGCCTGCTCCACAAGAGGGGGAAACACACTCGACCACTGTTACACCCCGTTCAGAGCTGGCTACAAGGCTGTAGCGGCTCCGCCACTGATGGGTTCTGCAAGCGCGAGCGATCACGACTCCATTTTTTTAATCCCAGCATACAAACAAAGATCGCGTGACGTCGTCGTGTCACGTGAGACAAAAAAGTGGTCTGACGAATCAGAGGCCGCGCTCCGTGATGCGTTCGAGGATACAGACTGGGGCATGTTTAAAGGAAGCGCCAGTGACGTCAGCGAGTACGCTGATACCGTTGTGAGTTACATAACAACAGTGGCAGACGGTATTGTCCTCACAAAGAAGGCGCGGGTTTTCCCAAACCAGAAACCTTGGGTGGACAGCACTATAAAAGCAGCCCTGAACTCACGCACCACGGCTTATAACCTGGGCAGAGAGTCAGGAAATATGGAAGAGTACAAGGCTTCAGTCTACACTCTGCGCAAGGCTGTTAAACTTGCTAAGAGGACATATGCTGAGAAACTGGAGACACAAATGGCACAAAACGACACAAGAGGCTTGTGGAGGGGACTGAAGACAATAACTGACTACAAAGTCAGCGCCCCCTCAATGGGGAGCGACGACGCCTCTCTCGCGGACAAACTCAACTCCTTCTACGCTCGGTTCGGTGTAGACAGTGTCGCCGCTAGCCCTCTGGCTAGTGACGTCACTGGCGCACCGGCTGTTGTGGAGGGGGGGGGGGCAACCGCGGGGGGGCGGGGGCGCTCTCTCGTTGTCGGAACACAGTGTGAGAAGAGCATTTATGCAGGTGAACACCAGGAAGGCTGCGGGCCCAGATGGTATAACAGGACGCATACTTAAGTCCTGTGCAAACCAGCTTGCCCCGGTGTTCACCGCCATATTTAATCAATCCCTGGCGGAGTCAGTAGTCCCTGCCTGCTTCAAGATGTCTACCATCATCCCTGTACCGAAGAAACCCTCCCCAACATGTCCAAATGACTACAGACCGGTGGCACTCACCTCTGTGGTCATGAAATGTTTCGAGAGGCTGGTCAAGGACCACATTTGTGCCTCTCTCCCCAGTGATATGGACCCTATGCAATTTGCATACACGACAAACAGGTCCACTGACGACGCGGTCTCCCAGGTACTGCACAGCACTCTCTCCCACCTTGACCGTCAGAAGGGGGGCTATGTGAGACTGTTGTTCATTGACTACAGCTCAGCGTTCAACACCATAGTCCCCACCAGACTGGTGGACAAGCTGATCGAGCTAGGTCTGAGCTCCGCCCTGAGCGCCTGGGTACTGGACTTTCTGAGTGAAAGACCCCAGGCGGTCAGGGTGGGGGGTCAGACCTCCAACACCATCACCCTGAGCATCGGGTCCCCCCAGGGCTGTGTTCTAAGCCCCCTGCTGTACTCACTCTACACACACGATTGTGTGGCCAAGTTCAGCTCCAACTCCATAGTGAAGTTCGCCGACGACACGGTGGTGGTGGGGCTGATCTCGGACAACGACGAGAAGGCCTACCGAGAGGAGGTTGAGGTACTGGAACGTTGGTGCCAGGACAACAGCCTGCTCCTGAACATTGGTAAAACCAAGGAGCTGATCGTGGATTATAGGAGAGGACAGCAGGAGACACACACACCACTGATGATTAACGGGGCTACCGTGGACAGGGTGAGCAGCTTCAAGTACCTGGGGGTCCACATCTCAGAGGATCTGACATGGTCAACACACATAGACACAGTAGTAAAGAAAGCGAAGCAGCGCCTCTACCACCTGAGACAGTTAAGGAAGTTCAGAGTATCGGGGAAGATACTCCAGTCCTTCTACTCAGGAGCTGTAGAGAGCATCTTGACCGGAAACATCACTGCCTGGTATGGGAACAGCACGGCACAGGACAAGAAGGCCCTACAGAGAGTGGTGCGCTCAGCCGAGCGTACCACGGGTATTGCGCTACCTCCCCTGCAGGCTCTATACAACAAGAGGTGCAAATCCAGAGCCTGCAGGATAATGAAAGACCCCCACCACCCCAATAACAGCCTGTTCCAGCTGCTGAGGTCAGGCAGACGCCTGCGAACCCCAGCTACTAGGACGGAGAGGCTTAGGCTAAGCTTCTTCCCCCAGGCCATCAGAGCCTTGAACAATGAACATTGAGAGACACAGAAACTGAACTATCCACACACAAGCACACACAAGCACATACACGACACGCACGCTGAGCACGCTCACACACTAGCAGCCACTTTAACACTCATGCCGCACACACGCACACTTATGGCCAGAGGAAAGGCCACTTTAAATTAGTATAACATCAGGAACAGTGTATTGCACTACTAAAGCTACCTAGCATGTCCTATATGCTCTGTAAATACTATGTACAGATACCGAGATGGCACACCATGTACCTGTTTATTGCACTGTTGTTGTTATTGGATTCTATTAATATGTTGTACCACTGTATTTTTATTGGATTCTATTATATGTTGTACCACTGTATTGCACATCGTCGCGGGCAAGACCAGCCGCATTTCATTGTATACCTGTATGCCGTGACAATTAAAACTCTTGACTTGACTTGACTTGATCAAGCACTGTGAGCGGAAATTTGGCCCCATAATTACCCATGCAATCCGGATATGGCGTGAAACACAAAAAAAATATCCTAACCCACAAAAATGGCATAATCACACTCCCTTATTCAATAACAATGCACTCTTAATTGAAAAACGTCCTATAAGATTCCCTATATGGGAAGAGCAAGGCATACACTCATTAGGGGATATTTTTAACAACCAGGGTTTTTGTAGTTATGGAGAAATATGCACAAAGTTTAACCTCATCGGGTCCACATGGCTTTTTTTCATACAGCTACAGCTATGTTTGAAGTCTCACGGTGTTCCATTAGACATACCAGTTGAACACCACAGATACCACAAATTCTTCTATGAAAGAGAGACATCGAGAGGTTTTGTATCAGGTTTTTATTATCAATTACTAACGTCCTCGTATGAAACCCTCCAACTAGACTCTGTCTGGAGGAGGGATATACCAGACCTGGAAAGTGACTTTGATTGGCAAGGAGCATGGGCAAATGTCCGTCTTACATCAAGGAACCCGGACCATCAACAAATCAATCTTAACTATATTCACAGGACATACTTGACTCCTATAAGACTGAACAGAATGGGTCTTAAACAAGACTCAAAATGCTCCCAATGTACAAATGGAGACGAAGGGACATTTATGCACATGTATTGGGACTGCCCTCCAGTTAAGGCATTCTGGAAAGATGTGACCCATCAATTATCAAAACTCGTATCTTGGAATATACCAGTACACCCCGCTGTATTACTATTGAATGATGTTTTTGAGTTTGCAGTAAATCCACAGCTAAAGAGATTGGTTTTATCGGGTATCACAGTAGCTAAAAAACTGATCGCATCACGCTGGTTTCAACCGGATAAAATGTGCCGGAAGGTTTGGTTTCTTACATATCTCGATGTGATTTATCAAGAAATATCTACAGCAAGAATTCTGGGTCTCAACGAATCCAAAATGTCAATGTGGTTAGAAGTGGTGGAGAGAATAAAAGCTAGCTTATAAAGGTAGTGTCTGGTTAGGAGTGAGGGATAATGGAGGTACTATCCAAGGAGGGGTCCGGGAGGGGGGGGGTTCGAGCTGGAGCATAATGTGTAGGGTTTTAGATAATAGGTATTAGGGGTATATCCTGTATAAGGCATTGGTATAATTGGTAATTTCGTTGGATATACACTGTATACGGTAAAATATTATTATAGACTTTTTTTTGTTTTCTGTTTCTGTGCTTGCATGTCATTTTAGCCACCTTAATTGTTAGTTTCATTATGCATTGTGTGTTGAGTACTGACTTTTAATAATTTTTGTTTTGCAATAATAATAAAAAAAAAATAATAATAATATAAGAAAAATAATAAGAGAGTATTGTTGAATACTTTATGCCCAAATCATTCGGGGGGGGGGGGGTCATTTTAACTCGAAACTGCAATCGTTACCAAAAGCATGTTTTAGGTCCGGTAAGATACAACACTGTGATCGGTACAGAAGCATGTTTTAGGTTAAGAAAATACCAGCAGCTTACCTAAGATAGACCTTACTTCAGTCAGAAGGTATCCAAAATTAATAAATCCCAGTCGTCCTATGGCGATCGCCATTACTTGTTTATATTGGACATGGCTACCATACGGGTAAGAATAGTTCTGAAGCAGCCGGGGGTAACTCAGTACTGGAAGACAACTGAAATCCCCAGTTCAAAAGGTAGGTGATACTGCCACCTGGCGGGATACGATCGTCATTGCAATTCCAACGTAGGCAGCTGTGCCAGGGAGACCCAGGGAGCTCCGAGCGAGTGTTTAGAACAAGGATCAAAGGGTAGGAGGGGTGGGGGGGGAACACTGTACAACTGTACAAGCAAAACTGTACATTGGAATATTGACAAAACCATACTTGGTAATTTACTGTACATTGGAGGGGGTTGGGTTAGGACATTTACAGGGGCCAGTTTCTAATTGCAGTCCCCCGTAGGTGTTCTTTGAGAGTGGTTTTTAAAGTGGGTAGTGATTCACATTCCTTTACAGCTTTGGGTAGGGCGTTCCACATTGACGTGGCATAATTGCTAAACGTGTTTAGTCCCTTGTTTGAGCCGAATCTGGGTTTAACATGATTTGTGGAGCTCCCTCTGGTGTTGTGATCGTGGTATTCACTGACCTTTGGGAAGTATTTTGACATGTACATGGGTACCTTGGTCGTGTAGTGTATCTTGTAGACCAGGCCCATTGCAAGTTGCTGGACTCTTTCGTCTACTCTAAGCCATCCTAGGTTGTCAAAGTGGGCAGGGGTGAGGTGGGTTCTAGGAGTAAGGTCAAGCAGTAGTCTGACCAGTTTGTTTTGAGATGTTTGTAATTTTGTTTTTAGCGCCTTTGAGGTGCTTTGGTACCATGAGGTGCAAGCATAGTCGTAGTACCCTTGAATGAGTGCTCCTGCCAGAGTCTTCAGGGTATTCTTGTTTACCAGAGAGGAGATCCGGTACAAGAATCGAGTTCGTTGGTTGACTTTTTTTAATTACATTGGATGCCAATTTGTCACAGGAAAGATTAGCCTCTAGGATGGAACCCAGGTAGGTAATTTCATCTTTCCTTGTGACAATATTGTCACCCACCAACCAGCTCTGGTTGGTTTTACGAAACATGTGGAAGTAAATGGGGCGATAGTGGCTCAGGGGGTAGAGCGGTTGTCCGGTAATCGGAAGGTTCCCAGGTTAGATTCCGGTTCCTCCCGGCAGTGTGTAAAAGTGTCTTTGAGCAAAATACTTAACCCCTAACTGCGCCCGATGAGCAGGTTGCCACCTTGCATGGTTGCCTTCGCCTGTGAATGTCTGAGTGAATGGGTGAATGAGAGGCATAAGTTGTAAAGCGTTTTCGATAAAAACGCTATATAAATGCAGTCCATTTACCAAATGTCGCCTATTCTCAGTCCTTGCCCCACAATGGTGGAATGAACTACCCACCCCAGTTAGGACAGCCGAAACCCGCCCAATCTTTCGCCGTCGACTAAAGACGCACTTCTTCAACCATTGTCCTAATAAACTAACCTACACTGTAGCACTCAACACTTTGATGAACATTGTTACTCAGCTGATAGAGTTGTGCCCTTCCTGATGACTTGTCGTACAGAACTTGTAAGTCGTTTTGGATAAAAGCGTCAGCTAAATGACTAAATGTAAATGTAAATGTAGAGGACAAATGTTATCTTAATGCTCCACACAGTGACCACAGAAGCCACAGACACCACTGTATCGGAGGAAAGAACTTATAGTCCAATGTGTCAAAACCTCCATATCATTTTCAGTTCAAAGATTCACTGTCCAGCAGTTACACTCTTCCTATGGCCCGTTCATATCAGAGTTTTGAAAGGGAGCTCAGCTCTTATCAGGTGTTTATTATATGTCACACAGTGCCATGGATCGCCAACAATCTGTGAACAGTTGAGAAGATTTAAAAGCCTTTTCCGAATGGAAACATTCATTCCTCTTTCATGCTGCAATGCTTATCTCTCCCAGTAGGAGAAAAGACCCATTCAGCATCCCTTACAAACCGATTATCCATGTTCAATTCACACTCTGTGATAAGTGGTGTGTGCCCCCCCCCCCCTTTTACGTGTTTCTGTTAAGTGTTTGTTTGGTGTATGATGTGGCTTAAGCATCACCATTTGGACCCTTGAGGGGGCATTAATGCATTGTGTGATGAGTCTGAATGTTGTAATACAGTGTAGATATAATGACCTAAATAAATCATACAATTATAATATATGCTTTAGTTGGATTTAAATAGCTGAAGGAATTCTCACAATTCTATTAAACCAGTGTTGTTATTAGCTTGACATGTTTGAGTCAGCAAAGAACAAAAAAAGTTACAATAAGGTGTTCTCCTATAGCAAATAATACAGACTGGAGAGTATAATAATAGTATAATAGTGTTTATCTCTGAGCCTTTGGTTTGTTATGGTGACAACCCAATTTTGGTTACTGTCACAACCAAACATATAGCATTGTATAGCCTATTAGGCTTTGCCGCAAAATTCTTCCAGACACCTGCTACAACAAATGACAGTAGCCCATCTATTTATAACTCATCACCTTATACATCGGACGGCCCGCCGATGGGCCGCCATGCACAGGTGTGCACGTCGCGGCACTTTGCCCTCGTCTGCCGGCCTCCGGGCTGTGTTTTTCCCAATCAACCAATACCAAGTTGGAAAGTTTAATTTGCCGCCGTTCAATTAACACCATACTCAACCTATTGCGTGCTCTCAGTCTCGGGTTACAAGACCAAACAACCGACGAGCGTAATTTGACAAGACATTCGGACAAGTGACCACGTCCGGTTTGGCCTGGTCCTGAATGGACCAGTCACCTCTGATGGTGAAAATGATTGGCCGCCTTTGTAGCCAATGAAATTCTGGAGCCAACGGTATCCCACGCAAGGGCTAATTGCAATGACAAAGGGGCAGAAGAAGACCAACAAATGTTTTGACTTGCACGTCTGAATGAATGGCAGCGGACAGCCATTTTGGATAATCATGCCAAATTATTACCAGTACACACATTTAAAAACATGTGTAAAACACAGATATTCCGTGGGATTGTTAGCAACTTTGGACCTGTAATAGACAAGACTTCAGGCTATGGAACCATTATGTTTTCCAGCTCCTACCTCTCAGCTGGAATTAAAAAAACAGGCATCTGGCAACAAGTAAACAAAAACGTGAGTAAACAAAACATTTATTTCACTGTGTTCAAACCTCTGTAACTCTATTACATTAGCACTCAGAGTGATTATTCTTGTTGTGGAAGAAGAGACAGAATGTTTCCATTCCAAAGAGACCAGACTCATGCATGTGCTATAAGTGGTTCAAGAATAAATTACTTTGGATATACAATCGTCAGGGGTGTTATGTGTAGAAGGGTGGATTATCCCTACTTTATGAGAATAGATATGAACTGTCACCAGGTAGTGGGAGCACAGCAGATCTGGGTCCGGTTGAGTCCCCGACTGTAGTGTAGGGGTATTAGAATTGGGATTTAGCAGAGGGAGCGGATGGGGCCTAGGGTTTACTAACCTAGGGGTTCTGCACTGGTCCTTCTTGCCCTCCAGGGCGACTTACAGTAATTCCCCAAACACCCACACTTCCCCTAATACTTCCCACACCCTCTCACACCCGGTGGCAGTAGTGATAGATGATATAATTTCTCCCCAAAGCAGTACCTTTCCTTGTTGACGAGCGGAGACCTGTCCAGAACACCTGCCCCAATGATACATAGGCCGGATAGGAAAGGGTTAAGCAGTAATACACATTCACAGTAATTGACACACACACAGTGATCCCATTTCTACGCCTCTCCTTTTATATAAGTTAAGCATGCACTCAATACACGGCACAATGCATGGCACTTGGATCTTACACTCTACGGTAATGAAACAGGTCCCCGTAAGGGTTAATGTTATTTTCATTCACCCGTAGGGAGAGAGAGAGGGTAATGGCGAGCTCCGCAAGCTATTCAATGGGAAAGATTATCAATATACATTCGTGCTGTCTGCACAACTTAAGCACACAACACATGTAACCAGAAAATTAAGTGGGCCCACAGTTGAAACAAAAAGCCTATCTAAGCCGGCATTACCCAAAACAACAAACGTTGGGGCGCCCCTAGTCACTGGTGCACGTGCCAGCTCAATGTATTTATTCTCTTCGTCCTTAGAGGGCATGCTCTCGAAAAGGAGAATGTTCGCCGATAATGTTCCAGAGCGCTTGGAGCGCTAACAGTACCTGGTTTGAGTGTACCAACCGAGTGCTGGCCTGCTCCCGCAACGAATGTCTTTGACGCGAGATGGCCGTCGTGGTTGTCACCTGTGATAGCAAGGGGGCTGGCTGGGCTGACGTTAGGCAGGCGACTAGTTGGAATGGCGGGCGGCTAGGAGAATGCTGGAGGCGGGTGCGGTCCAGCGACGTCTGTTGCGTGTCTGCTGCGGGGCTGGGAGACGGTGGAGCGACGCGTGAGCTAACAGGCCTATACTTGAAGCTAAGCTTTAGTCAGTGCGACCCCCTAGACTTTCGCCTATACATTCCTAAACGCAGCGCGTGTAATATCCACAGCACAGTCCGGCAGTCGAGCGTCTTCTTCTTGGTTCAAACGTACCCTAAGCACTATACTGGGAAGCTAAACTTTCGCATACAACGTTACTATCCCACCCTGTGGCAGGACTCGTCTTTCGCGTGTCTTTATTATCAGGAGCTCTTGGTCCACACGTCTGCTTGCTTCAAGGGAAAAACGACGAAGAGGTTGTCTCGCTGTATGAGCTCCTCCTTCAGCCAGCCTCTTCCTCACCTGTTGTCACCAGCCCAACATCGCACCAGCTCCCCCTGGCGACAGTCCAGCGCCATGTCCCACTACTAAATGTCAATATTAGGATATGGAGAATCAAGACAGGTCAGCGAGTTACACAACGTTATCATGAACACAGTAGAGTACAAGGAATTAGAGTTAGACATATTGAATTATTGTTAGACATATTCAGGTGTCTACATTTGCAAAACTAGCCCCATTTCTTTTTTAATATCCAGGCTAATATCCCCTTGTGGTGTGTAAATAACTCTACAACAGGACAAGTGACTTTGCCTTACTGTTCCTTTTCAGTTACCATATCTCATCCAAAAGCAGCCCATTTGTTCATAGGCGTCTGTAATATGGCATGTGGCCATATTACTTTCCCTGGAGTAATATCTTGATTATTATTTGTATGGATTACCAAGGGACTTGGAACAAGGCCAAAGCAAGAAAAATATTTCCACACACTATAGCAGTCTGGTAGAGCGGAAATAAATTACAAGAGTCCAAAAGTCTAAAAGTGTGAATACTAGATTGTTCTATAAATAGCTGTGTGTATACAATGATGCAGTTATGGCGGTCGATCAGCTGCTTTGCTTGTATTTTGCCCAGGGCACACAGGACTGCCACTGTGGGCTATATATGTGGTCACTCACTTACGCAGTAATTCACTAACTCATGGACGTTTCGTGAGGGACATTTATTCGAACACATGTGCAGATCATGTACACGCTTCTAGTGACTTTTGCCTGTGCTGGTGTGGCGTGTGGAGAGAGGTATGGCTATGTGAGACTAAGCAACGCCTTTCTCTCTGCATCTCCCTGAATTAGCCTATCTCCCTCGAATGGCATTATTCCGCTTTGAATTGCAAGATATTAACAACACAAAAGCTGCCCCCAGCTCATAAAAAGCACTCTGGTGCTGATGTTCACAGATCCACGCATTGCCAGAGCCAAGTTCAGTGCAGCTCAGTCTGGGCAATTAACCCTCTTCAACTTCTCCATATATACTTCTCCATATATATGTGCTGTATACACTATTATGTACTATATACTATTATATACTGCAGGTATACTATACTGTAATGTGTACTGTAATGTGTACTATATGTGTGCGCTGAAATGTGTACTATATGTATCTACTATGTATGTATGTAAATAAAAAGAAAAATTAAAAAGAAAATGAAACGTAAGTCTTCAGGGGTAGGGCCCGACAAGCCTAGTGCTTCTCCCTAGCCCTTTTCGGACAATTGGACAATGCTGCAATAGCAGCTGGTAAAAGTTTGGTGATTTATGGAATGACCGTTGTTATGTGTCCAAAGCCCGAAATAAAAAAATAACTGAACTGAACTGAACTGAACTGAACTGAACTTCTCCATTGTTATTTGTGTGCTATTGATTATTTTAGTATTCTACCCATTATTCCATAAATTTGCTTTATTATAGAGCAATGGTAAATATACAAGAGAAGACAAAATAAGACTTAAAATGAACAACTAAATGGTTTCCTTTTTAGACAAATCTAAATTTGTATTGCGTAAATTGCATACAATAATATCTGGCAAAACGAAACGCATTTAGTGCATTTAAGTGCCATATAATGATTGCTAGTTGAGATTAAGGTATGTTAATTATGGCTACATGTAATGACTAGTTAATCATGTAAATCAATATTGTTGTGAAAGGCCAGATTAACACTGAGAATCTACGTTTTATTGTTTTATATAACTTGTATATTATTATATATATAAGCTATATCCCTTTAAGCCTCCGTTGAATCATAGTAATATTCGCTTTCCTCATTGGATAATGCCCTTGACGTTCGCGGCGCCAAGGACCGCGCCCCTGAGTCAGGTTCAAAGGCGAGTCTGGACATGTTGGGACATGCCTGGTGCCGGCGCATTGATTCCAGACGAGAGCTGAGGCTTGGCACTAGAAAGCCCTCTGAGTATATATTGTGGAAGGCGCAGCAGCCGTAGTGTGAACCTAATCTAGTGAACCTAACGTGCGAAGTGAACAAGTGCAAGTGTCAGATCTAATGCAGTAACGTCAAGTTCGACCTAGCTTAATGTGAAGTAAAGAGTCGTCATTTAGTGTGAATCGTGTTACAGCAGTTTGTTCGGTGTGTAGCATTACCAAGCAGTTTGTTCGTTTAGTAGCTAGTGTAAAACCTTAGCAAGTGTGTGTGGACTTAGTAATTAGTGCCAGCACACGAGGAGGGCCTAGTCGCAGAACTACTGGACATGTGCATATTGGAACCTGCTGCGGCGATATTGTAGAACCAGTATTGGTTGGATTATAGTGATTGTGGAACGTACTACCATGGAGAAGAGCATCGTTAATACCCACTGTCGTTTGGATTTAACCACCTTGAAGATCTTACCTCGGGCTAGCTTCGAGGACCGAAGCTGGCTGGCTATCATCATTGCTATCGAGCATTGGATTACAGCTATTACCTTGCTACTGAGCATTTGGATTATAAGGACTGGATCCGTATGAGAACCCCTTTTCTTCAAGTGAACAGACTGAGTATCCGAACCTTCTTCCTTCCTCCAGAGCTTACCACTCTGGGAGGATATCCCCTGTCTCCAGCGGTACCCTCGTTTGCCCCCCTATACTGCCATCCCACGCCAGGCGGCGTTTGGTCTAGTATACCCAGCTTAGGAATTATTCATTCCAACTGACTTTGCTACTCACTGACTTTATCCTATTCTTCGCCATAAAAGCAATCAATTCATTCCCATTCTGTACATTGCTGCATAATAATAAATACTATAAATGATATTTCCTTGTCACCGTGGCGTCTATTCTGAGTGTCTGCCATATAATAACTGTACTGTCTGGCAAGTAATAATAATAATAATTAGCAGTGGTTTAATCTATCACAATATTTAATACAGTCAGGGTTTTGTAACCCCTCGGTTACAAATATGGTTATGGCAAGTCCCTAAGTTAGTTTTGCTCAAGAAAATAACCACTGCAAATAAAATACTGCAGTCACTTTGTGAAAGAACTAAGCTTCATATCATATTATTATGATAGTCTCACACACACACACACACACACACACACACACACACACACACACACACACACACACACACTAACACCCCTACTCCCCTTACAGTGATGCATAAAATACCCCAGACCAAATATTAGGTGGTGAAATTCACAATTGGAACTTAAAGCGCATCAATCCAATACAGCAGGTAAATTCAACCCTATTAAATACCAACGTTAACATTACCTAGTGGACCAGGTATGTAACATTAGACTGAATGCTTTCTGCTGAGATGTTGAAGCATTAATGTTGTGATATTGTGGTAGGCTAGTTCGGTTTTACAATAGACACACTGTACAGAGTTTTCATTTTGTTTCACCTTGAAATGTTTCTTCTCTTAGCCCGATACTATTTTCTCTCTTTTCCTCTATTTTGAAATCCGCGCCCATCAAATTGCATTAGTTTAGTCCAGACACAAACTAAGCATGTTGACAGCCCTTAATGTACAACAAGTTTATTTCCTGTTAACATGCATAGCTTTGTGTATTTTGTGTTTGTTTTTGTATCTCCCCAAGTTAACAATTTCCCTTCCTGCTATTAAAAGTGTTTCTATCATACTGTGTAGAATATAGATGAATCCTCTGAATACCACCAGTATTAAGGGGAGTCGTCTGCAGTCTAGGAATTGGAGGTTTCCAGTTAAAGACGCCGCTATATGGAGCAATATTTAGCTCATTTTCCCCGGTAAGCTAGTGTGTCATGTTTGATAAAATAAAATGGATTCCTTGCAATCTTAAGATTCATATGATATCATGTTGCCCTAGCTTAAAGCTGAGCCTGGTACGGCCTTCAAAAGACAGTGATGGCGCAACGTCGGCATGATATATGGGCTGCTAGCATTGGTGCGACGCTAACCAAACAACTTTCACATTCCACAACTGGCAATGCACTGGACGGTTTAATGCTTGTTTTCCCTAGAATTGCTATTCCATCCACCCAGTGAACTCTGTAAATCACGTACATATTCCTGTTTCCCCGCAGCATTACTTCATACATTTCACAGCGCTCATCTTCCGCTTCACAATGGGTAATTGATCGAAAACATTACAGAACGTTTAGGTAATCGAGGGTCGCTTGCAGATCAAAGGCCAGGTAAACAAAGTTCCACGGATGGATGGATGGATGATGTGCCTGTCTGTACTTCCCCTAACTGAGCAAATACAGATCCCAGATCCCAACCGAGAGATAGCTCTGCATCACTTCCCCACTTGTTGGATACAGCCCCTTGCTGCACATCTATAGATACTGTATTGAAGGCACCTCCGACTGTGAATTCATTCATAGATCATCCAGTGATTTTATTAATGCATTAAGGCCCCCCCCCCCTGCCAGGAGAGCATGATTAATGGTCTTCTCCCAACACCGCATCAGTTAGCCACCGCTATCTAGTATTTGTCTCAACAAGATTGTATCGACTTTTGGGAGATCATGCAGAAAATTAACTGTCATGTGAGCCGGCGCTCGCTGAATGAACGCGGGTAATACCTTAGGACTGGAATGCACAGGAACAAGTCTCGGATGGTAATAGATGGGGAAACAGGCTTGTGTAGATGCTGAGGTACAAACGCCTGTCTGCGGCCTTGTTCTGAAAGGAGCGAGTTAATCTTGTAACTGCCTTTAATGAGTGTGGATCCCCCGCTCCTCATGTGGAAATGGGTTTTTTAAGAGAGGTCTTTGCGAGGATATTACAACATATCAAACCGTTCCACTGTTTGGTTTAGACCCGATAATGGCATCATTATTTCTCTTTTGCATGCAAATGGAGACGTAACAAAAAAACACATTATGACAGCAGCCTTTGTACTGTTGATGGAAATGATTACTTATAGTCAGATTAACATCTGAAACAAAACCTTTGATTAAAAAAAAAATTATTCAACGATCCTCTGCATAATGATCATTTTGGGTTTATGTTTTGTTTTTTAAATACGTCATTTGTCAATGTTTTTTTGTTATGTTATTTATTTCATGTTATATCAAGAGTGCCTGTTCCTAATTTATGCAAATGACATGTCGTCAGCTTGTGACTGCAACTTGTTCTTGTTCGCGGACGACTCAGCCCTGCTGGTCTCTGACAAGAACAAGTTACAGGTTGAAAAAACCCTCAGCTCAGAACTTGGCAGAATCTGCACCTGGCTCGCTGATAACAAACTATCATTACACCTGGGTAAAACATAGTCCATTCTCTTCGAATAACAGACTCAGCAAGACCGACGGCTTCTCAGTTACAGTGGGTGACAATATTGTCACAAGGAAAGATGAAATTACATACCTAGGTTCCATCCTAGAGGCAAATCTTTCCTGTGACAAAATGGCATCCAAGGTAATAAAAAAAGTCAACCAACGAACTAGATTCTTGTACCGGATCTCCTCTCTGGTAAACAAGAATACCCTGAAGACTGGCAGGAGCACTCATTCAAGGGTACTACGACTATGCTTGCACCTCATGGTACCAAAGCACCTCAAAGGCGCTAAAAACAAGATTACAAACATCACAAAACAAACTGGTCAAACTTCTACTTGACCTTACCCCTAGAACCCGCACCTCACCCCTGCCCACTTTGACTACCTAGGATGGCTTAGAGTAGACGACAGAGTACAGCAACTTGCAATGGGCCTGGTCTACAAGATACACTATACGACTAAGGTACCCATGTACATGTCAAAATACTTCCCAAAGGTCAGTGAATACCACGACCACAACACCAGAGGAAGCTCAACAAATCATGTTAAACCCAGATTCGGCTCAAACAAGGGACTAAACATGTTTTGCAATTATGCCACATCAATGTGGAACGCCCTACCCAAAGCTGTAAAGGAATGTGAATCCCTACCCACATTCAAAACCGCTCTTAAAGAGCACCTACGGGAGGCTGCAATTCGAAACTGGCCACCGTAAATGTCCAAACCCCCCCCACCCTCTCCTAATAGTCAGCCTCCTCCCCACCGTATGTATATATTCTCTCCCCACCGTATGTATATTTCTCTCCCACCCACCCACCCACTGTACAGTCTCCTCCCCACCGTATGTATATATTCTCTCCCCACTGTATGTATATTTCTCTCCCACCCACCCCCTCCTAATGTACAGTCCCCTCCCCATCATATGTATATACTCTGTCAGGATCTATGGGTAACAGTACTGTATATTTGCATACTGTATATGTCACAAATGTAACAGTACTATATACCTGTATGTCATGTATGTCCCTATGCCATAAATGTCATGATGTCATATATGTTGTGTATGTCATAAATGTCACTATGAATTGAAAATGGGGGACCCTGATGTAAACAAGACAAACGTCTTTCTCTGGTCTGCATCCCCTTAACAATTGTATGTATTGAGCCGTACTGTATTGTACCCATTCTGCAATCTGTTAAATAAAGTGTTAATTCATTCATTCATTCATTCATTCATTCATTCATTCATTCATTCATTCATTCATTCATTCATTCATTCATTCATTCATTCATTCATTCATTCAGTATAATTATGTTGATTTTGCAATTATAGTCGCCTACAACAATAACATGGTTGGAAATTCAGAATTCAGTCATTTAATCCTAACTTCCCAATGCAAGCCTATCACATATAAGTGACTCCTTCTTGTTGAGGAATTAAACTGGCTTTACATTCAAATATGGACATTGAAGGCCCACAGGTTATAAACCTGGTTAAAAAAACTGGTTATACCTTTAGTGCGAGTAACCTTGGTTGTACCTTTAGTGAATACACTTAGTTATCTATGTGGCACATACACATCCTTAAGCAGATCATGTCAAAGACTGCCACCAATAATAAGTCAAAATGCTTTAGTGACAAACATCTGCCCCAGCCAATCTGCATCAAGAATAGTTTTTCAGTGCCTAATGTTGAATGGCTTCATGTATACATAGAACATATCCTTTGAGTGTATACACTAGGGTTGAATATTTCCTGTCGTTTTACAAAATGAACATCCCAGGAATATATACATTTCCCCCCCAATAACTGGTATTTCCTGTCAAAACTGTTCCATACTAAAACAAATTGGAAAAAAACATTGGACAAATTAATCTCCAATACTAATAAGGGCTGTCATTTATTTATCATTCTTTAATATTCAGGTGACATGGTAATGACATTTATGGCATTTATAAAAGCATCTTTCTTATTTTAAAATCAATTTATTTACAGCTTTCAGTTATTTCATTTCAGGTAGTGAATCACAATGTGAGATCAGACTTGTTTTTCATATGTGTATATAATGTAAATATCTGTAGATGACAGCAGACATCTACTCTGACACTCAGGTTTTATGATTAACACCGAGACAGCATGTATTGTGGGTTAGACTCTCCAGACAGAGACAGGCAGGCTGTGTGAGAGATGGAGCCAAGGTCACCAGCGAGAGAGCAGGCCGCTGGTAGGGGAAGATTTGGGTCAGAGGTGTCAACACCGTTGGTATGGTAACAGTTAAGAGAG
The DNA here is from genome assembly GCF_963971535.1 of Notolepis coatsorum. Classification (NCBI taxonomy): domain Eukaryota; kingdom Metazoa; phylum Chordata; class Actinopteri; order Aulopiformes; family Paralepididae; genus Notolepis; species Notolepis coatsorum. The sequence goes on along the minus strand of NC_140180.1, from coordinate 34,742,461 downwards.
AGAGAGAGAGCTGTTGCTATGGCTAACAGCCGTTGCTAGGGAAATACACTTTTATAGCTGGGGGTGTCTTCCGGATTGAATCAGACTAGGAAACGAAGCTGACGCATAGACACGTTGACAGAGAGACAGAGCAATAGCAAAAGGTTATCCTATAACCTAGTTATATGAATACTGGCTGAGCGTCTCGCTCTTCGCCATTATGAGATATCTCTTATCTCCTACCACATAATGTGCTCACGAAACAACAAATGCACTCACATGCACGTGACCAGGCCACGCCCCTGCGTCCCACTATATGACGCCGGACATGGTCACACTCACCCTTCCTCAGAAAGATTTCCAACACTGAAAACCCATCCAAGGGACATCAGGGCGCTAAGAGCGAGACGCTCAGCCAGTATTCATATAACTAGGTTATAGGATAACCTTTCGTTATATTATCATACTGGCCAATCGCGTCTCGCTCTTCGCCATTATGAGATATGGGGCAGAGCAGACGCGTGGCCCGACAAGTGTATCCCCTGAGGGCCCGTAAGCCCCAACCAGGGAGGAGGGGAGTCCCGTCCACCCGCCCGTCCTAACGAAGGGGGGGAGGCAGTCAACTCCACCAAATTGCGAAAAAAGGGGGAACCAGACACCCCTGAAAACGCACAGCACAGGCGGGACCACGTGTGACACAGCACCCTGTGGCACACACCCACACACCCCTGCTAGCCCACCAAATGGTGGGAAGCAGGAGAGGTCCAAGACCTCAGAACCGCCTGGGAGACAGAACCCCCAGTCACGTCCACGAGGTAAAACCTAACGAAGGGACCTGGGGAGGACCAGAAGGCTGCAGCACAGATGTCCTCCACCGAGGCCCCCCCTAACAGGGCAGCAGCCCGAGGGGGGACCTGTCCAGCCAACGTGCAGCAAAGGGCAACACCCCCGCACAACCAATGTGACAGGTGCTGCTTGGACAGTGCCTCACCCGCGCAAGGGCCACCGTAACAAACAAACAGTTGAACGGAAGCCCCGAGAGCCAGAGTCCTGAGGCAAACCCCCAGTGCACGGACAGGACACGACAGGTGAAGGCAACTCTCTAGCGTGAGGAGGCGGACGAACGCCTGAACCACAATATCCCTGGAGCGAAAAGAGCTCCGGATATTCTTTGGCACAAAGACTGGATTAGGCCTCAGAGTCGCACCACTATCGGTCGAATAGACAGGCACTCAGGCCGCACCGAGAGAGCACACAGCTTACCCACGCGCTTAACGGAGGTGATGGCCAAAAAGAATGCTGTCTTAAAGCCAGCTGATCCAATGGACGCCTCTCAAGAGGCTCAAACGGGGCCTCCGACAACCGGTCCAGGACCAGTTGGAGGTCCCACTCGGAGACAGAGAATGTTCCACAGGCTTGAGACGCCGAGCGCCAAGCAGGAATGTTTCACGAGAGGGTGGCTGAACAATGTTCCACCCCCACACTCGACCATACGCCACTCCCCAGCGTAAGCCGCGGTAGAGGACGGAGCGTGCGCATACCGGATAGCGTCAACCACAGAATAGTCAAGACGCATCCCCACCAGATTCACACTGTCAGCAGCCAAGCCTAGAGGCTGCCCCAGAACAGGAGGCAGAACAGAGAGAGGGCCCGCGGTGACCACGGAACAGACCACTGAATCAGGGCCGGGGACCACACAGCTGAGCCCCGGCCCGGCGCGACCAGGATCAAGTCCCGCGCTCCCGACGTACCCGCCCCAACAGCTGAGCTATCAGGTGTAAGGGGGGGAATGCGTACAGAATCCCGGGCAGCCACGGAATCGGTCCCAGACCTGTCCGACTATGTCTGGACGTAGTCCCCACTCGTCAGGGTGAGGACCGCCCCGCGACATCACATCTGCACCCACATTCTCCCTGCCGGGGATGTGGAGAGCCCTCAGGCTGCGCAGATGGAGAACGCCCATAGCCAGAGCCCGACCGCCGCCCGGTGCAGACGGGGGAAGCGCACTCCTCCCTGTCTGTCAATATACGACGCTGACGTTGTGTTGTCCGTCCTGACCAAAACATGCCTGCCCACCACAAGGTGGCCGAGCCGTTTGAGGACCAGAAGGACTGCCTTCAATTCCAACACATTGAATGTAGCGCAGACCGGGCAGCATGGTCTTGCCAGCTGCCCCCTACTGCGTTGGCCCGACACGTCCCCCCCCCCCCCATCCCATGAGGGAGGCGTCGGTGAAGACTGTGACGTGTGACAGCCTGCTGCCCACGGGGACCCCGCTGGTGAGGGCACCAGGCCCACCCCAGAGGACGAGGTCCCCCAGTACTGACATGGGAACCTTCAGCCGCTTCCACATGTTTCACACCGGGTCCATTTCCATACTGGAAAAAACCACCTCTGTATCCTCCTCATGAAGAGGAGGCCAAGAGGGACCACAACAGCAGGCGCATCACGGACAGCGCCGTAACCGTCCTAGGACGGAACCTCCTGAGCTCGCCGAGAACCATCCACTCGCCGGTGCTCTGAGAGGGATGCCCATAGAGACCTTGAGCTTAGAAAAAGCCCAAGTACTCCACCCGTTGACTGGGAAGAGGAGTACTCTACTTCCAGTCTACAGCAAAACCCAGGCTGGTGAGGCACCACCTGCCTGGTATGAGACCTGGCGATCTACCTTGACCAGCCAAGGGCCAGACCGTCGTCCAGGGTAGAATAAAATTCGTAACCCCCAACGACGTAGAGGCCCCAGCGCGGTCTCCACGCACTTGGTGAAGATGCGGGGAGCCAGAGAGTAGCCGAACGGCAGCCTCTGGTACCCGTACGCTAAGCCCTGCAAAGGAAGCGTAGGTAAGCCCTAGGATGGAAGATCGGGATGCGAATACGCATCCTACAGGTCTATGGAGGTTAACCAGTCCCCCACCTGACAGTGCCTAACAGGTGGGAGATGGTCAACATTCTGAACCTTCCATGGGACAGGTCCAGTATGGGTTTGACACCCCCCCGCCCCGATTTCTCGGCCACCAGAGAATACCGGGAGGAAACGCCACGCATCGCGTTTTCCTTTGGGACCACGACGATGGCTTGCTTCGCCAACAGAGATTGGATCTCGTCGGCCAGAGCTGTCACCGCTGCTGACCCTGACAACAGGGTCTGTACCTAGGGTTGCCACCCGTCCCGTAAAATATGGAATCGTCCCGTAATTGGAAACTAAAAGAGGCGTTCCGTATTGAACTGATACGGGACGCACTTCGTCCCGTATTTTAAGGTTGCCAGTATTGTGAGAGAAATGAGCCAGCCGACCTACAAAAACAAGCAAGATTGTGTCCAAAAGTTGCGGAAAATAAACAGACTTGGCAACTCTGGTATGATGGGCGTGCGCTCAGCAGCTCACGACCAATGAGAATTTGCGCTTTCACGTTGCTAAAACGTTCTCTGCGGTCTTCTGCTCAGCTCAGTCACTGCATCACAGAAAACGCCTCCAGAAGTACAGACGTGAGTGGGAAGAGGCAAACTCCTCGCTTGATAGCGTCAGTGGAGATGTTTATAAAGCAAACTGCAAAGTATGTAGGTGTGTGTTTTCTGTGGCGCATGGTGGACTGACTGACATCGAACAGCATGCCTCAGGAGAACAAAAATATTCCCGAAATATAAGAACTCAAAGGACCCAAGCACTGGTTTCACAGTTCTTCATTTGAGATTGATTCAGTATGGGATATTACATCTTATTTATCTGGTTGTGTTTTTAACTAGTCAGTATTTCTATTTACCTGCCCTGGCAGCAAGGAGCCTACATATTGGCTGCTGATGTGGGCATAGTCTAGGCTATTTCAGTTGACTAATATGGTTGATTGTTCATTAATGTTGAGTTTTTAAAGTCTAATAAATAAACATGTATTTATATTAATCAATATAATTAAATAGTGTGCCCATTTAAACTCTTATGTTGTTATGCTCATCTGGAAAACAGAATTATTCATAATGGATTAACAGTTAATAAATACATAAATAATAGAATTCATAAATACATAAATGCAAAAATACTAAATACTTAAACATAAATAAATAAATAGTGTTCAGACAACAATATAAAAGTCATACTGTTCAATTTCATTTCATTTCAATTTTATCATCCCACTCCTCCCCTCTAGGTTATGCAGAGAGGTGACACAGGTATACCACACGGTTAAACACAACCTCAGCTACAACAGTGCTGACTGTTTGTTTTCTATGCATTTCAGGAGTTTGGGGGGCTGGCTCCCCTAAATAATTAAATAACATAACCCTAACCCTAACCCTAAAACCGAAATAAAGTAATAAAAAAAAAAAAAAAAAATTACAAAATCCGCCCATTCCACGCACGCTCGCGGAAAGGTGTCCCTTATTTCGATTAGTGAAAGGTGGCAACCCTATCTGTACCAAACTTGAAAACGGAGGGTGGGGTTGTGCCAACTGCAACACAAGCCCCCTCCTCAATGTTCTCCCCATCCACCTCGACACATGGCACTGCTGCGTCTATACTTTCCGTAGCCGCATTTCTGCAGACCCCTCTCTGATTGGTTGAGCGAAGCCCCTCTCTGATTGGTTGAGCGAAGCCCCTCTCTGATTGGTTTAGCTCATCACGCGGCAAAAGGCGAGCGTAATGTTATCATATCAAGAAGATGTACTACCAGATTCGCGTATAACGTTATTTCGCGTGACAACACAGCCAGCTGTCAGAAACTGTACATTGTAACGTTATATAACATAACGGTATATGTTATTTCACATTTTATAACATTATGCACATTGTAACGTTATATAACATAACGTTATGTTATTTCGCGTTCATCTCATGCACCTTGTTGTGTATCCTGTTTCTTTTTCCTCATTATTATATTCAGAGTTTACACTGTCTTTCTTCTAACCCTACCCATTTGATGTTCCCAAACATTTTGGGAACATCATATTCAGAAAGTATCACAAAGACTTCTATTGACCAAGGAATTTGTTATTATTAGTAAGACACAACATTTCAATCAAACATATAATAACATGTGTTTCATCATACCAACTGATCCTGGTGTGACAATACCTAACATTTAGATTAACCCAGTTAATGCCTCAACGTAAGGTTATGTATATAACCAAGTTCTATGAATTCTGGTGACGCTCAGCGTCAGTCTGCACACAACTCTCTCCAGTGACGTGCACTGAATAAAAACTTCACAATGTACCTTTACATACCGACATCCGTCTGACCACACCCCCATCCGCTACCTACATAAGCAGGGGTGGGGCCACACACTCATCTCCTTCCCAAAAATTTCACCACAAGGAAAAATCAAGGGCTGCAGCGGTGTCCTGACGCTGAGCGTCACCAGAATTCATAGAACTTGGTTATATACATAACCTTACGTTCTATTTCATTCTGGCCTCCGCTCAGCGTCAGTCTGCACAAGAGGAGCTGAGCGGAAGCCAGAAGCTCGACAAATGTACCCCGCTGAGGCCCCCCACAACCATCAGACCGGGGAGGACCGAGCCCCCCGACCCTCCCTAATGGAGGGATACCCTCCCTATTGGAGGACGGGAGGGAGACGGATCTGACCGTGCGAAGAGGAACTCAAGCAACTCAACGCACAGGGTGAGCTGACCGTGGCTTGACCCCACAACCCGCATGCCACCAGGGAACGAACGAATGGAACAACCCCCGTTACTGCCCCAAAAATCACGGGGTCAAGAACAAACTCAACCCCGTGGCAAGGCCGTAGCAGCGGAGCGCGAAGGAAGACCCAGACCCACTGAAGGGACTGGATCCCCTGGAAAAAGGGGGCCCGGAGAGGTCAATGACGCCAGGCATCAAGACCCCACCAGGCGGTCACTTAGTGACATCGCCCCCCACATCGCCAGCGTATTCGGACAGGGCCCCTCCAAGAGCGGGCCCTTTCCCCCCATTAGTACGCCGCCTGGCACACTGACCCTCCAACACAGGCCGTCAGCATGGCCGTAAAGCATTCAAAAGGTTAACCAACGGAAGCAGGCAGCGCACCGGGGAAACCAGGCAGCAGGCTGTAGACCCGAGCCTGGAGCACTGCGGACGAGACAGGCGCCAAAGGGGTCAACTGAAAACAGCCCCCCCGGTGGAAGGGGCGTATGCTGGCATTGTTATTGTTGCGCACCATGACAAAGCCTCCATCAAAAAAAACCCACCCAGAGGGGTCGAGGCAGAGAAAGCTGACACGATTGGCAGACGTCATGAACGTGCAGGGGCACACTCAACCGGGTAACCAGTCCCGTGCCTTAACCACGCCAACATGCCCACTCCAGGAGAGGGGGTAGGTATGCGTGTCGATCTAAAACATGAAAAGAGGGCGCCACCCAGACGGTCCCATTTGTACCGCGCTCAGTGGCCCACCCCAAGGGCGTGAGACCCCTCTACCTATGTTCTGATCTATTCCGTTAACATCCCCCAGATATGAACGAGAATTTATCGAGACAACCTAGTAAACTGGCACTCGGAAGAGACAAAACTCCATCCCAGTTGCCCTATAAAAACGCGGTTTTAATAACAAGCAACCAAGGCGTACTTAGCCCCCTGCGTGATTCTTAACAGAAACACCCCGAGCCAGCACTATGTACGCGTCGAGACCCAACACATCAATGGATAGTCTAGCAAGACACCAGACATTGTTCCTCCAAGTCGCCTGGGAGAATGACACGGAGCCGTCGTGCTTCATGTTCTTTCCTCTTTTTATTTAAAAAAGAAAGAAACACAGACTGACATGAATCCCACGTGACGCAGCTGAGGGTAAACATTTTCTACATTTTTACATCCCGCCACCCTCGCCACAGGGAGGAGACGGAAATCCCCAGAGAGACTTCCCACGCAAGCTGTATAGATTGAAAAGAATATATTGCAACCTTGAGCTATGTAACACTTGGGTTAGGGCTCTCCGAGGAGGAGGCACTGAACCAATACACACTCAATAATCGAATTGAATCGAATACACACACAATAGAGCAGAACTCCTTTTTTGAAGTTCTACTCACCTTGACAATCTGAGGAGGAGGCTCTGAACTCTGAGGAGGCTCCCTCACTGGGAAGGAGAGTCCGAACTCACAGAAGGCACTTCTCCCTGAGGAGGAGCTTCGTGAGGAGGAGCTCTGACAACTCCCTGAAACAGATCCATAACATGGACCTGAACAACCCACGGAAGTCTTACCAATAGAGACGCGCTCAGTGACGTACTCTATGGCGGGGGCATTTCCGCGGTGCACACGCCCAATCTTCCAGGGCGTGGGACCAGGAAAGGTGCCGAACAGCAACGTGACAGGAACCTTGAAGGACAGGGGGTTTTAACCCCTGACCAATCAGAAAAGGGGAGGAAAGGATTACCAGTTCACCCCTTTACGACCCCTCACCCATAATACGATGTAATGACAAGTAGAGCCATGACCCAGTCATAGCCTGCTACATGAAGCATTAACTGCTTCACATAGCTCATGTGCTAACCTGCTACCTGAGTTTTACTAAGGAAAAACACAGAACAGAGAGGGCCCCTTTAAGAGCCCCAGTCCAGACTTACACATGTGCTTCTGTGGGCCAAACCTAACCCAGTTGTAGATCACAAAGACACACACAACCCTTCATCACAACAAAAAATGGCAAAAGTACACTCCTACTACAGAGGAACGCCGTTTTTCATAACGAGAGAAGACAGAAGTCCTCGATTATGTAATGGCCACAGACCTGCGTTGGTGACGAGGGTATGTCCGCTACGCCACCCAGTCGCCGTTCTCCATGTTGACGAAGTCCTCGCTGGCACTGGCACCCGGGTGTAGGGTCGACTAACATCCTCTGTCAAAGATGACGTCGTAGTCAGAGTGTTTAAGGCATGTTATAGTCACAGTAACGTTTCAACAGTGTAGCAACAAGCTAACGTTTACTAGCCTGGTGAACACAACGAGCTAGCGCCGCAGCTAACAGCTGACTGGCTAACAACAGTAGGCCACAAACTAGCACGCCAGCTAAGCAGCTATCACCTGAACTGTACACAACGACATAACAAGCCACACTTCAGACAAGCCGCCGCCTGAGTCCCTCCCCATCCTAAGAGGGAAGAGAAAAAGAAATGTCAAACACAGTTTTCAACAGTGATTTACCAGACATACAGCGGAGCCAGCACAATTCCCATCCGGGCTGCAGCCGACTTGAACATGGAACTCCCGATAAAGAAGATCCTATGCCCACATTTCCTCGTTAGGGTGTACTTCCACATTTATGTGAAAGATGGGGCCTGCACGGGACAGAGAAGCATCCGCTCGTCCAGAGAAACCCAGGTTTTAACCAGGACTCGGTCGCGGCCCACTAGGTTGACCATCATGGGCATCAGACCAAGATCCTCCGTCCGCCGCTTAAGAAGCCGAGCAGAGGACCCCAGTCCGGAGTCGGCGTTCGTAAAATTGTCAGCTAACCCCCATAGCATAAACAGACAACCAGTGCTCGCAAGCAAAACAGTACTTACCCCACCCGGAAGCAACCGATTTCTCACAACAGCCGGTGCTTCCCACAGTCCAGCTGTATGACCGGAGGGCCAATACCCATCCAGCCGCAGCAAGGAGGACTGCAGTTGGAGAGTATGTCAGCGGCGCGAGCCCCTAATACGAAAAAGCCGGTGGAGGTCAGAATGATCATCATCTTCCAGACACTCCAGTGACGAAGACAATATCGCCGTATTTTCTCGAAAATAGTGAGAGAGAAAATAAAGATATAATGTCAACGTATCTCCTTGTTCTTCTGTTTTCCTTTCCTCAGACTAAATATTTTCTCCACGTCAAGTGGGGTATATAACAGGCACTATCTTTGTGGATGAAATTTGAGAAGGAGATGAGTGTGTGGCCCCACCCCTGCTTATGTAGGTAGCGGATGGGGGTGTGGTCAGACGGATGTCGGTATGTAAAGGTACATTGTGAAGTTTTTATTCAGTGCATGTCACTGGAGAGAGTTGTGTGCAGACTGACGCTGAGCGGAGGCCAGAATGAAATAGAACTAGACAGTTACAATGTAACATTTAGATTAACACAGTTAATGCCTTAACTAGACAGTTACAATGTAACATTTAGATTAACACGGACCAGCAGTCCAGCACTCTCAGATTCAAAGTTTTAATTGCAGCCTGGAACATACATGTTTCGTTTTAAATCTTTTTATTTTTCATGAGGTTTCACATTCAATCGACAGATCTACAGAATGTTCAGTGTCACTCTCATGAACAATTTTTAACAATTTTCCTTGTGCTCCCCACTCAATCCATTCTCCCATCTCTCACTCACACTCACACACACTGGGACATACACACACGTACACGCGCACACACGCGCATACAGGCATACACACACACACACATACACACATACACTTGCCCACATACACACAAATAAACAATTAGACAACAAAAAAAAGAAAATAATAATAATAAAAATAAAGTAAAATAAAGGGACAGTAGGTAAATCATAAGTAAATAAGGAATAAGGAATAACAGTGCAAATGTCGGTATTGTAAACAGTGACATTTTATAGCACCCAGTTGCTCACACCCGCTTATCGATGGCTACTCCGACAGAGAAGGGTCCGGGCCGCTGCGTGTTCAGCTCCCTTTCCCAGGCCCGACCCCGTGGGGGCAGGGTTTGACAGCCATGTGCAGGCAACCAGGCACTTATACGCAGACAAAGAGCCTCAACAGATCAGCTAATCTAATCTGCTAAAACTCCACGTCTGTTATTTAGACATGACACATTTATAGGACTACATTATGAGTTTCCAGTTGAGTATAAAGTGGATTCCAAAGTTCTTGAAATAAGTGACCCTGGTTGTGCTTTTCAAGCGTTATCTTTTCTAAGGGAAAAAACTGAGATATTTGTTCTATGAACATATTGAATGTTGGTGCAATTTCATTTTTCCATAGAAGAAGTATACATTTCTTTGCAAAATATGTTATGTATACCAACAGTCTGCATTTCTTATGGTCTAAGTGGCAGTTTGTTATATTATTTAATAGATAGACACATGGTGATAACTCAAATTCCAACTCCATGACAGATTTAGTAAATAAGTGGATCTTGTTCCAGAAATGCTTCAATTTGCTACATTGCCAGAACATATGCAGAAATGTTCCTTCTTTAATTTTACATCTTGGGCAATTTGGTGAGTCTTTTTTCGAGATTTTGTGCATTTTTACAGGAGTAAGGTAGAATTTATGAATAAATTTGAAATTACTTTCTTTGATCTTATTGCTTGTAAAGGGAAAGAAAGTTCGATCACAGATATCTTGCCAATTGTTTTCTTCAAATTTCGTTGCCAGGTCCATCTCCCAGCATCTTAATAGAGCTGGGAAGACTGTTTGGCATTCATTAGTTAGAATTTCATATAGTTCACTGATTTTACCTTTAATTGTGGATGAGGTAGTTAGTTTTTCTTCCAATTCTGTCATTTCAAAGCTTAACTTGTTTTCTTTAGTAAGTGAACTTAAAGTGCTTTGAATTTGCATATATTTTAAGAAGTCTGAGTTAGGAATGTTGTATTCTTCTCTTAGCTCCTGAAATGCTTCTAATTTCCAGTTTTTATGAAAAAGGTCTTTAAGTTGAGTTACCCCCAAGTGTCTCCACTTGTTTATATCAGTTGAATGAAAATATTTTTTTAGGTCAGGGTTTTGATGAATAGGTGAATAAACAGAGATGCATTTAGTTATGCCAAACTTTTTCGAGCAATCTTTCCATGAAGATAGGGTATTCACAACCGTGAAATATTGCTTTATATTTTCTATTTTGTCAAAATTCTTTATAAAAAAAAGAGAGTTTAGAGGTAAAGGATCAACCTGTCCCGCTTCTATCTGTATCCAGTGTGAGTCTGGTCCTCCCAATGACCATGATACTATAGTTCGAAGTTGGGCTGACCAGTAGTAGTGTTGGAGATTGGGAAGACCTAGACCACCCATGGACTCAGGTTTCATAAGAGTCAGTAATTTAATCCTTGGTTTTTTATTGGACCAAATAAATTTTGAGATACGTTTATTCAATATGTTAAAATATGTTATAGATAGGTAGCAGGGTACATTTTGAAAGAGAAAGTTCAATCTCGGAAGGATATTCATCCTGATGACGTTTATCCTTCCTAGAAGGGATAGGGGTAGTTTGTCCCATCTACCTAGATCTGTGTTCATTTCAATTGTAAGAGGAGTGTAATTTTTTTCAAATAAATCATTTAATTGCGGTGTAAAGTGTACTCCCAAGTATTTGAAGCCTCCTGGTGACCATCGAAATGGGTAGGATTTCTGCATTTCTTTTGTTGGTTTCATGTAGGAGACATGCATTAGATTTATTATAATTTATCTTGTATCCTGAGTACTTTCTAAATTGTTCGATTGTGTTATACAGATGTAATAAGGAGTTTTCTGGTTGCTCAATGTATAGAACAATGTCGTCAGCATATAAAGATATTTTGTGTTCAACCTTATCGATATATACTCCTTTTATGTTAATGTTGTCTCGTACAGATGCAGCCAAAATGTCTATTATTATTGCGAATAATGAGCTTGACATTGGGCACCCCTGTCTTGTTCCTCTCATTAAGAGAAACGGATCAGATGTATTGCCATTAGTAATAACTGCTGCTTTTGGAGTTTGATAAATTGCTTTAATCCACTGGATAAAATTTGACCCTATATTACGTTTTTGCAACACGTTAAAAAGAAAGTTCCACTCGACTCTGTCAAAAGCCTTCTCTGCATCCAGAGATAGGAGTAGAGAGGGCCTCTGTTTTAGATTCAAATGATTGGTTATATTTAATAACCTTCTGATGTTATCGGTAGCATATCTTCCCTTAACAAATCCAGCCTGATCTGGGTTTACCAATTTCGGCGTGATGGTTTCAAGTCTTTTCGCTAATGCTTTGGTGATAGTCTTATAATCATGATCTAAAAGACTTATAGGTCTGTATGATGAACAGTCTAGTGGATCCTTACCACTTTTATGCAGTACTGTGATGTTTGCCAAGCTCATTGTTTGGGGAAGTGCCTTGTTGCGTCCAAAGTTGTTAATCATTCCCATAAAAATGGGTTTCAAGTCATTCCAGTACTCCTTATATAGCTGTGCCGGGAAGCATACATGTTTCGGAACCAATGTGTAACTAGACAGTTACAATATAACATTTAATTAACCCAGTTAATGCCTTAAGAGAAAGAGTCTGGTGGTCAATGTCACTTCGAATTGCTACGGACTTTACTCCTGTTGGGAAATATGCGTGTCTGTGCTCACCACACGAGCTGGCGTCTACCCCCGAGCTTCATTTTACCAATCAGAGAGGGGCTTCGCTCAACCAATCAGAGAGGGGTCTGCAGAAATGGGCTCAACCAATCAGAGAGGGGTCTGCAGAAATGGGCTCAACCAATCAGAGAGGGGTCTGCAGAAATGCGGCTACGGAAAGTATAGACGCGGCACTGCTGTAGCCATACGTGATGATAATCCCAAAGCGCACCCGCCGCCAACTGGCGCTGGTCCGCCAGGAACTGTAGATAGGAGGCCCGGTCCCACCCGCTGTACGTTGCCAACCCTGGACTCGCCAACCGCGCGAGCAGCAGCAGTTTGGGGGGGGAGTGACCGGAGAGCGTGCTAGACCGGAGGGCGTGCTCATCTAATGTAGCCGATCCCTCGGCCGCCAAGGCTGTCGGCCTTGTGATCACCTGTTGTCTTTGTGCCCAGGGTACCTCAGGCGGGGGAAACATGGCCGCTGGTCGGGGGCCTCGCCACAGCCGCTGGTGAGGCCGCGCCCTCACCTCTGGATGCGCGGTGTGAGGCGGTGTGGGGCCTAGGTCAAATACCGCCCGCGCTCCCGCAGAAAGACCAAAAGTCCCTCTGCGGAGAGGGGAGCCCCGAGGAGGGAAAACATTCTCTCCTCCTCAAGGGGAGACTGTTCCAACCAAAGATGTCTGTGAACAAGCGTTGCCAGCATCCTAGCCCTCCCTGCGGTTATAGCTTGCGGCTAGGTCAAAAGCTGAGTAACCTCAAAACCTTGCGTGATGTTTTGATGTCGGCTGGCCCTAAGGCCCCACCACCGACACCATTTTTGACAGAAAAAACAGCAATTTGAACAATGTTACCAGTCGCTGCTAATTCTATACCGCGGCGGTATAGGCTTTATCAGCCCACCAGCCACCTGCCGGGCCGACTCGCCTCATGGCGTCGGCCGGGCAGGACACCGTTCCACCATGTCAGAGGCAAAGGACTGATGCCACCTGCTCCACTAAGCACGGAACACCAGTGGTGGCTGCAGACCAAAGTCTACTACTAGTGAAGCACTGCCTCACTAGTAGGCATGCAGCAACGTCCACTGTGGTGTGTACCCACAAAGGGGTAAATGAATAAATGAACGAAAACTCCATTAACACATTGCAGAATGGGCTAGCCCATACACACAATTGTCAAGGGGATGCAGACCAGAAAAAAACACCAAGGACCCCCATTTTCAATTCATAGATTCACAAAAAGCACACCAGCCCTGAGCCTCAGCCCATCCACCCATGTAAATGGTAAACAAGCCCCCGTTAAACTCCCAACATTAGACACCGATTGACCGTCAGCATGAATGGTTAAGAGGAGGGAAGACCTTTTAGTAAAGACAGCGCTCGGCGGGGAACAAAGGAACGGCGTCCCAGCATTGTAGCATTAGCATTAGCCGCGCGCTTTAGGATAGCTGGGAAAACACCCAAAACAGAGTCATGACGACCATGTTTTCCCAAATATCCTGCCCCTCGCACCAATACATCACTCGGCTGTCTCACGGGACAACGAGCAGTATTACTCATGCTAGTATCAATGCCTGACAACGCAGGCCTTACCTGTGCACGACTTAGCTCGACTGCTAACCGTCGCGCAACGTCCCTCAGTCCGCTGTCACGAGACGAGGAAAACCCAGGACAGGCCCGTTGCGCTGTTTAGGATGTGCCGAGAAGATTCCAGGGGCTGGTGTACTTCTGGCGAATACCCAACATTGTGTAAATTCTCCCTGCGTTTCATAACAGCTAGTTCACGGAGTGCACTGCTACTTCCGTGTTGGAAACAAGAAGAGGAAAAGTGAGTGTGACCATGTCCGGCGTCATATAGTGGGACGCAGGGGCGTGGCCTGGTCACATGCATGTGAGTGCATTTGTTGTTTCGTGAGCACATTATGTGCTAGGAGATAAGAGATATATCATAATGGCGAAGAGCGAGACGCGATTGGCCAGTATGATAATATAACTGGAGGGTGGTGGAGGGGCCTCCCCTCCCCCCTCCTTAGCCATGAGGTAGCAAGCTTCGGCTAACAGGGAAGGCTTTTGGCTAACCACTAGGCCTCAACCATCTTCGAACTGATACCAGGAGAGACCGGTAGAATTAAGGAATTCAATAGACCTTCAAAGACCTTTCAGAACTGTTTTCCATCTGGTACAGAGGCTATGTTTATCGAATAAGCAACAACATCAAGGAAAAGGTATCACGTTTCCAGTGTGTTGTTTTCTTCTGAGTCGGATGCATTACCGGGGAGATAGAGTGTACCAGCCAGTACGATTGAGTAAGAGATAAACACAATGCAGACTTCACGGAACAACAGAGAGAGATTACTGGCTGAGAACCCGATTATCCAACAACAGGTTAAAAATTCAAAATTATCACACCATTTTATAAAAGGAAACATCTGACCTCTCTCTTTACATTGAATATAGAGTATAGGCTACCTAATACAAATCAACACCAAACTCAGCCTGAATGAATTAATGAATGAATGAATGAATGAATGAATGAATGAATGAATGAATGAATGAATGAATGAATGAATGAATGAATGAATGAATGAATGAAAACTTTATTTAACAGATTGCAGAATGGGTACAATACAGTATGGCTCAATACACACAATTGTTAAGGGGATGCAGACCAGAGAAAGACGTTTGTCTTGTTTACATCAGGGTCCCCCATTTTCAATTCATAGTGACATTTATGACGTACACAACATACATGACATCATGACATTTATGGCATAGGGACATACATGACATACAGGTATATAGTAATGTTACATTTGTGACATATACGATATGCAAATATACAGTACTGTTACCCATAGATCCTAACAGAGAATATATACATGATGGGGAGGAGACTGTACATTAGGAGGGGGTGGGTGGGTGAGAGAGAAATATACATACAGTGGGGAGAGAATATATACATACGGTGGGGAGGAGACTGTCTATTAGGAGGGGGTGGGGTGGGGGGGGTTGGACATTTACGGTGGCCAGTTTCGAATTGCAGCCTCCCGTAGGTGCTCTTTAAGAGCGGTTTTGAATGTGGGTAGGGATTCACATTCCTTTACAGCTTTGGGTAGGGCGTTCCACATTGATGTGGCATAATTGCGAAACGTGTTTAGTCCCTTGTTTGAATCTGGGTTTAACATGATTTGTTGGGCTCCCTCTGGTGTTGTGGTCATGGTATTCACTGACCTTTGGGAAGTATTTTGACATGTACATATGTCGTATAGTGTATCTTGTAGACCAGGCCCATTGCAAGTTGCTGTACTCTGTCGTCTACTCTAAGCCATCCTAGGTAGTCAAAGTGGGCAGGGGTGAGGTGGGTTCTAGGAGTAAGGTCAAGTAGTAGTCTGACCAGTTTGTTTTGTGATGTTTGTAATTTAGTTTTTAGCGCCTTTGAGGTGCTTTGGTACCATGAGGTGCAAGCATAGTTGTAGTACCCTTGAATGAGTGCTCCTGCCAGAGTCTTCAGGGTATTCTTGTTTACCAGAGAGGAGATCCGGTACAAGAATCTAGTTCGTTGGTTGACTTTTTTTATTACATTGGATGCCATTTTGTCACAGGAAAGATTTGCCTCTAGGATGGAACCTAGGTATGTAATTTCATCTTTCCTTGTGACAATATTGTCACCCACTGTAACTGAGAAGCCGTCGGTCTTGCTGAGTTTGTTATTTTGTTATTTGATCCGAAGAGAATGGACTCTGTTTTACCAAGGTGTAATGATAGTTTGTTATCAGCGAGCCATGTGCAGATTCTGCCGAGTTCTGAGCTGAGGGTTTTTTCAACCTGTAACTTGTTCTTGTCAGAGACCAGCAGGGCTGAGTCGTCCGCGAACAAGAACAAGTTGCAGTCACAAGCTGACGACATGTAATTTGCATAAATTAGGAACAGTAGCGGTCCTAGTATGCTTCCTTGTGGAACACCACAGCACACTGTAAGGGGGGTGGATAGAGTATCGTTTACCTCCACCATCTGTTTTCTCCCCTCAAGGTAGGATTGCATCCAGCTCACTGATAAACTATCAAAACCAATTGCTTTTAGCTTGTCAATCAGAATGGAGTGATTGACAGTGTCGAAAGCCTAGCAGGCGTTTGCAGCCTGTAGCATGCGTGGTAGCTTAAAGACTGCACCAGGTAATTTACTCTGTATTTATCTGTATGTAAGTCGCTTTGGATAAAAGCGTCAGCTAAATGACTAAATGTAAATGTAAATGTAAATCTGAAGGACCAGGACCGTACACTGTAACTAAGTTGGCCTAATAGTCAAAGCCTAGGAAGGAAATAAACCATTCAGGCCATTTGGACAATCAAGGGATCTTGGACTGGGCTGGACAGGTCACTGGAGTGGCCTATATGTGAGGATGTCTTTCATCCTCAACCACAGATACACAGAACAGGCTAATGAACATAATGTGTTTGGAGGGATCTGAACCGAGAAGGAAGAGTAGATAATTTCACGACTCAATTTCACATTAAACCTTTCATTATACCACCCTACAGATGGTTAACTGGTACGGACGGAAAGCGTTAATCCTGTGTAGTGTGGTAGTGAAAGGGTTTAGTTGTTCATAGAAAAAAAAATCCCACAGGTATTTTAATCCTAGTTAATCCCAGGGTCCCAATTCCTGGTATCAACGCTGGTGGTATCCAGTTTGACACGCCCTTCCAGAAGACCAGTTAAAATGAGTGCCTGAGTATGCCCGTTTCTACAAAAAATCTGGAGTCACCGCCAGGTCCCCGAAGTCATACACCAGCTATTTTGTGGCAATCTGGAAGAAAGAGATTGCATCAACCAGCCTGATAATACAAGTTAAACCCAGGGCTGATTTCTGACAGACTGGGGTTCTACCAGCCCACTGGGGAGACCGGGGAACAACCAAGAGAAGAGAAAGAAGGCAGCCCTCTTATTAAGGCAATTCACATCTGAGCGGTTGAGGGAGAAATGATTGCCCCGGGAAGATAATTGTGCCAGGAAAAATAATCCAGCTAAAGAAAGATCAGGAATGTTATCAGTACTGCCCCCCCCCCCCCTTCCACGATAAGGCAGAATATGAAAACGGGCAAGGTGCAGGTGTGAAGGCTGAGTGTCATTACCAAGGGGCCTCCTGATAACCCGCACACTTTTATTTCCTTCATTTTGTTTATGCTCTCCGCTTGGCTGCTCGCTTGATGAGGTAAAGGCATCAGTCCCCATGGCTTTTGAAATAAATTTTATTCCACCTCCATGGACACCCGGCTGGGCCCTGTGGCGCAGCTCCATGATGAGGCCTTGGAAGAGGAATTGGGCTGCGATCCTTATCCCCCCCCCCCCCCCTGTAAACACCACACCACCACACACCCCCAGACACTGAAAGGTGATTAACAGTGAAGTACAGCACTCCTCCACATCTTCACAGACACAAGTTGACACACACACACGTGCACACACGTGCACACATGCAAACATCTCTCTCTCTAGCCAGTTTTAGATTAAATTACAGTAGATCAGATCCAAATGTATTGTCATCGTACAGCACAATTATTTTCACTTCAACCTTTATTTAAAACGTTTCTGAGATTTCCCCTCATTTACAGAAACAATGATTAAACAAATACAAAACAGTTCACAATAAAGCAGCAATATTCACACACAAAAACATTAAGCTATAAACAGTTTGTTAGTCACACAATGGTCAGAAATCGTAAAATCGTAAGTTTAAACATTCCAAGGGAAGGGAGAACCTCCAACTTCAGAGAGTTGGAGGACATTCCAAGAGTTAGAGGCATATAGGAAAACGCTGATTTCGCCTAGATCAGAACATGATTGAGGTACCCTAAGAACCATCCAGTCATTAGATCAGAACATGCTTGAGGTACCATAAGAACCATCCAGTCATTAGATCAGAACATACCTGAGGGACCCTAAGAAGTATCCAGTCATTAGAGTCGAATAGGTTCCAATATTCCATTCTAACAGTAGATTCAAGATGCAAGATTCAAGAGGTTTATTTATCACATACATACCAGGGCATACAGTGAAATGTGGTTGGCCATGGCCGCTACGATTGTGCAAGAATACAATAGTAAATAGTAAATAAAATAAGTAGAATAGACATGATAAAATAGACATGTTAATCAAACCTGAGATAATTGCAATACAATGTTGAGCTACAACTTAAAGGCACTGGGTCCTATGTACATACATACACGATAATTTCTAAGCAAAGTGTGGGACTTATCAATTTGAACTTGTGCTTGACTTTGTGCGTATATTTACGCACAGCTCCGACCGTGCGTACCTGGCGCCCGGTGATAGAATATGAATATTGCAAAGCGGAAATAAGCTTCCGTGCATTAGTTCTGGCGTGTTCTGTATGGCCCGTAATTCATTATAGTTCATTGGGTAGCACTTTATAATAACACCCTGTTATAATACATTTATAAGGTATTTGTAGATAATGAACTAATCATGAACAAACCATTTATATACATTCATAAATGATTATTAAATCATTTATAACTATATTTGTATACCATTTACAACGTATTTATAACGCATTAGTGGATAATGAACTAATCATGAACAAACCATTTATATACATTCATAAATTATTATTAAATCATTTATAACTATATTTGTATAACATTTACAGATTAGTTCTACATTATTTATAACTCATTATCAACATTGTTTGTACTTGATTTGTTCATCATTAAATAATGTTGTTTAATGTGTAGTAACACATTTGTAGATGCTTTGAAAAATGGATATGAAAAAACGACTATAGTGTATCTCCATTTATTTTTCATGTTCAACAAATGATTTGTTAAGACATTCATAAAACATTTATAAATCATTTGCAGATGCTATCGTGGGGGCCAATCTAAAGTGAAGCCTATTCATCATTAACAAGTGTCTAATACAGTTAATTATTTGTTTACTTTTTCATCACATGTTACAAATGTTGTAGGCAGCTTTCGGATACACCCTTCTTTGTGACATCAAACAGTGACAGAATTAGGACTAAAGATAAATGCAATTTTATTAACATATAAAATACATGTGCATGACATATAGGGTAACATCGGGGGGCACTAGGACCCAGGAAGAGTATCTAGAGAGGAAGTCTCACGCGAGCGAGACTTGACGTCACGTGTGTTGCCATCTGTCTGGCTGAATTGAAGCACAAGTTATCCGTGCTGCGTCTATACTTTCGCTTTTAATAAGGTATGAGCAGGTTAAACACCTTTTTTTGTTGGTAAATCTATTCCATCATTTCCGACCTACAAACAACTAGTAGTCACACACACGCACGCACACACACACACACACACACACACGCACGCACGCACGCACGCACGCACGCACGCACGCACGCACGCACACACACACACACACACACACACACACACACACACACACACACACACACACACACACACACACACACACACACACACACACACACACACACACACACACACACACGCACGCACGCACGCACGCACGCACACACACACACACACACACACACACACACACACACACACACACACACACACACACACACACACACACTGTGGAACAGTGTCTGTCTGTCTGTCTGTCTCTCTGCTGTCTGTCTCTCTGCTGTCTGTCTCTCTGCTGTCTCTCTCAAAATAGTATAAGTGGCTATCTTGGCCCTGAGAGCGTTGCTCTCCGGTTATGCAGCTGGACCCTTCTCAAATCAGCACAAAAAAAGCTATAAGCTTATAAAACTATTTAATATGCTAAACTTCGTTTTAAAATCTTTAATTCACATTTGTTTATTTCATAAGAATTTTCCCGACATAATGCTACCTGCCCCGACCAGATCCGTGACTCCGTTGCGATACAGATGAATTATCTACTCAGAATAGTAGTGGCTATCTTTTATGTGTATTTTAGCTGCTGTAGATCACTGCTGGTACGTGCGTGCAGAACCTTTATTTCAGCGGGGACT
The DNA here is from genome assembly GCF_963971535.1 of Notolepis coatsorum. Lineage (NCBI taxonomy): Eukaryota > Metazoa > Chordata > Actinopteri > Aulopiformes > Paralepididae > Notolepis > Notolepis coatsorum. The sequence continues at coordinate 34,722,215 of NC_140180.1, read as the reverse complement.
GTACGTGTTTATTTGACGTTACTGTACAATATATGTGTGTATTAAAAGACGGAGCTGTCTTTTATTGTAATATAATAATTATTAATATAAAAAATTATAATAATAATTTATAGGCTACCTAATACCGACATCAAAATAGATTGTATGCCTCTACGAATCATATTAAACCATGCAGGTCGAAAATTTACGGATAACTTTAATCCCTGGGTATTAATCGAACGTTAACACTTTGAGTGCCACGCCGGGTTTTCCTTTTTACCCCCTTGATGCCACCATCCACTTCAATGTTAACGTTAATATCGCCTAATCTATGTTTTAAATTATGGCTATGTGTCTAATCTGCCCGTCGCTTATCAAAGACTGTTTTCCAGTCAGTGCTGTCAAGGCAGATTGGTTTTTTATCGCTTCATTTCCGTTTCAGAACATTTAGAAAAGCACCCGTTTTGAGATAAAAAACAGTTCATTCTGGACCATTCTATGAAAATTTTCTTTTACTGGAATATTCCACAACGTTGATATTCGTCGGCCTATTTATGAATCGTTTTCAAATAAACGCTAGATGATCAATATTATACGTGCACGCAAGCACATTCGGGCCGCGCACGGATAATCGCCGCGTTGATTTCCTCTTGGACTTTTACAGTGAAACCGAAAGAGCCCATTTCACAAAACAGCTTATAACTTCATAAAAATTAGTCTGATTATCCTAACACTGATAACATAGATTCCTTACCTGACATCAGATGGTATCCAACTGGTATATTCCAATTCCTGATCACCATTCGAAAAAATCGATAAGTGTATAGATCCAACGCGATACAGTAGTACACATGATTCCGCAGTAAGAAGCATTTTGTATGAAAGTATTCTGTACTTCTGTATGACAACTATTAAAGAAACTTGAACTTGAAACTTGGCTGAGAGGCTCCAGAATGAACTGTGGTAACCCCGGCTGGATCAGTGGACTGGAAAATGTGGAGTACCGGATTTTTTCCCCCATCTATTTTCATTGAGTCCATTCCAAAATCCCTTATGTCATCTGGGAGACGATAGGGGGCGCTTTTTTCCACATATGATCGCCAGCGGTGCTCGGGTATACTCGGGTAGGCTCGCGTGATGCAATATGATTTCAGATCGCTAAAAAAAAAAAAAAAAAAAATTCAGAGAAATCTCGTGAGTGGCTTTCAACCACATATTAATAAACCCGAGATATCTCGTGTGTGGCAGTTAAAGTGTTAAAAGAACGAAATTAAGAAAGGCATTCATATTACAGCAACGGCAAACAGTGGTTAACGGTCTTTATTAGTGTTTGCGGTGTCCAGGCAGCAATGGTCTTTTAGGAAGTTAATAGATATAATATTCAACATCACCGTGTACATGTCTGTCAGCCTGTCGTGTATTTCTCCCATAACACGCTTTCGCTCGGTTTAGTAAATTTTTCCACATTTCATGGGGGTGTTCATTACCGTATATGGTTAATTATGGGCGGTTCTATATGCAAATACTTAAAATCGTGCACGAGCGTGGAGCGTAGAACAAGTGGCATTTATCAACACGGAGTACTTGCCGGTGTGCGTGGGACACGTCTATGCACGTGTGATAAATCCCACATTCTAAATTCTGTGCTTAAGAAACCAAAGTAGAACACTTTCTAAGAAATGTTGATAAATGAGGGCCCAGAGGTTTAAGAGTTGATTCCGCAGCATGCCTATAAATTAAATCACCATAGTCCAAAGAGTGATTCAACAGTTATTATTCTACTAATCAGAGGCAAGCTGGATCTGTTTATGTACAGGAAACCAATTTTCTGTTGCAGCTTGGAGGCAAGATCATCCACATGGAACTTAAATGTAAATGTCTCGTAGATCCACAGTACAATGAAGAGAAGTTGGCATCTAACCAGAGAGCAATGGTAACAGTGGAGTGCATTAACAATATTCAATGTACAAGTGATTAAAATGGAATATGTATAAATGAGTACTACTGAGTACATATGCTAATCTGATGTATGTACAGTGTTATTATGTACAGTGTAATACAGGTATAAATACACTATGGTAGGAAGCCATACTGGCCAGTGGTGTAACTATAGGTACCTCAATTCATCATAACATTTATGACATACACAACATGTCATAAACTCATTCAAGGGTACTACGACTATGCTTGCACCTCATGGTACCAAAGCACCTCAAAAGCGCTAAAAACAAAATTACAAACATCACAAAACAAACTGGTCAGACTACTGCTTGACCTTACTCCTAGAACCCACCTCACCCCTGCCCACTTTGACAACCTAGGATGGCTTAGAGTAGACAACAGAGTACAGCAACTTGCAATGGGCCTGGTCTACAAGATACACTACACGACTAAGGTAGCCATGTACATGTCAAAATACTTCCCAAAGGTCAGTGAATACCACTACCACAACACCAGATGGAGCTCCACAAATTATGTTAAACCCAGATTCGGCTCGAACAAGGGACTAAACACGTTTCGCAATAATGCCACAACAATGTGGAACGTGCTACCCACAGCTGTAAAGGAATGTGAATCACTACCCACTTTCAAAACCACTCTCAAAGAGCACCTACGGGAGACTGCAATTTGAAACTGGCCCCTGTAAATGTCCTAACCCAACCCCGTCCAATGTACAGTAAATGTCCTAACCCAATAATACACGAGACCCTCTTCTTGGGACCAAGTAAGGTTTCGTCGATAATCCAATGTACAGTTACTGCCCCCCCCCCCACCCAACCACCTCCAATGTACAGTTTCCCGCCCCACACCCCACCCCACCTACCCAACCACCCCCCCCCCTCCACCCCACCTACCCAACCTCCTCCAATGTACAGTTTCTTCATAAAATGTATACTCTCTTTTTGTATCACAAACAGTACTGTATTTGTAAATCTGGTAAGTCATAAATGTATAGATGTAGCAGTACTGTCTATCTGTATGTCATGTATGTCATATATGTTATGATGAATTATGAATTGAAAATGGGGGACCCTGATGTAAACAAGACGAAAGTCTTTCTCTGGTATGCACCCCCTTAAAGGATAACTCCACTATTTTGGGAAATTAGCTTATTTAACATCTTCCCTGGAGTTAGACAAGAAGATGCATACCTTTTTTGTCTCTGTGCGTGCATTTTAGCTTTGGGAATAGATGCTCCGTTAGCATAGCTTAGCTTCATCACTGGAAGTGAGGCAGGACAGTAGCCTTACAGTGTATTGCAAGGTCTGACATTGACCAAACTTGATATGCATGACCTTGGTGGGCTCTAGGTCAACTCCTGAAAAGGGGGTCAATGTCAGACCTTGCAATCAAAAGTTAGGGGCGCACTGAAATTATGGCAAGGGTTATTAGCTCCCTAACTTTTGATTGCAAAGTCTGACATTGACCCCCTTTTCAGGAGTTGACCTAGAGCCCACCAAGGTCATGCATATCAAGTTTGGTCAATGTCAGACCTTGCAATACACTGTAAGGCACTGTAAGGCTACTGTCAGTATACTACCCAGTATATTGCTAGCCAATGTACAATCAATTGACAATAAACTGGACGACATCCGAGCAAGGATTCAATACCAAAGAGACGTTAGAGACTGTAACGTTCTCTGCTTCACCGAGACGTGGTTGACGCCGGACGTCCCAGACCACGCCATACAACCGGCCGATCACTTCTTCACCCACCGCAAGGACAGATCAGCAGAGTCCGGCAAACAACGTGGAGGAGGTATTGCCTTCATGTTTAACAACAATTGGAGCGATCCAGCTAACGTGAAGGAATTATCGAACCACTGCTGCCCAGACCTGGAATATATAACCATCAAGTGTCGTCCTTTCTTCCTCCCGAGGGAGTTAACGGCGATCGTCCTGGTCGGAGTGTATATTCCACCGCAAGCCAGCAATAATGTCGCGCTCTCCAGACTCCACGACGAGGTAAATAGAATCCAAGCGGCGAACGTTAACGCCGCCATTATAGTGGTGGGTGATTTCAATAGCGCCAATCTGAGAAAGGTCTTGCCTGACTTCTATCAGCATGTGACTTGTAACACCAGAGGCGGTAACATCCTAGATCACTGTTACACGCAATTCAAGGGTGGATACAAGGCTCATTCTGCTAGTGGCTTTGGGAAGTCTGATCATGCGGCCATATTGCTTTCTCCAAAGTACAAAAGCACTCCTGTAGTCTCGCGAGAGGTGCAGAAATGGGATTTGACGTCAGAGGAGACGCTCCAGGCTGCGTTTGACTGCACAGACTGGAGCGTGTTCCGCGACACAGATAACATTCATGTCTACACGGAGACAGTGCTGGACTATGTTCGTACTTTGGTGGAAGAAACAATCCCCACTACCACAATGAGAGTTTACCCAAATCAAAAACCCTGGGTAGACAAATCCGTCCGTGAAGCTCTGAGAGCGCGCACCAAAGCATACAACGACGGCCTAGTGGCAGGCAACATGAATGACCACAAGGTGGCGCGATACAACGTAAGGAGGACAGTGACAGAGGCCAAACGGCGCTACAAGGATAAAATTGAACTCCAGTTTGAACAGGCTGACTCTAGAGCTATGTGGCAGGGGCTCAAAACGATGACAGACTACAAAGGCGCCTCCCTCAAACTGAACAGTGACATCTCCTTAGCAAATGACCTCAATACCTTCTATGCGAGGTTTGATGCTGGTAATAACAACACCAGCCCACAAGCCACGGAAATGGGGGGGGGGGGGGGGGTCTGCTGCTGATGGAGACTCAGTGTTCAGGGTAACAGAGCATGAGGTGAGGCGGACCTTTAAAAAAGTGAATATCAGGAAGGCAGCAGGTCCGGACGGCATCCCCGGCCGCGTCCTAAAAGTCTGTGCCGACCAACTGGCCCCAGTATTCACTGACATATTTAACCTGTCCTTAGAACAGGCTGTCATCCCCACCTGCCTGAAGAAGTCCACTATTATCCCTGTACCCAAAAAATCCAAGCCTGCTTGCCTCAACGACTACCGCCCTGTAGCTCTCACCTCCATAGCCATGAAGTGCTTTGAGAAGCTAGTAAAGGGCTACATCTGCTCCTCCCTCCCCATTAACATGGACCCCCTGCAATTTGCATACCGCCCCAACAGGTCCACGGAGGACGCCATAGCCCATGTGCTGCACACAGCAGCATCACACCTGGACAAGAGGCAGGGGAACTATGTGAGAATGCTATTCATCGACTACAGCTCGGCATTCAATACCATAGTCCCCTCCATACTCATAGCCAAGCTCAGGGACCTGGGCTTGAACTATGACCTCTGCCAGTGGGTCTTGGACTTCCTGACGGGCAGACCCCAGGTGGTGAGAGCAGGCAACTGCACCTCCTCATCCATCACCCTCAACATAGGGGCCCCCCAGGGCTGTGTTCTGAGTCCCCTCCTCTACTCCCTGTACACACACGACTGTGTGGCTCAGCGGAGTAGCAATACAATCATCAAATTTGCTGACGACACAGTGGTGGTGGGCCTGATCTCTGCCAACAACGAGAGGGCCTACCTGGAAGAGGTCAAGGTCCTGGCGGGATGGTGCCAGGAAAACAGCCTCTCCCTGAACGTCAGCAAAACAAAGGAGATGATTGTGGACTTCAGGAGGTCGGGGGTCAAGGACTACAGCCCCCTCAGCATCGACGGGGCACCGGTTGAGAGAGTCAACAGCTTTAAGTACCTCGGAGCCCACATATCCGAGGACTTGACATGGACCACACACATTGACAGTGTTGTGAAGAAGGCACGACAATGCCTCTACTTCCTCAGGCACCTAAGGAAGTTTTAAGTCAGTCAGAAGATCCTTAAGAACTTCTACTCATGTACAATAGAGAGCATCCTGACTGGCAACATCACCTCCTGGTTTGGGAATAGCACTGCACAAGACCGAAGCAGACTACAAAGAGTGACACGTTCAGCCGAACGCACAATTGGAGGGGGGCTCCCCACCCTCCAGAACATTTACAACAAGCGTTGCAGGGGCAAGGCTAAGAGAATCATTAAGGACTCCAGTCACCCGAACAACTGCCTCTTTGAACTGCTGCGGTCAGGCAAGCGATACCGGAGTCTCAAGGCGAGCACAGAAAGACTCAGAAGAAGCTTCTATCCCCAGGCCATCAGGCTGCTAAACGAACAATGAACACTACACAACAACAACCATCAAACGCACATAGCACACACATCCGCATGCACACACTCACTTTAAACAAACACACTGTAGCACCCACTCCACACACTTTATAGCACACACTCACTTTAAACAAACACACTGTAGCACCCACTCCCCACACTTTATATTTATTGATGAAGGATTGCACTACAACTCGTACACCTTACTGTAAATTGTACCTAAATTGTACCTCATCCCATTTCTGCTTTGCACTATATAGTACTGTACATTAGTACACTGCATAGTATTGTATATTATATGGTAACTCAGTTACGTCTATTCTGCATCGAACATTGTACATATGTCTATACTGAACACTGTGACCTCATTTTCTACTTCTAAATTACATGCTATACTATGTTATTTGATACTATCTTGTCTAGCACAGTCTCTGGAGCGTAACAGTAAGAAGCATTTTGTATGAAAGTATTCTGTACTTCTGTATGACAACTATTAAAGAAACTTGAAACTTGAACTTGAAACTACTTCTAGTGAACTTCTACTCATGTACAATAGAGAGCATCCTGACTGGCAACATCACCTCCTGGTTTGGGAATAGCACTGCACAAGACCGAAGCAGACTACAAAGAGTGACACGTTCAGCCGAATGCACAATTGGAGGGGGGCTCCCCACCCTCCAGAACATTTACAACAAGCGGTGCAGGGGTAAGGCTAAGAGAATCATCAAGGACTCCAGCCACCCGAACAACTGCCTCTTTGAACTGCTGCGGTCAGGCAAGCGATACCGGAGTCTCAAGGCGAGCACAGAAAGACTCAGAACAAGCTTCTATCCCCAGGCCATCAGGCTGCTCAACGAACAATAAACACTATACAACAACCATCAAATGCACACAGCACACACATCCACACTTACACACTCACTTTAAACAAACAACACACTGCAGCACCCACTCTCCACACTTTAGATCACCTAAACACACTTTATATTTATTGATAAAGGATTTGCACTACAACTCGTACACCTTACTGTAAATTGTACCTAAATTGTACCTCATCCCATTTCTGCTTTGCACTATATAATATTGTATATTAGTACACTGCATAGTATATTGTATATTATATGGTAACTCAGTTACTTCTATTCTGCATCGAACATTGTACATATGTCTATACTGAACACTGTGACCTAATTTTTTACTTCTAATTTACATGCTATACTATTTTATTCACACTTATCTTGTCTAGCACAGTCTCTGGAGCGTAACAGTAAGAAGCATTTTGTATAAAAGTATTCTGTACTTCTGTATGACAACTATTAAAGAAACTTGAAACTTGAGAAACTAAATGAAGTGTCCCCATGTTGATGAAACAATGCTGGTTGTGGAGATTCATGCATTGACCATAGTTTACCCTAGTAAGACAGCTACATTTTAATTGTCCCACTACATCAACAGCAATGCATATTATGTAATATCTCTATGGGGTGTCCCCACATGCATTGATTGTTGGTGTAGTGCAGTAGCCTACATGTAGTTTCATATCACTTTCATTATTTCAGTTACAGTGGGTGACAATATCAAGGAAAGATGAAATTACCTACCTGGGTTCCATCCTAGAGGCTAATCTTTCCTGTGACAAAATGGCATCCAATGTAATAAAAAAAGTCAACCAACGAACTCGATTCTTGTACCGGATCTCCTCTTTGGTAAACAAGGATACTCTGGCAGGAGCACTCATTCAAGAGTACTACGACTGTGCTTGCACCTCATGGTACCAAAGCACCTCAAAGGCGCTAAAAACAAAATTACAAACATCTCAAAACAAACTGGTCAGACTACTGCTTGACCTTACTCCTAGAACCCACCTCACCCCTGCCCACTTTGACAACCTAGGATGGCTTAGAGTAGACGACAGAGTACAGCAACTTGCAATGGGCCTGGTCTACAAGATACACTACACGACCAAGGTACCCATGTACATGTCAAAATACTTCCCAAAGGTCAGTGAATACCATGATCACAACACCAGAGGGAGCTCCCCAAATCATGTTAAACCCAGATTCTGCTAAACACATTTCGCAATTATGCCACATCAATGTGGAACGCCCTACCCAAAGCTGTAAAGGAATGTGAATCACTACCCACTTTCAAAACCACTCTCAAAGAACACCTACGGGAGACTGCAATTCGAAACTGGCCCCTGTAAATGTCCTAACCCAACCCCCTCCAATGTACAGTAAATTACCTAGTATGGTTTTGTCAATATTCCAATGTACAGTTTTGCTTGTACAGCTGTACAGTGTTTCTCTCCCCCCCCCCCCCCCCCCCCCAACAGTACTGTATTTGCAAATCTGGTATGTCATAAATGTATAGATGTAGCAGTACTGTCTATCAGTATGTCATGTATGTCATATATGTCCTGATGAATTGAAAATGGGGGACCCTGATGTAAACAAGATGAAAGTCTTTCTCTGGTCTGCATCCCCTTAACAATTGTGTGTATTGAGCTGTACTGTATTGTACCCATTCTGCAATCTGTTAATAAAGTTTTCAACGAATCAATCAATCAATTTATTTCAAAGCAACATATTATCTCTATTATCTTGTAACGATAATAAATTAGGGCTTCAGTAAAGACTAATGACCTTGTTTAATTTGCATCTGTTTCATTGCCCCTCGGAGTCTTTGGAGGCGTTTACAGAGTGTCCTGGTGCACACACCCAAATTAGCCCAATTATTATGAGAGCTGGTAAATAAACCTTCCCAGGAACCACCAGAGAGGACGCTGACATGCTACCGTTGTTCTCACTGCAGGCAGAATAATTCAAGGTGAGATCAATAGTCAAGGCCCTCTTTACACACAGCGAGTCTCCTAAGGAGTCATTATTTACTGCTTCCGTGCACCGCAACAAATGATCTCAGCGCTGGTCAATTAATTTGTAATTAGAAGAGGGAAAAGGACAAATATTTAACCCTTTTACTATCACACTACAGAAGGTTAACCTTTCACTACCACACTACAGACGTTTAACTGTCTGTAGTGTGGTCGTGAAAGGGTTAACCTTCTGTAGTGTGGTAGTGAAAGGGTTAACCTTCTGTATTGTTGCAGTGAAAGGGTTAACACTTGTGCGCCACTGCCTGCTGAATCAGTTTCAACCGGGAGGGGTATTTAGGCTCCTCGAGTTCAGACTGTGTATAAAACAGCTCACTCAGGGTCAGTGTTTAACCATTGGAGACAACCTGGAGTACTTTGCTGCATCGCGTTAGACCATTATGTCACATGTCATGAATGACTTCTATTCAGTGATAATCAGTCTGCTTACAGTACATAAATCCAATGACTTCACAGCCGGGGGGGGGGCGAGCAATGCAATGGCGAGCGGATCTTGCCAGGGGTTCATTTTGATCGTCAGTCATCAACTCCCAAGTCGACGAAAGCTAAAAATCAATCTTTTGAAACGGATTGATTTCTAGACAAGTGAATTCATATAGATACAGTTGAGCGAGGAGTTTTGAACAATAGGTCAGGATGACACTACATTTATTTGCCCATTCCTCACAGCCTACTGATCAATCTGTAGCGCTGCTGCCGCTAACACGTCGGCTCACAATCAATCAGCCACGTCACAGAGGCCGGTGCAGAAGCAGCAGCCTTCCCTCAGTCCCCAGTCTATCCAGTGTTGTTTGTAAACCCAACTCTCAAGTCTCCTCCACACTGACGTCTCACATTGATTTACAGGCACAGGGGGTGTTGCGCAGAACTCCATCCCACAACCTGGGGTAGATTCTGAGACAAAATAGGAAATCGAGATGGTGTCTCTCTAGCTACGTGACGTAAATTAACATGTCCTGTGCTGTATAGGTCAACAAGCACTCTGGTATTATCTGCCCAAAGATATTATGGTTAATGATACAATAACTTTCAAAAAGCAAATAAATATCTCACCAAATAATATATACAGTATATATTATATATATATATATTTTTTTTATGTAGGTATGCATTTTACTGTATTGCATACTGCATTTTTATGTTCAGTACCCCAGGAAGGCTAGAGGCACACCTACTGTAGGTGCTTCTAATTGGGAATCCTTAATTAAATAAACATAAACTTCCATCGTCGGCTATTTCTCAACAAATAATGGCCGGATTGCCACGAAATGTCCTTGTTACATAGGTAGATTGGTCATTATTATTGTATTTATAATAGCATGTTAAACATCAGGTCAGGTTAGTATAGAAAAAACCTTTCTGTCATGCACTTGCCCTAATAAACTAACCTACACTGTAACACGCAACACTTTGATGAATATTGTTACTCAGCTGATAGAGTTGTATCCTTCCTGATGACCTGTCTTACAGAACTTGTAAGTCGCTTTGGATAAAAGCGTCAGCTAAATGACTAAATGTAAATGTAAATGTATAGGCAAGTCATTTTGTATTTTTATATAGTATGGTCCTGTGTTCACTTGTTAGTAACCACCCTTTCTGTTTCCCTTTCTCAGGTACCGCCCACCCCTTCCTGTAGAGTCTCATGAATGCCCGGTGATGACTACAGCTGAGGGCAATTACTCATTAAGGGGCGGGTGGATAAAACCTGAGATCCCACACAGGAACTACAACTGAAAACTAGCAACCCTGCTAATGTTGGCATATTTACAGTTTTTAATTTGTATTGATATGATTGATATGCACTGTCCCTGATCAAATAAACTGAGTAAACTAAACGTATGTCTTATTCTTATTACTTGTATTATTGCACAATCGCTGCGGCCATGACCACCCACATTTCACTGTATGCCTTGTATGCTGTGACAAATGAAACTCTTGACTTGACTTGACTAAACTACAGCTGAGGGCAATTACTCATTAAGGGGCGGGTGGATAAAACCTGAGATCCCACACACATTCATTGCTTTATGCCACTGTTGTGGGACTGTGTGTTCGGTTGGTTCACACCGCTATTCTTATTAGCTTTATTGTGTCTTGCTGGTTGATTTACCATGTAAGTTTGATTGTCTCCTGTAACACTGCTATTCTTAGTAGCCTTGCTTTGTATTGCTTGTGTGCTTACCATGTAAGCTTAATTGATTTTGTCCTGTGACATCTGGGTTTCTGGTATTTTATTAGTTTCCTCCATGTTTTCCCCTATAGACTTGGGTTACTGTGGTAGTGTTACCCCTTGCCTTGCTTTGTTTGTCTTGTGGTATATTCCTGTTTTGTTCTCCCTCACATTTATGGATTCCCCTGTTATTTAATCATGTTCATGTGAAGTTTGTGTTTATTAAATAAATACTAGTATTTACTTTGGAAAACACTTTGCTTTTTCCTCCTGCCGGGTCTGAATGGGTTGGGGTTCACAACAACCCTTTCAGATGTATATGTAAATCTGTACATGTGTGATATATGATAAGTATCAAACTATGTGACAGTCCTGCGCACATTCATGACCCCAAGGGGAAGGAACAATCGATTCCGGTGATGCCATGACTTTTGCTCTTTTTTTATCTCCTTATTTTTATTTATTTTTTATGTCTTGTTATTCTTTTTTTGTATTTGTTTTCATTTTTTTTTTTATTATTACTACTATTACAATTTATTTCTGAAACTGTTTGTTGTTTGTCTGTCTGTCACTTTGTTTTGATGTCTGTTGTCCCTTGTATTCCGTTTTGTGTTTCTAATGGAAAACTTTCAAGCACATATCATTTGTAAATGTTGATTGCACTGAAAAAACTCAATATATATATATATATATATATAAAAAGTCCAAAACATTCCGTCCAGTTTCAAGTAATGGCCTGATTGCCATGAAATGTGCTGTGCACATTCATAACCCCAAGAGGAGGAAACTGATTGATTTGGTTGACCCAATGAAATATCCTCTGGTGCCACCATCAAGCCAAACTTTCAACTTTCAAACGAGCACATCTCCTGGCACGTTAGTCTTACAGTCACAGAATTGGCTGTAAACATTCATGACCACTAGAGAAACAAACCTATTGATTTTGGTCACCTCATGATCTAGTTACACCATATGGATCTATACCCTGGGTCTGTTGAGACTGTCAATATCGGCAGCTATCATCTCCCCTGTAACATGTTGCATGTGAAAGTAACAGCAAAGTGGGGGATGGTTAGGCTCTACTGAGTGCATTCTTCTAGTTGATAGTAAAACAAGAAATCCACCATGTGAAAACATTTAGGTCTACTCCTACTCTTAGAACATGATAGTTGGCATAAAGTAGAAGTCATTACACATTTACATTTACTTAGCTGATGCTTTTATCCAAAGCGACTTACAAGTTATGTACAACAAGTCAGCAGGAATGGTACAACTCTTACAACTGAGTAACAATGCTCATCAAACCGTGCTGCAACTTGAGTGCTGCAGTAATGAGTGCATAGTAGTAAAGACATATGAGTATAGACCTTGGGTCTTTTGAAAGGCGCTATATAAAATGAAGTCATTATTAGTAGGAAGAGTGCATGATAGACAATAATACATTTTTTCTTCATTTCAGATATTGATTGAGAAGTGTGTTTTTAGTCGACGGTGAAAGATTGATCGGGTGTCGGCTGTCCTAACTGTGGTGGGAAGTTCGTTCCACGATTGTGGAGCGAGGACCGAGGATAGGCGGCTTCTCTTTGATGACCCTCCCGGAGCTCAGATAGGAGTGGGTCTGGCGGCCAGAGGATGTAGAGCAGAGGGGTCTTGAGGGTGTGTAGTTAGAGACCATTGACCGGAGGTATGTGGGAGCCGTTCCCTTCACCGTGCGATATGCCAGGTTGAGGACCTTGAAGCGAATTCGTGCAGCGATGGCTGACCCTACATTTAGACCCCTCTGGTGAATAGATACTGTGCATGTGTCTCAGAGGGATGTGTAGAGAAATGCAATCCTTTTTACTGTGTCTAATATGGCAAATGTGTGCCGAGAGTTACATATTCTATTTGCATGCAAACTATATATATATATATATATATTGTTGCATTCGAGGAACCGGTTCTCCAAGAATTACAAAGGGTGTTGAGTTGGACTAGGCTGAATTATGTATGGTCAGTAGAGCCATGGAGGAAAGATAAATTAATACATCTAAGCTGCTGAAGTTGGTCTGATTAATTTGAACGTGATAACCTCCGGGTTCTAAATAGGTTGCTTGCTTTGTCTGTGAGGCAGCTTTTATCCGCGTCTCACTATAGTTAATTCATTTGTTGGTAAATCACTTTTTTCCCTCCACTATGTGGCTTATATGTTCACTTTCACCTGAAGAGGACTCGCTCCCAGGCCATCCAGCTTTGAATGGCAGTTGATAACGCTCCACAACATCGCCCATAATCCCTTGCTCCGCTTCCGTTTGATGTCATCTTTTTCCTTGGGATAAACCGTGCTGCCCCCAGGGCTAGCGATAAGCACCTCTTTCTCAGAACAGCCCAGTGGATGAGAACTAGGATCAGATACATAAAGTTTCACTCACACACACGCACGCACGTGCACACACACACACGCACACACACCCCTCCTGCCTTTTAACCGTGTGGCACTTCTTATAGTCTATATTTTAGGCCGGATTCTTATAGTCTATACATGTATATAGGCATAGAAGAGTAGAGTAGAAGCGGATCTCCGCCAAAGCATGTTCTGGCAACATATGTTGGCTAAATATGCCTCGTCTTATAAATGTGTATACAGAAACAATTATGTTGCTTTTGTTGATAGTATTCATTAATTTCATTGATAACATCGTGCTGTAATTTCATTTTCTAATAAATACGCATGATCAAGTTCAACAATGTGTGCTTTTATTTTTATATTCCTTATTTCCACGTTGAAATTACGCGATACATTAAGTGTGGGGTCGCCAAAATAATTCCTAAACAACATGGGGTCGTGGTATAAAAAAGTTTGAGAACCCCTGGTCTATAAGAACTGGCCCTCACTGACTCTGGAAGGACAGGCTATATTGGGGAACAATAGCTGACAGTAAGCCTATAGCAATTTCCCCTTAATTGGCTGATATCAATCCCTGTCTCCTGAGCCGTTCAGCCATTGTGTAGTGTGATGTGTGCCGGGTGCCAGTGTATGGCAGCCATTGAGCCTGCGTAGCCCAAGGTTGGGTGCTACCAGTGGTGGTGAAGGAGGCAATTTCCACCCTACATTGTGGGGAACGCTTTGAGTGTCTAGACTTCACGTTGGTGTTAAAGATCCTGATCTTGGTTGTGATGGAAATGTCTCTTGAGCTCCAGATGTTTTTTAGTTTAGGCTCCTCTGGCCTTGCCAATCCTGGCTCTCACATCAGCATCTGTTCCACCTTGCTTGTTAACCATGCTGCCCAGGTAGGTGAAGTTGTCTACCTCTTCCAATGCTTCTCCTTCCAGAATGATGGGTGATGTGTTGTCAGCATTGATTCTCATGACCTTGCTCTTCCCTCTGTGGGTGTTAAGCCCAAGCCGAGTAGAGTTGTCAGCGATGGTACTTGTCTTTTCCTGCATCTGCTGCTGGGTGTGAGAGAGAAGGGCCAGGTCATCTGCAAAGTCAAGGTCTTCTAACTGCGACCATAATGTCCATGTATGCCATTTCGTTTCTCTGCTGTGGACTGCTTCATGACCCAGTCTATTGCCAGCAGGAACAGAAATGGTGACAACAAACAGCCCTGTCTCACTCCAGTTTTTACCTGGAAGGCACCGGTGGGTTGACCGCCATGAATCACCCTGCAGGTCATCCCAGTTCCTGATGTCCTCGATTGTTCAATACAAATAATACAAATAATAAAGACAAAAAGAAAACACAAATTATATAACACAAATTTGTTGTAACTTCTCAAAACAAAATCCATAACCGTTCTGGTTCAAAACCAACGTAAATAGTCTTCTTTACTTTTTCTTCTTCCCAAAAGGTTCTTGTCCCCCCAAAAATGAACACCATGCTGTACGCGGGGTGATCGCCATAGTACAAAACAAAACAAAACAAACAAACAAACAAACAAACAAACAAACAAACAAACAAACAAACAAACAAACAAACAAACAAACAATCTCTTCTCCCCACAATCTGGAACGTGAAACACACAATCTGCTTCCACTGTGAAAATCCAATCAGTCTGGGTTTCCAGAGGCGAAAGTAAAAAGTACAAAACAAAACACAGTTGATAGCTCTCTAAACGATTAAGTTGGGCTGTCTAGGTCGTATACACACCTAGCTCACTTACAAACCTTTCAAAGTCCCCCTTCCACGTGCTTCCTCCTTCCTTTTAAACATCTACCTGTGCGCCTTGCAGGACTCTTAAAGGGACATGCTGAAATAGGTCTACTACCTGTAGTGATTTGGACCTGGTCTACACCTTTGCCTAGGAGGGACTATTACTCTGCTGGGGACAGCTGTGTGCCACTTACTGCCTAACGTGAAAAGGTACTTTCACCACCTGACACGTCTACGTATGTGGCCGTGTCACAAGTCTGCCAACTCTGTCGTTATGTGTGTTCGGAATCGGAGCAGGTCAGGGGCCCTATACATTTTGAAACACGTCTCTTGTCTAGGGGTCAGGAGTGATGCCACCCTTTGTATGTTTTACTTTGGGTGGTTAGAGTAGGTAGTCAGAGTAGGTAGTCAGGACAGGAGTAGGTTTTTTATTTTACTTTTGTTTTCCTTGTCTAGTTAGATAATCTATTCCCTTCAGAGTTAGGTTGCTTTTGTCTTACTGGGCTCATTCCTTTGACATTATTCAAGCTCCAAGCTTCATGTTTTATTCTCCCTTTGGTTAATTTCTCTCGGGTTACATCACAATCGTCTTTCATGTTAGTTACCCCTCCCCTTGACTTGCTGGGGTTGTAACAAACACCCGTATACTCTACAAAAGCACACTGCTTCTGCTACGTGAAGTGCAGAGAGGACCATATTAGCATTCCACATAAAATGTTATATATATTCTTCAATTGTAGTTGTATTTGTCAGTGGTGAAATCTAGAGGCCTGAGGCGACTGATGGTGCGGCACTGTGTGTGCAGCGGTATCTCTTTGATAATAACAATGTATACAGCTTGTGGCTTTGTGTGTTGCTCTCTGTGGAGCATGGGTTTAAACAGTCTGTCCTAAAGAGGTTCTCGATTCAGAAGCTGGCTGCAGCTTTTTAGCGTTGAGGTGTTAGCATGACATTTTTTTTTTTTTTTTTTTATATGGCCGTTTGGTTAATAACTAGTTAAACCAGCCACTAATAAAATTTGACAGTGTGTATTGAGCTACATTTTCTTCCTCTAGGAGAAACAGGAGACGCCCGGTCACAACACTTCTTCCACAAAGAATGGATTGCATGGTGCTAATTGCACCCTTACTTACAATTCACTATGAATTGAAAATGGGGGACCCTGATATAAACAAGACGAAAGTCTTTCTCTGGTCTGCATCCCCTTAACAATTGTGTGTATTGAGCCGTACTGTATTGTACCCATTCTGCAATCTGTTAATACAATTTTCATTCAATCAATCACCTGAATTGTAATGTAAGGGTGCAATTAGCACCGTGCAATCCATTCTTTGTGGATCTAGCCCTAGTATTTAAGTGTGAAACAGAAGGCCATTGTTGACAGACAGCTCAGCTGGGCGCTTGTTTTGGGGTTCGCCGCCTCCCTTTTGTTCCTTCTAGATGGGGCAGGAATGGATGTTAATTCTAGGGGGGGGGGGGGATCCTGGGACGCCAGTCTGACCGTTGGGAACAGTGGGTGTGGCTAGACTCTTCATTTGAAATCTATTGGTTAGAAACTTGTCATCGGAGCAAGCACCATTTGTGATTGTAGTAGGGACCAGGTTTGTTGATAAAAGGCCACACAAAGGAACAGTGAGAGAACATGGCAGCTTTTTGGAGGAGAACCTTGATTTGTCTTTGAGCCATTCTTTGAATAAATACCACGAAAGAAACCATCTTTGCTTCTTCTGTTCTACCGCCGTCATCTTCTTTTTACACTAAACCAGTAAAGTGAGCTTTAAGAATCAACTTCATCTATCTATCCATCTATAATTGTATCTATTGTAAATTACAGTGTCTACAATGAACTGTTAAAGCTGGCACACAGGGAATGTCAAATTCCTCACAACAGCACCTGTTGTCAGAAGACGGTGTCCTCAGCTTTTCAGAACTGTTGTGCTCAGCTGTAATTCTAGACCCTAGTCTTAAGTAACCATGTTTAGACTTGTGTCAGACTTGTTCCTCTGCTGCTATTTTCTGAATAAGCATTTCAATTGGCTTATGGACGAGATATAAGTCACTTGTTTCTTTCTGTTCTGGTCAAATGTCTTGGCGTCTCCACGCTACAGTATATTCTGCCCGTTGCAATGTCCCTTTTTCCTTGCAACGTATTTTCGTATTTTTGTAACTATTGCTTGATTCACTTTTGAATAAACCTCTGAAAGATGTTTTCTACCTTTCATTATTGAATACTATTAGATAAACATCACAGTCTAGGACTATAGGCTTAATTCTGGAAAAAACCCATTGACAGTTGTTAGAAATAAACTGTTCAACCAGCTCAAATGAAACTTTCAGTACAACGCATTGACTCGATACGTGTCAGGGGTTACAATAGCATCCACGCCGCAGAGGATCAGGGGGATGTACTTAATGAGCAGGAAGCCCGTCCGCATTAATATAGCACCCTCATGTTTTCCCAATTGAATCTGACACCTTGGTCCTCAGTCAATACCTGGCGATCGATAACTGGCCCACACTGAAACCAATGTTTTAGACGCTGCCGAGCATAAATCATTCATGTCATGGCAGAGTTATTGACCAGGAGAATAGAAAAACTAAAACAACACACACACACATTTGATAAGCATTCACTCCATCACAAGTGCACACACGTAAGTGTACACAAACACATGCACACAAATACCATGGTTTTGTAAGGAATTAGCTCTCTCTGAGTTCATACATGACCATCATCTATCTAATGTGAAATGTTAATCTCAAGTTTCAAGTTTGTTTATTATTTGTCACAACAAAATACAGAATACTTTATGATAAAATGCTTGTGTCTGTATGAGCCCCTGAGAGTGTGATACATACAGTAAAAAGAAAGTAAGTAAAAATTAAGTAAAGTCAATATACATTATTTATATACAATATACAATACAGAGTAAAATGAGTAACAGTGAGGCCCAATGCCGAAATGAGATGAGGTACACAACAGCCAAGTCAAGTCAAGAGTTTTATTTGTCACGGCATACAAGCATACAGTGAAATGCGGGTGGTCATGCCCGCAGCGATTGTGCGATTGTGCAAAAAAACAGGTAATAAGAATAAGACCTTTGTGCAATAATACAAGTAATAAGAATAAGACATAACAGGTATAATGTACATAAAGTTTACAAAAAGCATGGTAAAATACATGCTAAGGTCCTGCGATAGTGCAATTTGTTAGCTACGGATGAGGCACTGGGTCTTATGTACACTACTATACAATACTATACAATCTACAGTTATACTATATATCCTTATGCTATCTTGCTATATCCATCTATTTACTATACAAGAAGCACTCCCATTCTTTTTTTTGTGACCTTTTCATTGTGTAAAGTGACCGTTGAGTGTGAGTGTGTGCAGCATGTGTGTGTGTGTGTGTTCATGCTAAAGTGACTGTTAGTGTGTGAGCGTATACAGTATGTGTGTTGTGTGTGTGCTCATGTCTGCTTGTGTGTGGAGAGTTCAGTGTTCAAGACTCTGATGGCCTGGGGAAAGAAGCTGAGCCGAAGTCTCTCTGTCCTAGTTGCTGGTGTGTGCAGGTGTTTGCCTGACCGCAGCAGCTTGAACAGACTGTTGTTGGGGTGGTGAGAGTCTTTTTTATTATTCTGCAGGATCTGGATTTGCACCTCTTGTTATATAAGACCTGCAGGGGTGGTAGTGCAATACCCATAGTACGCTCAGCTGAGCGCACCACTCTCTGTAGGGCCTTCTTGTCCTGTGCCTTGCTGTTTCCATACCAGGCAGTGATGTTTCCAGTCAAGAAGCTCCAGAGTAGAAGGACTGGAGTATCTTCCCCGATACTCTGAACTTCCTTAACTGTCTCAGGTGGTAGAGGCGCTGCTTCGCCTTCTTTACGACTGAGTCTATGTGTGTTGTCCATGTCAGGTCTTCTGAGATAATAATAATAATAATAATAATAATAATAATAATAATGGATTGGATTTATATAGCGCTCTTTGTGACACCCCAGAGACCCCAGAGCGCTTACAGAGTCCATTATTCGTTCATATACACAGTCATACCGGTGGTGGTAAGCTACAATTGCAGCCAGAGCTGCCCTGAGGCAGACTCACGGAAGCGTGGCGAATAATCATCGCCTACGGCCCCTCCGACCACCACCAACATTCATTCACATGCATTACACATTCATACGAGGCAAGTAGGTTAAGTGTCTTGCCCAAGGACACAACGGCAGTGGGATGGACATGGGCTTGAGCGGGATTTGAACCACCAACCATTTGATCATTGGACGACCCGCTCTACCCCTGAGCCACGCCGCCCCACACGAGATGTGGACCCCCAGGTACTTAAAGCTGATCACCCTGTCCACGGTAGCCCCGTTTATCCACAGTGGTGTGTGTGTCCCCTGCTGTGTTCTCCTAAAATCCACGATCAGCTCCTTGGTTTTACCAATGTTCAGGAGCAGGCTGTTGTCCTGACACCAGCGTGCATCAACCTCCTACCGGTAGGCCTTCTTGTCGTTGTCTGAGATCAGCCCCACCACCACCACTGTGTCATCCACAAACTTCACTATGGAGTTGGAGCTGAACTTGGCCACACAGTCATGTGTGTAGAGTGAATACAGCAGGGGGCTCAGAACACAGCCCTGTGGGGACCCGATACTCAGGGTGATGGTGTTGGAGGTCTGACCCCCCACCCTGACCGCCTGAGGCCTTTCCCTCAGAAAGTCCAGTATCCAGGCGATCAGAGCGAAGCTCAGACCCAGCTCAATCAGCTTGTCCACCAGTCTGGTGGGGACTATGGTGTTGAACGCTGAGCTATAGTCAATGAACAACTTAGGGTAGGGTGCAAATGAGGTATGAATGTAGTGCAAATCTCTTTAATAATAGATAAATATAAAGTGTGTCTAAAGTGAGTAAAGTGAGTGGTCGAGTGTTTGTTTAAAGTGAGTGTGTACATGTGGATGAGTGTGCAGTGAGTGTAGATGATGGGTTGTTACATAGTGCCATTGTCATTGAGAATCCTGATGGCCTGGGGATAGAAGCTCCTTCTGAGTCTCTCTGTACTAAGGCTGTCCCCGAAGCCTGTTTTTGGGATTCAAACTTCGTCAGGGTTTTTCGAACGGACGTTCAAACCTTCGTTTTTAATTAAAAAAATTCAACAAATTCAAAATAAATGTATAAATTATTATTATTATTTTTCTTTTTTTAAAATATCCTCAAACAAATCAAATCAAATCAAATTTATTTGTAAGGCCCGACAACACACGTTAATGTCTCCATGGGCCGGACACGTCTTCTTTAAACAAGTCAAGAAGAAACATAACAATAAGTCAAGAACAAAACAAGAACACCATAAGGTCCAACAAATTTAAAATAAATGCAAAATAAATGAATGAATGCAAACACTCCCAGACATACCCCACGCGAAGGTAAGGAAAAACTCACTAAAACCTAACAATAGGAAAAAATGCACCACAGGCAGTGTGGAGGAGAGAAACCTTAGAAGGGCCATTCAAGGGGGGATCTCCCTTCTTAGATGTCGGTCATAGTAGTGTTGCAGACTGACAGTTGGTAAGCATGCACTCATGTGTATAGTGAAACACAGATGAGTGCATGCAATAGCAACTGAACATTTAGAAAAATTAAAGATAGAGCTGATAGCGATAGCAACTGAACATTTTGAAAGATTAAAGATAGAGCTGATAGCGGATCTATTTGAGGCACAGGGGCGGCGCAAAGAGGGTCGCGTCCTCCCAGTCTTAATCACGGGACGTTCAACACTCCGGTCATCGCTCCGAGACAGCCGGAGACAGGGAGATAGGGGGCGGCGCAGAGAGGGTCGCAACCTCCCCGACATCATCGCGGGACGTCCAGCACTCCGGTCATCACTACGAGACAGCCGGAGACAGGGAGACAGGAGGGCACGCAGAGAGGGTCGCATCCTCCCGGTCTTCATCACGGGACGTCCGACACTCCGGTCAACACTCCGGGACAGCAACTCACAGGGAGACAGGAAGACGGGACAGGCATTAGACAGCTTGCGTGATTTGTAGTGGGCGGACATAGCAATAGATACAAGTGGTAAGCATATATGTGAATAGAATAGATATATGAAGTAAGCATATTATGTGAATAGAATAGAAGTACTTAACCCAGCAATGAAACCACGTTGACAGACCACAAACCATGTTGACAGACCACGGACAGAAGACGGTAAGGAGCTGATCCATGGCCTCGGTGGTGCACATAGAGCAGTCACTGCAAAAATCCTCAATTTGAATAAAGTGAATAATCTGATTAAATTTGTCTTTTTCTTTTTATTAAATCAGCTTTCCAGACCCAGCCCATGGAGAAGCCCCAGCCCAATTAAATCAACTTTCTTTAATGAATAAAACTCATCAGTTTTTAATGCTATAATATTAGTGTAGCCTAATCTTTATCTGCAACTGTGAAGAAAACCCCCATTGGTTTAAACAGAATGAATAAAAAAATAATTATTAAAAATGTCTAATTTGAATGTTGATTTAGCATTCGAATCCCAATGTAACGAACGAAGGTTCGAACGTTTGGGCTCAGCCTTACTCTGTACTGGCCATGAGACTCCATTAACACTTGCCTTATAAATGTCCTGGAGAGTGGAAAGCCTACCTCCAATTGTGCGCTCGGCTGAACGGGCCACTCTCTGCCACTGTGCTATTCCCAAACCAGGAGGTGATGTTACCAGTCAGGATGCTCTCTATTGTGCACGAGTAGAAGTTCTTGAGGATCCTCTGACTCACTTTGAACTTCCTTAGGCGCCTAAGGAAGTAGAGGCTTGCCGTGCTTTCTTCACTACACTGTCAATGTGTGTGGACCATGTCAAGTCCTCGGATATGTGGACTCATGATCAGATTTACCGAATGGACTACGAGCCTGTGACTTGTACCCGTCCTTAAATTGTGAGTAGCAGTGGTCTAATATATTCTCGCCTCTCGTGGGACAAGTCACATGCTGATGGAAATTCGGCAATCTCTCTCTTTCTCTCTCTCATCCCTCCACTCAGGAACTGAAAAAAGAATAATTTCCATACCACTGATAATGTCCCTGCTGTTAGATTTCGATCAATCAGCCAGTATCACCTCTTCATCTGTTGGCTTGTGTTATCACCTCTTCATCCGTTGACTCTGCGTTGTGTTTAATCTCTCCGACATCTCCTCATACTGGCTGTACAATCTTTGTCATTCCCCTTTAATGCAATCCGTAACCATAAGTATTCGACACTGGACAGCGTAGTACCTTTCTTGAAATCGTTGTTTATTACATAAACAAAAGCCTCGTAATCAGATGGAAACCAATTCTGTATTGTCCTTGGAAAAGTCTTTGATGGAACACTAAATTCATTATTCTATCGTCTCTCAGCACAGATGCTCTTCTGCTGTTTAGTCCAATGGTGGCTAAGGCCTCGTCGTTAGCCACAACCCTTCTCCCGTTAGCCGAAGCTAATGATGATGTGTCATCTCCCCTCCCCCACCGGCGAGGGTGAAAGAGAGATGAACGTCTCTGATCCACATCCGCTCGCGTCAGCTTCGTGTCTAGATCTAACCCATACGCGGAAGACACTCACATTATAATAATCCTCATCATCATTCATCAATGACAGGCCCCGCCCCTCTTCTGGTTGTCATGTGACGCGCTGTCATGGCAACTGCTTTCAACCTTTAACACACATTAAACTGCCATTTCTAATGATGGCAAACTCTCCCCATCGCTCATGACCCAAACCTCCTGCTGCTGTTCTTATCAGTTGTTTATGTGCTGATGGAATGCAGACACCCTGCTCGCTGCTACAACACTGACTGCTGCTTGCCTCCATGCACATCTACCGTTCTGACCTGGCCCCTTTAGATGCCATCATCTCCCCCAATATATACATTACATACATCGAAAAACCTCGATTTCCGTCACTGCTGAGTTCTGTGTGGGTTACATGTGTTCGAAAACGTCCCTCATTGCACTTCTAATCAGTCAGCAGATAGGGGCGGAATGTTTTCCAAGAAAATAACAACAATAATAAGGCCTACAAACAAAACTGTTAATGAGGTTTTCCCCCTGCATTACATCTCTAGAAGCAGGGGTCCACTTACCTGCAATGTCATTATCCAGGAATTAAACTGGGACTGTTGTTTTGCTCTGCTATCAATTAATATGCTGTAATCACAAGCCCAACTGCTCCAGCAATGGAAGATACAGAAAGTGTGCCCAGCTATTTTGTATCAACTAACACAAGCTTATCTTTGTCATCTCTCTCTTTCTCTCTCTGCAAGCATTCTGATAAATGCTTGCAGACAAACAAAACTTGTATGCATCGGCAAATCCCACAATATTGTTTCATGCATTCGCTCCTTCCAAATGTCTACAACGGAGTAGACACACAAACTCCTTCCCAAAAGAAGCAATACACCAGCTAACAGCCTTTACAAAGCCGGGCACTATGTTCTAATAGTGTTTTAAAGCCACGACACTGGCGATCCATCATCGAGATAGCCATCTTGACTTTGTCTTCACACACTGCGACAGACTTACCATCATCATAAATACAACCCACGATGTGCACATTCATGCTTCCAGTAATTCCCAATGGCTTGGAAATACTGCACGGTGATAATAATGTACTACAATTATTTAACACGCATTCCTCATTGCTTTCATTACAAGTGACGCTAAACTTTTATCAGGAATTGGTTATCAGTCAAATAAGAAATTGTGGACAGGATGCTGGGCCCTGAAGTCATTGCAGGTAGGCGGAATGAGGTTTGCTGAAGATAACGTCATTCAAAGGGAAGCTGTCCCAGTTCCTTCCTAAACACATTCTACACACTTTATATTACTTTACTTTACATTACTTTAGACTGCACCTAAAGTGGTCAATAGGACTGAATTCTAGGGCCCCACTTATGTGTGAATGTTGTGATGTAAGGTAAGGACATTTTCCTTTTATTTATTTCAAGTGCAAATAAGGATTGTGTGTGTGAGAGGGAGTGTGTGTGTAAATGTTTGTGTGTGTGTGTGTGTGTGTGTGTGTGTGTGTGTGTGTGTGTGTGTGTGTGTGTGTGTGTGTGTGTGTGTGCGTGCGTGCGTGCGTGCGTGTGTGTGTGTGTGTGTGTGTGTGTGTGTGTGATAATTCAAAATGAGAGAAAATGCTGTCACAAAGTTATGGCACAATGTCTTAGTTTATTATTGTAAAATTGTCATATAATATGAAGAAATATGTAGTTTGTGTAATGCATTTTATATGCTTCAGTTTCTTTAATCACAATTATGACTATCATTCTCACAAAATAAAAATTACGTTTTTTTTTCTCATGACAGTTTACTACATTTAATGTAGGTCGATGTCAACCAACACGCAGAGCAGCCTTTTGTGCCACACCGGTGCGTGACGCGGACTCCTCTGCGGAGTCCGGTCCGCTTACAGTACGCCCGACACTGTGGCGCCTTAAGAGTTGGCGTCGCACAGTGCATACAGTATAGGGCAATGCATACAGTATCTGCGATCTCCTAATAAAAGTCATTAGAATAATATAAGCCTACTGTTCATTCATTACACACGTAGGTAGGCTATACAGTACGTGCGTGTGTGTGTACGCTGCGGCAGGTGGCCAGGAGCGTACAACAATAATATGGAATATTAATACAGTCTATTCCACTATAGCTATAGTTGATAGGTATTTCCAGTTCATTAAGGTCTAATATTTTATATCCAGCTCCTCTGGGTGCATAGGTCCCTGGAATGTGGCCAGTAGTGGGTAGAGTGACCAAGTCAAACCAGGCACTTAGGAATAGAAATACATTGACCTGATGACCTGTGTGACCTGTGTGACCTAATGCTTGGCTGTATCCGGCCACAGGCCAGTGAGAGGAGCAAACCAGATTCATCCTTAGACTGCCATATACCACCAAGTCTGATCATCCATTACCAGTGGCTCGCTAATTTTGGAACTCGCAAGAGTATTTAAGCCATGATGTGTTTGTCATTCTGGAGCCTTGCAGCCCCCATGGAGGACTGTGGTCTCCAGGGCCCTCATTCATCAACGTGTGCGTAGAACATGTTCTATTTCCACACGTAAGCACAGAATTTAGAATGAGTGTACGCACAGGAATATTGGGATTCATCAACCGTGCGTACACAGGTCCTATGCTCCTCCGTGTTGATGAATACCACTTTGTTCTACCGTCAATGCTTGTGCATGATTATCCATATATGGTCATGAAAGTGAGGAAACACCCCCCATGGGATGTGAAATAATGGACTGACCCGAGCGGAACTCTGAGAAGCTTCACGGAGATTCTTCACTGCTGTCGAACCAAGAAGACACAACACGCGTGTTTATGGGATAAATAAAAGGCGGACTTGTAAACGGTGATGTCAGATATCAACGGCTCCCTAAGACCATTGCTGAAATTCTGCCTGGACAGCTCAAAATACTAATAAAGACCGTTCGTTGACCACTGTTTGGCGTTGGTTGTGTGTCATTATAACCGTGCTGTAATATGAATGCCTTTATTAGTTGTGTTCGATTGGCTATATGATTTTTAGAGGCATCTATTTTGTTGTCGGTATTACCGACAACAAAATAGATGCCTCTAAAAATCATATACTATTAGGTAGCCTATATGAATTACATATAATAGCAGCCATAGCCTACATTATGCAACAGTAACTTGCGCATACCAGTGTATGCGACGGACCAGTGTATACCTTGTATCATATCATATTCATATAATAGTTTACTCTATCAGCATACCAGCATGTAATATGTTCTTTGTTAGAACTCAACTCGTTCGACAGGCTGACAGACGTGTACACTTACGGTGATGTCGGATATGATATCTATTAACCATTGCTGCCTGGGCAGCGCAAACACAAAGAACGCGCTGGAATATGACTGCCTTTTCCTGTGTTGTTTGATTAATACCCAGGGATTAAAGTTCTCCTCAATTTTATTCCAAATCGCGATGGATCTTCCGTCAATTTTCTACCTGCTGCATATGATTTCTAGAGGCATACTACAATCTATTTTGATGTCAGTATTGGGTAGCCTATATAAACAATAATACGAGAGCATATACAAGAACAATGAATCTCACTGCATGTATGATGTAGCCTGCCTTTCAATACATGAACTTGAATCCCATCATGTTTGTGTGCGGGACTCACAAGGCTGTTGTCACAATGGGTGGTACCGGTACAGTAATAACAGTCCACACAATATCACGATGGACCATGCCATAGCCTATGTTCTATTAGGACATGATCTGTGATGACAAATGTTCTAGAATGTTTGATTAAGATATCATACTCTGACAGCATGCCTATGATCAACAAAAACGCGAACTTGAATCCCATCATATACATAGTCTGTCCACTATCTGGTGTCATTGCAATGCGTTTTTTATTCTTTCTTATACAGTAAAAAGGGGGAAGAACACTATATTGTGGGTGTTCCTATGACTTGTATTCTGCTTACAGCTTCGAAATTCCACTTGTTTCGTTTAACGTAAAGCCTTTTAAATATAATCAAAACGTTCCCGTGTTTC
This sequence comes from Notolepis coatsorum, assembly GCF_963971535.1. NCBI lineage: Eukaryota > Metazoa > Chordata > Actinopteri > Aulopiformes > Paralepididae > Notolepis > Notolepis coatsorum. Next base: position 34,695,297 of record NC_140180.1, on the reverse strand, counting down.
TGCGGTCTGTGCGCAAAATAATAACTATTATGATGAATTGAAAATGGGGGACCCTGATGGAAACAAGACGAAAGTCTTTCTCAGGTCTGCATCCTCTTAACAATTGTATGTATTGAGCTGTACTGTACTGTACCCATTCTGCAATCTGTTAATAAACTTTTCAATCAATCAATCAGTTGAGCTACGCGGAGCGCAGTCAGTCAGTACACCCCGTATATTCCGATAACGGCGATAACGCTATATAAACCATGCTGCATTCATTCTGAGAGAAAGATCTATTATTCCAAATGCTATTTATAGGGTTTTCTTTTGACCATAATTACACTACTGTTGCTATTTTACAATGAACTATAATGAATTACGGTTCATAGTACAGAACATGCCAGTGTTATTATGCACAGAAGCTCATTTCCTTGTTGTAATAATATATTCTACCACTGGGCGTCAGCTAAGTGTGCTCTGACCTGTGCGTACACGTAAGCACGGAGTCAAGTTCAAGTTGAAATTGATGAATCCCACTCTTTGCTTAGAAATGATCGTACGCACAGGGTAAGCACAAATCTGTGCGTAAGACACGTTGATGAATGAGGGCCCAGGACTGTTCCTCGTTCTCCGTGTATTCCTGTCAATAAATACCATCGATTGACTTCACATTTGTTTCCTGAAATGTCTGTCCAGCTGGCTCATCATATCAATCCAAATAATTCAGTTTTAGACTATCATAGTGTGCTGTACGATGACGTTTTGCACACGGCCCTCACCTTATAAGGAGCTGGCGGGGCGTGTCTGTATGCAAATTCAGGTGTACGAGAATGCACTTCCAGTTTATGAATGAGTGACGTACTTCATTTAGGGGATCGCAGCTGTGATCATGTTGGCAACTTAACTCATTCAGCGCCAGACCTGATGATAGTCGGGTTAACTCGCTGACCGTTCAGCGCCAATCACGAGTATAGTCGGGTTTTAATCGTTATTTATTTTATTAGCGATATCCATTCATTTTCATCCATCCAGCCTGATGTTATCATTGGGAATGGGTCTGAGCTCGCAAAAGGGCAAATACAGCCGCCTTTTCTGGGATGATCCGAGCCGTGCGGGCGGGGTTTAGGTGCTCAGGCGAGGTAGGCCTATACAATGAGGGCATGGAACAGTAACCCCGCCCGTCAGTGTGTAATGCTCGGTAATGTGGGACGGACCTCCGCGAGCAGTATTTGGAATGGCGATCAGATAATTGGATTATTTATTTTGCATTACATCAGATACCAGGTAAGAACACTATATATAAAAGCTTGCATTGATCTGATATGTCTTTCTACCCCGATCACGGCTGTCTGTGTATGGCTGTGTGCCGTTGAGTGCAGGAGGGGACTGGGGGAGCCTCAAGCTACGAGGCTTTTTTCATTCTTGCATGAGGAAGGATAATAATGATGATCTAGCTTTGATTTCAGGTTTTTGATTTTTGATTACTAAGAATTACCAAAACTATACTCATATTCAAAACGGAAATGTACCGATGAAAAAACAATCCGTTTTGTACATGTTTACTGGAAGCAACTCACTGATAATCGACGGGTGTATTAGACCCATAGCTATAATTTAAAGGTGTCATGTACTATAAATGTCATTTTTCAGTCTCTAGCATTGTATTATAGTAATAGGAGTTCGTATCAATGTGTTTTAGTGTTAAATAGCATATTGGCGGATTGCTCTGATTCAGCTCAGCCCCTTTCCTCCTCCAGTAAATCAGGTCATTTTGATTTGAACGGCTGATATACGTCATACGGCCGCTGGGTAGCGCACAGTGATGCGATTGGCTCTGTGGTTGTAGCTAATGCCCGCCCACATTCTACCTAGACTGACTGTACACAGCGAGTGGAAACCATTTCCTCATACTCTGCATGGGGAGAGAGAGAGAGAGAGAGAGAGAGATAGAGAGCACTTGGGGGGGGGGGGGGGGACCTGCAGCGCGCCACACACCCGCAAACGGGAGATTGAAAGAAAGAAGAAAAAAAAACCACAAGCTGCCGAGCGGACTCTCATCACCGAGAGGGAGAGGAAGGAAGAGAGAGGGAGGGAGGGAGAGAGGGGGCCTTGTCAATAACGGCCTGTCTTTTTTTTCTCTCTCTCTCTCTCTCTCTCCCACCCCCTCCCTCTCTCTCTCTCTCTCTCTCTCTCTCTTCCTTTCTCTCCCTCTCGGTGATGAGAGTCCGCTCGGCAGCTTGTGGGTTTTTTTTTTCTTTCTTTCAATCTCCCGTTTGCGGGTGTGTGGCGCGCTGCAGGTCCCCCCCCCCCCCCCAAGTGCTCTCTATCTCTCTCTCTCTCCCACCCCCCCCTCCCTCTCTCTCTCTCTCTCTCTCTCTCTCTCTCTCTCTCTCTCTCTCTCTCTCTCTCTCTCTCTCTCTCTCTCTCTCTCTCTATCTCTCTCTCTACCAGTGCAGACTGTGTGGACTGACTGTCACTCATAATATCACTCTGTTCGATTAATAACCATTAACAGTCCAAGTTCAAGAGCACAGTTGTGGAACTATTTGTTGGCGGAGCTAAATAAATTATTAAATAAACAAATACATCATAATCTGTTGTCACTTATTACTGTTAACTAAGAAATTATGATTGTAGAACTGTTGTATAAAAGCAATATCACACTCAAGGTATTGGCCTGCGGCTGTGCTGATATTCAGTATAACAGCACTCCCTCTTGTGTGATATTGGTTAAATGAACTGAGCCAGTGTTTCTTGATTGCCCACTCTGTGGCTTTTGTCCCTTGAACAAAAGGTTTTACAATTTTCATGGATACAACAATACAAAGTTACTGTGATCGTCGTCATCATCATCATCATCATCTTCACTTGCCTAATTCCATCCTTCACCTAAACTGTGTAGGGCCTGGCAAAGGAATTGCAACCTACTTCAGACAGGAGTACAACTTTGGCAGAGACATAAAAGATGAATGTTTTCAAATAACAAAACTGCAAGGAAAAATATTGATCTGATCAATGTTTACAGTCTCAAAATGCAGATAACAGTCTGTTCATCATGCATCTTCAGAGTCTAATTGATCTCAGACTGTTCTCGTCATTATGTGGTGCTGGCCATACTGAGGCGGCACGGTGGAGTAGTGGTTAACACACTGTCGCCTCACAGCTAGAAGGTCCTAGGTTCGATTCCCGCTTGGGGACCAGGTTGCCACGTTGCCAGGTAGTGCCAGGTAACCTGAGTGCTACAGTCTAGGTTAGTATATTAGGACAACTGCATGACAGTAAGGTTAGTTAGGGTTCGATTAAAAAAAAGATATATATATATTTTTCATTTCAGATAATGGTTGAATATATTGGTAAACATTTCGTACCAACAGATTTACAGAAATCCTCCTCCGGATTCCTGAACGCTTGAAACGGTCTATGTATGTGGCCAACATCTTTGTAGCTGGGTTCCCACGAATGAAACACGTCACTCATTCTTAAACTTAAATGTGCGTTCTCGTTGATTTAATCATACAGACACGCCCGCCAGCTCCTTATAAGGTGAATGAGTTGTGTGCAAAACAGCAGAGGTTTGGCATTGCCCTCCACCATGCTGATCCATTCAACAGGTAGCGCGGAAGCGATTTGCGACTGATCTGATACAGCACAAGTACAATACACTATCCAACCAGAGTGGATAAATAATGCCCCATAAATAATGCATGGAGAAAGGCTTAGTGAGGCAGTATATTCCACTATACAGTAGCTATATCTGCGGCGATCGGTTTAGTTCTTATTTATTTAGTTTGCAGTGTGTGTGTGTAATGCTCACAATGCCTCATTGAGTCAGAACTATAAATGCAAAATTGAATTATTAATGATACAAATATTGTCGTATTAATTATCATTATAATTATTTAATTCCACGGATGTCTGTAATATCGGCAATCCCCAATGACTTGTCCCAGAGAAAGCTGTTGAAACCACGGGCGCACACCGATCTGTCCGATTTCCGACTGCCTTTCCAAGTACGTAAATCCTATGTAAATCCTACAAAGAATTTACAATATGAAGCCGTTTGAGAATGCCAAATAAGTACGTAAATCGAAGGAATTACTTGGTCAATTTTACATATGTCCGTTTGAGAATGAGGACCAGGCTAAACCAGCCAACACTTCACAGAAACATGCCTGCTTGCAACCTGATTCTAAGTGGAGCCATCCATTTCTCAGGCTCCATGCCCCTACAGACCATCTGATCAGTATGCTGCAGCTATTTGGACTACAGTATGAATACATACTTCTGCCACAGCAACGCTACACTGTTCCCACGATTGTCCAGGCCTAGCCAGTATCCTCACTCCTCAGTGAGCTGAAGTAGATGGAAGGAGGATTGATCCTTCCCTGCAGGTTACAGTAGTTTCTATCCTCCCATAGTCGAGCGGACCGTACGTGGAGCAGACTCCGCGGAGGTCCATGCAGACTCTTTGAGCTTTCATAGTCGAGCGTACCTCCGCGGACCTCCACATACCAATTTCCTACATGTCTCGCGCCAGTTTACAAAAATTTTCCCACGCTGTTTAGATTTCTGTCATGTCGTCGTCATCCGTTGTCAAAATAAAGAGTCTAGGTTATCTCCGTTTCCAATATTTCTAAATAAAACTGGCAGTTTTACACACTTCATTTAGAAAAGCCATTCAAACTTCTCAAGTTTCTTCAGATGATGAAAAAAGACATGGTCCAAATGTATATGAATTGGAATGGATGACGATTAGCGATAGTAAAACAAAATGTAGCGTCATCTACCTGCCAACGTTTTACCGGACCAATCCTACTCATTTAATCATGATCCTGCCCTATACTCTCACTTTGCACGGAGCGGGTGTTCAGAGTAAAATGCAGATCAGTGTCACATTAAATGCAGGTCGATGTCATCCAAAACGCAGAGCAGCCTTTTGTGTGACACCAAGTGAGCGGAGCGGACGTCCGCGCATTAGAAAATTGGAGCTTCGCACTTGGAGTCCGCTTTCAGTCCGCTTTAAGTCTGCACGGACCTCCACGGAGTCCGCTCCGCGTACGGTCCGCTCGACTATGGGAGGCCTTTAGTGACGACCTGCCCCCCTATTGGTTAGTTTGTTTTCTGTTCTCTTTTGTTTCCTGGTTGGGAGGTGTTGGGAGGCTCGTCGGGGCTGAGGGCAAACACATGGATGCCCCAGTATAAAGTGTCTCTCTCTGGTCTCTCTCTCCTACCTGCTGCCAGGACCAGTGTGGTCTCTCTTTCCTACCTGCTGCCAGGACCAGTGTGGTCTCTCTCTCCTACCTGATGCCAGGACCAGTGTGGTCTCTCTTTCCTACCTGCTGCCAGGACCAGTGTGGTCTCTCTCTCCTACCTGATGCCAGGACCAGTATGGTCTCTCTCTCCTACCTGCTGTCAGGACCAGTGTGGTCTCTCTCTCCTACCTGCTGCCAGGACCAGTGTGGTCTCTCTCTCCTACCTGCTGCCAGGACCAGTGTGGTCGCTCTCCTACCTGTTGTCAGGAGCAATGTGGTCTGTCTCTCCTACCTGCTGTCAGGAGCAATGTGGTCTCTCTCCTACCTGCTGTCAGGAGCAATGTGGTCTCTCTCCTACCTGCTGTCAGGATCAATGTGGTCTCTCTCCTACCTGCTGCCAGGAGCAATGTGGTCTCTCTCTCCTACCTGCTGTCAGGATCAATGTGGTCTCTCTCTCCTACCTGCTGCCAGGACCAGTGTGGTCTCTCTCTCCTACCTGCTGCCAGGAACAGTGTGGTCTCTCTCTCCTACCTGCTGTCAGGATCAATGTGGTCTCTCTCTCCTACCTGCTGTCAGGAGCAATGTGGTCTCTCTCCTACCTGCAGTCAGGAGCAATGTGATCTCTCTCTCCTACCAGCTCTCAGGATCAACGTGGTCTCTCTCTCCTACCAGCTGTCAGGATCAATGTGGTCTCTCTCTCCTACCTGCTGCCAGGACCAGTGTGGTCTCTCTCTCCTACCTGCTGTCAGGATCAATTGTGTCTCTCTCTCCTACCTGCTGTCAGGATCAATGTGGTCTCTCTCTCCTACCTGCTGCCAGGATCAATGTGGTCTCTCTCCTACCTGCTGCCAGGACCAGTGTGGTCTCTCTCTCCTACCTGATGTCAGGACCAGTGTGGTCTCTCTCTCCTACCAGCTGTCAGGATCAATTGTGTCTCTCTCCTACCTGCTGCCAGGATAATTTGTGTCTCTCTCTCCTACCTGCTGTCAGGAACAGTGTGGTCTCTCTCTCCTACCTGATGTCAGGACCAGTGTGGTCTCTCTCTCCTAACAGCTGTCAGGATCAATTGTGTCTCTCTCTCCTACCTGCTGCATATATTTTTGTTTCTTTGATTCATGGATTAGTTTACACCTTACAACACACACCACATACTCTACACACACATATACACCACTGATTTATTGACGCTCACACACATACTCTGTTGTAGTTTATTTAATTACTTTTGTTTCATAAATTATTTGATTATTTAAATAGTTTAATGTGTCCTGTTCATCCTTTGTGGCAACCTGTGAACCAAGGTTGTAACAGTGAATGAGTGAAGTACAGGCTACCAAAATGGCTCTTTAGCATGAGATTGAAACGGGTAGGATGTTGAGCTGAATAAAATCTGAATCACTGATTCAAAGGGATTATCTGTCTGGCTAGATATGATATAATTAGCACAAAGTTGTTGTTTTCGATGATACATTTTCAATGGGAATTGAAATGCAGGGGTGTAAAAAGTACCCAGAAATTATACTTAAGTGAAAGTATGGGTACCGTCTCAAAATCGTACTCAAGTAAAAGTCAGATTATCTGGCTAAAAACACACTTGAGTAAAAGTCAAAAAGTTTCTACTTTTAAATGTACTTAAGTACTAAAAAGTTAAAGTAAAAACTTTTTTGTATGTCTATTCTTCTGATAGCAGGTGTTTAATCAAATATCCCCACTTTCTAGTCTTGCACAAGGACCAATCAGTATGGGTATGGGCGGGTTAATTTTCCATTGATGGGGATTTGATTGGCTGTTTAGTTTACCTGTGGTCGCAGGATTAATAACGTTAACGTTAGTTCGGTCCGATAAACAATTAAAATATACTAATTAAAATGGTTGGACCTGTGAGATTTGTACTTTGTAGGTCTGCATTTTAAATGTAAGGAGTAAAAAGTGTGTTTAATACATTTAAAATACATGTATTAAATGATTGTGTGTGTGTGTGCGTGCGTGCGTGCGTGCGTGCGTGCGTGCGTGCGTGCGTGCGTGCGTGCGTGTGTGTGTGTGTGTGTGTGTGTGTGTGTGTGTTTGTGTGTGTGTGTGTGTGTGTGTGTGTGTGTGTGTGTGTGTGTCTGCAACAGCCTTGAATAAGCTATATTTAACTTAGTTTATATCACACATAATTGTATTCAACCTCTTATACAGTCTACAGCCCTGGCCTATATTTTATTTCATAAATATATTATTCTATTGTGCTTAACCTTCCGGTTTAAAGGTTACTGACTTACTAGAGTGTACTCCTGAAATCATCGACAGATATCCCTCCGCCCACACCGTTATCATTCATATCGGAGCAAATGACGTAATGGCTAGACAATCCGCTAAACTCCAATCTGACTTTGAATCACTCATACTCACTATAGAGAGTCTGGGCAAAATATGCATTGTGTCCGGCCCCATTCCATCCATAGGGTGTGGATCTGAACGATTTAGCCGTCTGTTCTGGTTGCACCAGTGGCTGCAGACCTATTGTACTGCTACAGGACTTTGCTATATAAATAACTTTGATCTGCTCTGGTCCAGGAAAGACCATTACAGACCCGATGGCATCCATCCAAACATATTGGGGGTAAATGTGCTAAAGCATAACGTCATACAATGTGTAGCATCACTGACCTGACAACCAAGCCTATCTGGCTCTGTAGATTATATACAGAAGCAGCCTAAGCTACAAAGAAACACGTTGAGTGTCATCCCGATTCTGACCACCAGAAGACTAATCAATTACTCATTATCACGTCCCATATGTAAATCGAACCTTATCAATATCAGTGTTCAACCACAGACTGTCTCACGCCCCACTACAGAACCCGTACAGCTAAAACTAGCACTGTTCAACGTTAGAGCGCTGAAACAAAAATCATTTCTGATAAATGAACTCATAGTAAAATATGGTGTACATTGTATGTTTTTAGTAGAGACATGGCTAGACAACATCACTGGTGTAGCAACACTGATTGAGACCTGCCCTTCCAATTTTAAATTATATCAATCAAACAGACAGAGTGGGAGGGGAGGAGGAATAGCAGCAATCATCTCCACTCAATTTGTGTGCAGTGATATTGACCTGGGAAAATTTTTATCATTTGAATACCTTGCTATTGTATTGAAAACAGAACTGCCAGTAGTATGGTATACTCGGTATGACTGTGTATGAACGAATAATGGACTCTGTGAAGCGCTCTGGGTCAGTGAAGAGCGCTATATAAATCCAAGTCATTATTATTATTATTATTATTATTATTATTATTATTATTATTATTATTATTATTATGTGTGACATTGTATCGACCACCAAGGTACTCGCCACTCTTCATACAGGAATTTTCAGAACTCATATAGATCTGCATTACCAGGTATGATAGAATCATTCTTAATGGAGATCTAAACATTCATATCAACAAAAAGGATGACCCCAGGGGTTGCGAGTTTCTGAACCTACTGGACAGTTTTGGACTGATGCAACATGTTCACGAGGCCACCCACCAACATGGCAGCACTCTGGACCTACTAATAACAACAGGGCTAAACATTGAGAATGTATCAGTAAAACAACTTCCAATTTCTGACCATTATTGTGTGTTCTATGGTACAGGCCTAATATTACATAGGACCAGAAGCGAATTCCTAGTTCACAGAAGGCTTCTGGACGCTAGAGCTGAAGCAAAATTCTCTAGTATGATGAAATCATATGACCAATGCAGTGAATCCTCCTTAAATCAGGACTTTGTCAACAGTGTTAGATACCGTTGCCCCTCTGAAGGTTAAAAAGGTAAAAACTGATAGAATCTCTCCATGGTTAAATAAAACCAATGTTAAAGATAACAAGAGAAAATGTAGGATAGCCGAGTGAAAATGGAGGAAATTCAAACTCACAGCTCACTTTAATTTATACAAAGACGCCATGGGCGCATACAATAAGGCAATACAACTTGCGAGAAAGGAATATTTTTCCAAAATGATCTCAGAAAATATGGGTAACTCCAGGGTACTTTTTTCCACCATCGACCGGCTGATTAACATGCCACCCCCCCATATACCGCAGCCATTTCTCAAGCGAGTGTTCGATAGTGTCTCAAATCATGTCCTTGAAATCATAAATATGTCGCTTCAATGCATTTAAAACGGCTGTAGTAAAACCACTACTAAAGAAAACAAACTTAGATGTAAACGAACTAAAAAGCTATAGGCCAATATCGAACCTTCCATTTATCAGCAAGATATTAGAAAAGATAGTCTCAGTACAAATAAACTCCTTTCTCAAAGATAATAACATCATGGAGGAATTACAATCAGGTTTCAGAACAAATCACAGCACTGAAACTGCCCTTACTAAAATAGTTAGCGACCTCAGGCTAAACTCTGATGCTGGCAAAGTCTCAATTCTTGTCCTATTGGACCTTAGTGCAGCGTTCGATACGATTGACCATAATATCCTGATCAGTCGTCTTGAAAGACTGGTTGGCTTTTCCGATCATGTACTAAATTGGCTCATAACATACATTAAGGGGAGAAGGTTCTATGTTAAGCTTGGAGACAATGTATCCGAGAAACATGACAGCAACTTTGGAGTTGCACAAGGAAGCTGCCTTGGTCCATTACTCTTCTCACTATATATGCTGCCCCTCGGGGACATCATTCGAGACCACAATGTATGCTTTCATAGTTATGCTGATGATACACAACTATATATCTCCGCAGAACCAAATAACACTACAGCCATACAGTCCATTACAAACTGTATGTTAGCAATAAACAAGTGGATGAACAATAACTTCCTAAAATTAAACGAAAGCAAGACCGAAATCCTATTGATCGGCCCAAAAGCGAAAAGGGAAGTGCTGTGTGAAAATCTGGGGAGTCTGTCAGCCTATGTAAAGACTGAGGTTACAAGCCTAGTGTAGGTGTCATCTTGGACTCAGACCTGACCTTTAAGTCTCATATTAATAAGGCCATGAAAACGTCATTCTTCCACCTAAGAAACAAAGCAAAAGTAAGACCTTTCGTAAATAAAAAGGATGCAGAGACACTGATTCATGCTTTTGTCTCAAGCCGGCTTGACTATTGTAATGCACTGTTCACTGGTCTTCCCAAAGCAACCATTGGGAAGCTTCAGCTTATCCAAAACTCTGCAGCTCGATTACTAACTCATACAAAGAGAAGAGAACATATCACTCCAGTCCTAGCCACTCTGCACTGGCTTCCAATAACTCATAGAATTGATTTTAAGGGCCTTTTCCTGACATATAAGCTCTTAATGAGCAAGGCCCAAAATACATAGCAAATTCCCTAGTTAGTTATCTGCCCTCAAGAACGCTACGGTCATCCACTACAGGTTTACTAGACACACCCAGAAACCAAAAGAGGATAGGAAGTATGGCATTTGCCAACTATGCCCCAAAACTATGGAACACACTATCAACACACATCAGAAACGCCAGCTCCATACACATTTTTAAAGGAAAATTAAAAACGTACCTATACAGTCTAGCTTACAAATAGTGTACCATGCCTTAGGGAAAGCGAGTATCTTATTGAAATGTTTTTATTATTATGTTTTTATTTTTTATGTATTGATCTTTTACTGAAATGTTATTTTACTTTGCCTATTGCCGTACTTTTATTACTGTTGTCTTATTAATGTGATGCTTTATTTTTAGTACCCGGAGCTGTTAACTGGCTAACGTTATGAGAGCTAACGTTGCTACCTGCTGTACCCGGAGCTGCTGGCTAGCTGACGTTGCTACGTACTGTACAAGTGCATTGGTTTAGTGCACTTCCTACTTCCGGTTGCTGCTAAACAAGTACAAGTGCATTGGTTTAGTGCACGTTATGAGAGCTAACATTGCTACCTACTAGATATTGGTTTAGCATTGGTTTAGTGCACGTTATGAGAGCTAACGTTGCTACCTACTAGTTATTGGTCTAGTGCACTTCCTACTTCCAGTTGCTGCTAAACAAGTACAAGTGCATTGGTTTAGTGCATTTCCTACTTCCTAACTGGCTAACGTTATGAGACATAACACAAAGACGCTATGGTTTTGGATAAGCCTTATGGATCCATAAGGCTTGGAAAAGCCTTATGGATCCAACTCTTTAGATGAGGGAACGGGTACATACGCACACAATACGCGACCACTAATAAAAACGTAACTACACTAACGTTATGAGAGCTAACATTGCTACCTACTGTACAAGTGCATTGGTTTAGTGCATTTCCTACTTCCGGTTGCTACTGAACTGACACGTTTGTGCGGACCTGTTCTCCCAAACTGGTCAGCAAATGACTGTTTTCATTTTTACGTTATTATTATAATTTTTTTTAAACATTGATCTTAACTGATCACTGTGACTTTATTGCTTTTATCGTTATATATGCCTATGTTTGTGTACAGCACTTTGAGCTACATGACATATGAAAGGTGCTTTATAAATACTTACTTACTTACTTACTTACTTACTTACTTACTTACTTACTTACTTACTTACTTACTTACTTACTTACTTACTTACTTACTTACTTACTTAACTTAGCTCATATTTCATTTTACTTTACTCCACCACTTTATTGTATTATCTGTCTGTTAATGTCTGTCCGCTAATGTCGCACCATGTATGTGTAAAGTATACTTGGCAATAAAGACCTTTCTGATTCTGATTCTGAAGAAGTTGGATGCCCTGTGAACAGAAATTGTGAGGCTGTGAAGCTCTGGATGCCTTCCGTAAATCACCTTTACTGGTCTGGTGCTTCAATGCCCAGTGTCAATGCAGAGATCAGGGAGGGGAAGTGGAGGAGCCTGGTCAACCACATCCAGGACATAGGGATGTGCAAGTCTGAATGAAAGGATATGGACCATGATTATGTGTCCCATTTGCTGACTATTTCTAAGGCTCCCATTGGCTGACTAAGCCTATAAGCCTATTTCAAAGCCTCCTTCCACCCAATTATTATCTCCCTTCTGTTGCCATTTGGTAAATGGTAAATGGTGCATTTATATACAGTAGTGCTTTATCCAAAGTGCTTTACAATTTGTTCCTCACATTTTACCCATTCACTCACATATTCACACATCGATGGCAGAGGCAACCATGCAAGGAGGAGCGGGAAATCGAACCGGGAATCTCCTGATTACCAGACGACTGCTCTACCTCCTGAGCGATACAAAAAATTAAATCAAACAATCCATGCGCAACTATGACAATTAGGTTAGAATAGAATAGAATAGAAATACTTTAATCATCCCGAGGGAAATTTGGCACTACAAATCGCTCACAGTAAACATTTAGGTAGACAGAACAAAGTCATGAATAAGAATAACAAAATAAATAAAGAATAAAGAGTAAAATAAGGCTAATAAAGTACGGTCCAGAATTCACATTTCGTATGTTATGTCTATACATTCTAGTATAAAATATATAGTAAAAATATATAGAAGTCTACAGTAAGTGTACAGTAAGTGTAATATTGAACAATGTTGTTTTAAAAGTAAAAGTCCAAAAAGATGGTAACTGTCACCCTGTGCTCAGTGATGCAGTGAGGCACAGTGACGCATTGTAAAGTCTGATGGCTGTCGGAATGAAGGACTTCCTGTGCCGTTCAGTGCTACATCTTGGGAGTGTTAGTCTAGCACTGAACATGCTCCTCCTGTCAGCCAAGTCTGTGTATAGTGGGTGGGAGGGGTTGTCCCTGATGGCATGGAGCTTAGCAAGGCTCCTCCTCTCCGCCACCACCGCTAGAGAGTCCAGCTCCACCCCTACCATGTTACTGGCCTTCCTTTGATTGAATGAGGTTGATGATTCTGACAATATAAACAACCCAGAAGGGTTTTTCCAGCTAGTACAGAATTATAATCGGTTCTGCCATACCTTTCCCATGCACTGGCACAGTGCTAACGTAGTGTGGAGAGAGATGTCTGGCTCTGTGAGACTAGGGATGTGCGCATAGGCGGCGAGTAAACCGGACATTAGGGTAGGCTATATAGTGCGGAGCGTGCAAAATGTTTCCTTTTTTGTCAATACACACACCCACTAGGCTATGCCCCACTCATTTAATATATAGTGCAAATTAAGTGTTCAAATGAAGGCATCCAATAATATATTAACCATTGTCTTACCTTAATGCAGCAAAATGCGATGTTTCGTCTTGGCATCAATGATCTTTTCTGCTTTAACTTTGTCTGTGAGGGGGGGCAGGTGGCGCACGGAGATTACGTTCGTCACCAACACCGGGAGACACTAGGATTCGCCTGTTCGAATCCAGCTCCCGGCGTTGCTATCAGCTTGGCTGTCCTCTCACGCTGATACAATTGGCTGTATCAGGGGGTGGGAAGCTGAAGGGTGGGTCCTGGGCGTTGTGGACAGCGACCCCTACAGTTCGGTCGGGGCGCCTGCTCAGCGAGGGTTGGATCTGAGGAGAGATAGTGTGGCCTCCCACACGCTACACTCTCCCCGGTGAGAACCTGCACGGCCAGGTTGGCCTGCCCCAGGCTGCACATGCGTCGGAGGAAAGCATGTGACAGTCTCCGGTCTCCCTTGACCAACAGTAGGGGAAAGTACGCAACAACCAGGAAGAGTGGGATGGGAGAAAAATCGGGAAAAAGGAGGGGAAGAAAGATAATAAAAAAAAAAAAAAAAACGTTGTCTGTGAGATCACTTTCAATGTGAAGCAGACTCTCCTGACGCATTGTTGTTCTTATAGCCAGTTTTGGATGTGATGTGCCTCATTGCTGAGAAAGACCGTTCACAACTTGAATCACAAGTTGCAGTGCTGACAGTAGGGCTGCAACGATTAGTCGACATAATTGGCGACGTCGATCATAAAAAAATCGTCGACGGGGAATTTTTGCGTTGATGCGTCGTATAAATAAATCAGAGACGCAAATGTTCATTTGTAACTGCAATGCACTACAGGAAGTGCTGCGGGCAGTATCGTTTCCATTGTCTGACTGCATTCTGTAGTAACGGCCCGGGTAAGAAGAAAGAATGCACCCCGGAGCTTCGGAACATGGGTACGTTTTAGATAGTTAGCCATAGTATTGTATTTTTTACGTTAGCTTACAGAAAACAGAACGACTCATGGATATGGATAATGCTTGCTAAGCAAACTCTATTGCTGGGGCTTATAGAGGCTGTGGTATGTAACGTTAACAGCGCCAAGCTACAGCGTTGCTGCATGCTATTTCAGTTATGCCGAAGCTGCGGTATGTTTATGTAACGTAACGTTAGCTAAACAACAGCGCCAAGCTTACAGCGTTGCTGCTTTTATATACACATATACTCAATGTGGCAGTGTGTGTCACAATCTTACTTAGCTAGTGAGTCTGCAAAACACAACACTCTGTGCTAACGTGAGCTGTCTGTAGCCTAGCCAGCCAAGTTCCAACTAGCTTTCCCATGGTTTAACGTTAATGGCATTATGCAGTACATCATCTAAAATAAAGTTTCACACATACACACACACTCCTCTCACACACAGCAAACAAAAGACCTAGAAGTCTGTCTGATCTGTCATCCTCCTCTCCTCTCCCCCTACAGCTGTTCCAAGTCACCCTCCTGGACCAAGTTACAGCCCCATCAGCCGCGGTGCTGGGGGCAGATGCTGCTACTTATTTTCTTTCTTTGTTTACAATTAAACACTTGCACTTTAATTTGTATAATTTAATTTATTTATTTTGTTATGATTGATTGTTGTATTGTATTTATGTTATTCAAATACATTTTGATTTAAGCAAGTTGCTTAAGATCCAAATTCAAATGTTTCATGAGTCATTATTTTTATTTGCTATGGGATCATGTTATGTTAAGTTAACTGTTAAGGCAGAGGGACTGGACAACAGGGTGACATTCACAGGTGTGCAGACTTGAGCATGTGAGGTAAAACATGCACTGGAGCCCGGAAGAGGAGCAGCGCCCACAGGGAACAGAGATGGAAGGTGTGACAAAAATAATCGTTAGATTAGTCGACTAATTGGAAAAATAATCGACAGATTAGTCGACTACCAAAATAATCGTTAGTTGCAGCCCTAGCTGACAGCAATGAAGGGAACGTTTTTCGTAATTTAGATCTCATCATGCTTTGAAAAACAATGTACATACAGTAGCTCTAAAAAGTTTCCACGATTTGATGAACTTGGACTCTCATCATGTCCTCTTAGAGCAAGCCCTTGTTTGCCAAGATAAAACAACATACAGTCTCAGGTGATCGGTAGTTATGCCCAGGGCCAGCCCGGTGCAGCTTCTAAATTACTTTGTTTACAGTATATGCCTTGGAAAAATAGCGTATATCCATTTAGCTTTTTGAAATTTGACTCAAAATAGTGCGCTGGTGTTCGCTACAAAGCGATCGCCGGGCTGAAATTCGGAACGCAGATGTTTGCTTTACTCGGCCTGCGGGATCATGATGATCATGTGAATGATGTGATTGGCTACATTATTTAACCTGAGCCTATGCGTGATTGGTTACTGCCTGTACCTGGAATGTTAAACGCTGCCACCGATTGACACCTTCATCGTTGACACCTCGGCCAGCGGGCTGCAGCACAAGACACACACAATAGCCAGCAGCCTGCGCACATTATATATACATTTCAAAATTCCCAGCATAATATTTTGGGTAGGCATAGCCTAGCCTGGCCTTATATACCCGCCGCCTATGGATGTGCGCATGTTTACTTTTTATGGTTAGTTAGTGTTTTGGGCCTACAGGGTCTCTCAGCCTTCCTGAAATGTTCGCCAGCTATCTCATCAGCACCAAACATACCGTACTTGAGGCTTTTCCCTCTTTGATTCTCCGCTTTGCCCCGAAGCACACACAGGTTCTCATCCCTTGGAATGTACAGCGGCTAAGAAGTGCCAGTGTAGCAAGTGCATTTAGTTGTGGAACCTCTCAAGAAGGATGCCTAGATTTGAATTTATTTGATGTGTCAATAGTTGAAATGTGATGATTTGAAGACTGATTTAGCCATCACAGTCCCATAATAATAACCCTCTTTCCATTATGCTTCTTTTGGCAGCTCCTCCATTATAATTACAATTGAAACAGAGAGGTGGCCACAACTAAGGCTGGAGAATCATGCTAAGCAGTGCACTACCCCAGATTCCACAAGGGGAGAACCTGCAGTACACCCCATCAAAGAGAAGCCATTTTACAGTTTATTCCAGTATTTCTTATTATAATTTTAGAATTATGGACATTATTGAAAATGGTGCATTTTTTTTTGTTTTATTTTTTTATTATTTTTTAAACATAACATAAAATTAGATATACAAGCATTAATTAACAGTACACATCCAATGTGGTGCATTTATATAGCGCTTTTATCTAAAGCGCTTTACAATTTTGTTCCTCACATACAGGGATTAAGTGTCTTGCTCAAGGAAACATCGATACGGCAGGAGCGGGAATCCAACCGGGAATCTTCTGACTACCAGACGACCACTCTACCTCCTGAGCCACTGTCGCCCTTATGCTCTAAAATGTTATAATCATTTTTGGGGTATTGTATCTTCAGCATATGCTGCAGCTTTGATGGCCTCTTTGAGACACAACTATGTCAGAAGTCCATCAGCCGTCAGTGGAAGTTTGGCCTCCACTGCCCCAGCACGCTCGGTCAGATCATTCCAACAAATCGGCATGGATGAAGCTGTGGCCCAGCATCTGGCACACAAGTCCAGTTTCTCCCATGGGTGCCGGAGTCACTGACTACGAATGACACGATGCAACCAGCAGGTTTGTTGAAATGTGCAACTTTCTCTTCTGTTGCGGGATGCAGGACAAAAATGCGCGACTGTCCCACACAAATTGGGATGTTTGGTCACCCTAAGGCCTAAGCATACCTGCATGACAACTAATTCTACTCACTCTCTTTCTCCTGCATGGGGTTGGTGCTGCTCTGTCTCAGAGCCAGATCAAATGAATGACTCATAATTCATACGTAATTCAATAGCCTACTTTTTATACAGGTACTACTTACACTGGTTTAAATAAACAATTACAGTTTTGTGCTAAAGGAATTAAGGGCTTGTCCCAAATATAGACCGGTTGTGTTCAATGATTGAAGCAAATAAAAGCCTTGGCTATTAAGTTTTAAGGTACAGGCACAGTGCACAGACACACATTATGCTTGTATTCATCCGTGTTCACTTCATGTGATTTTGATAACCTTGCTATTCTTATCTTTAAATATATTTTGGATGATAATCGTTCATTGTTATAAATCAAATGTACACATCTATACAAATGACCAGATGTTGTACTTGATTGTTTAAATTAACTGGCTAAATGATACAATTTGCCAACCAAATTAATATAACCATTACCTGATATCTAGGGAGGGGGATATAATTCATGAGTGCATGTAAATGCTGCTTATATAAATGCTGCATATTTTCTAGTTGAATTTTGTGTTGGTTGCTTTGGTTGTAAATTGTTGTGAATTGGCAGATACACATAAAAGCAAAGTAAACCTTAGCATCTAAATAAAAAAACACAATACTGGCAATTCAATTAATGTATTCATCATCTCCCAAAGCAGGCCATAGGAAGCCTTTGTAGTTCCCTCCTTCCTCTGGAAACTGGTGTCTGATGGCAGAGACAACACAAGATGGTATCACCCTCCTGTTATGCTGCCCTAACACGCCATAGGCCCAGGGCACCACCTGCCTGTACCCAATAGATAGATACCGTTTGTAATAAGAACTTTAACATAATTGTAATAATTACCCATGAGTGCTGTCAGTGAGCGGTAGGCAAGATATGCTATCTGCAGCTCAAATGGGTTGAGACAGCAACCTTCAAAACCAAGGAAACTATATTGCGTTAACGCACATTGGCGCCAAGTGTGGACACTTTCAGTTCGGCCGATATCGAGTTGAATGGGATCGCCATCTCTTTGTTTATGACCTGTGTCATTTAAACAGGTTATTACCTCGGGTGTCGGAATCATTAACTAGCTAACGTTTGATAAATTGGTTGATTTGATATTTTCCTTGTTCAAAACCAGGATTATGTGTGAGGCAGGTGTGAGGTTCTCCACCAACTTCCGGAAGGCCTGTATCTCCCTGCAACATAGCCTGTCACTGTCCACAAAAGCACCAGAGTTAATAAACAAATAATCAAATAGTAATGATGGGGGGGGGGTGGTCAGTGATATGGAGTATAGTTATCTGTAACCTAAGCATGGGCGTAGCCAGCTATGAGGTCACCGAGGTCTGGACTATAAAAAAATAATAATAATAATATTATAAAGGATTTATTTTTTTAGAAATATCACAATATAAATGTACACTCTGGAGTTGAAAATGTCTGGTAATGTCTGATGTTTGGCAAAGGTACTCCCCTGCATTGGTACACAGCACTACTTGGTCGCTTCTGCCCAGGCAGGGGACATGCAGGTGGCTTTGCTTTGAACTAACGTTACTTGTTCAAAGCATGCGTGCACTTGTGACAGAACAGCAGTGACTGACAAGCCTGCGCCGTGGGCTGTTTGGTCAACGACCGGCCCACTAGCCTGGGACAGCGGCCCATTTGGTACTGACTGACACTGGGCTGGCTCAATAATCACATATCTTACTAAGCCCCCCCCCCCCCCCCCCCACTAGGCTGGGAACAGCGGCCCATTATGCTGGCCCGCCGCCCAATCACATCTCTTAATAAGCCCCCCTCCTTTCTCAACTGTTTCTCGTGTGAGAAGAACAGATGCGGCTTAGAGCGAAAAAAATGGACAAACAGAAGAAGCGTTCGTGGCGAAATTGCGGGCGAAAAAAATCTGAAATCTAGAGGTGGATGCTGCAAGATATAATAAAATCACAGACATGTTTGCTGCAGCTTCAACATTGTCACCCAAAATGATAGTGCAGGCTGTGCAGCAACAGCCTCAGGTAGCCATCCAGGCAGAGAGCAGGGCCGAGGAGGGACAGTAAGCAGCAGGAGGACGTTTGTGTGTGCCATTACTGCCATGGTCGATAATAATATGAATGATAATGTTATTTGGTCAGCATTGCGTTGGCTAAGCTAAGCCCACGTTACTGTGACTCTGAGTGACCTAGGTCCAGCACTACTAACGAGACGCTGCCCCCTAGTGGCCGGCGGTAATTTTTGTTTGGGTCAAACTCCCCAAACAAACAAGCACACCATTGATTTAATTGCCATATAAATCACACATACAAAGATCTTAACTATTACTCCTCTCTGAACGTGAATATAAAACAAAAGGGTGATCTATTAACTGTGTAAACCTTATGCAATATTCATCATTGATATTTGGATACTTGAAATCTGTATGAACTATAGTTAGTATCAAATGAAATAAGATGGAACAGCTCCATGCAGTAATTGAATAAACAACTATTTGCTCATTACCAGTATGGTATTGTTTCAATTGTACAGCTTTTTGCACATCTTTGTCTGGGAATTCCAACAATTCTGGACCTGAATGTACCAGTTAATTGTAATCATCTCTCTCTCCTTATGTCTAGTCAAGCCAGGTTGTGCGCATATTTAAGAGGACCACAAGGATGGTGTACTGGATGGTGTACTGGTGGGTCAAACTGAACCTAAGCAAAACAGAATTGCTCCACCTGCCGGCCAAATCCTCCCCCCTGACCGACCTTTCCATCACAGTCGAGAATGCAGCTGTGACCGCGTCCCCGACCGCCAAGAACCTTGGTGTTGTCCTCGACGACCAGTTGAACTTCTCTGCTCACATCACAGCGACAACCAGAACCTGCCGATTCCTCCTGAGCAACGTCAGAAGGATCCGCCCCTTCCTGACAAAAGAAGCCACCCAACTCCTCGTCCAATCAACAGTCATCTCCCGCCTCGACTACTGCAACGCACTGCTCGCTGGCCTCCCGGCCACTGCCACTAAGCCTCTTCAACTCATTCAGAACGCAGCGGCCCGCCTGATCTCAAACCTACCGAAATCGGCCCATGTCACCCCACTTCTTAGGGACCTGCACTGGCTCCCCATTGCTGCACGAATCCGCTTCAAGACCCTCGACCTAGCATACCGTGCGGCAAAGGGAACTGCTCCCGCCTACCTCCGGTCAATGGTCTCTAACTACACACCCGCAAGACCCCTACGCTCTGCATCTTCTGACCACCTCAGACCTACTCCTATCCAAGCTCCGGGAGGGTCATCAAAGAGAAGTCGCCTATTCTCAGTCCTTGCCCCACAATGGTGGAATGAACTACCCACCCCAGTTAGGACAGCCGAAACACGTCCAATCTTTCGCCGTCGACTAAAGACTCACTTCTTCAACCATTATCTGAATAAAAAAATAAAATAAAAAATCTAACCCTAACTAACCATACTGTCATGCACTTGTCCTAATAACTAACCTACACTGTAGCACTCAACACTTTGATGAACATTGTTACTCAGCTGATAGAGTTGTGCCCTTCCTGATGGCTTGTCGTACAGAACTTGTAAGTCGCTTTGGATAAAAGCGTCAGCTAAATGACTAAATGTAAATGTAAATGGTATCTGACCGATTATGGTGGGCCGGTCTGGGCCAAAAAAATAAATAGACCTCCCTAATTTCTAAACCCTGGCTACGGCCCTGAACCTAAGGGAGTGGTTCTCAACCTTTTTCATGTCAGGAACCCCCAACATGCACATTGGGCCGTAGATCTCCATTTGAGAAGTTTGTGTCTCAGGGACCGCCATCTGAGAATATATTTGTTGCTGGATATGATAGAGGCCTGGGCCCTCATTTATCAACTTGACGTACGCACAGATATGTGCTTAAGCCGTGCGTACGATCATTTCTAAGCAAAGTGTGGGATTTATCTATTTGAACTTGTGCTTGACTTTGTGCGTATATTTAAGCACAGGTCGGACCATGCGTAGTTGGCGCCCGGTGGTAGAATATTTTTACAACGCGAAAATAAGCACTGACTGCGCTCCGCGTAACTCAACTCGTTATTATTTTGCGCATATATTGCAGAAATACGGGAACGTTTTGATTATATTTAAAAGGCTTTGCCATTGTTAAACGTAATAAGTGGAACCCCGAAGCTGTAAGCAGAATACAAGTCATATGAACACCCACGATATAAACGCATTGCAACGAGAACAGACAGAGGTTATTTGTTGATACAAAACCCTTGCAATAAATGTGTCTTACATGAATGAAAAGCATACATGCTCTGGACACAGAGCATATATCGTGTGGGTGATATCATGACTTGTATTCTGTGTCAAAGCCTAAAACAAAACGTTCCCGTATTTCTGCAATCTATGCGCAAAATAATAACGAGTTGAGTTCTAACAAAGAACGTATTACATGCTGGTAGGCTGATAGAGTAAACTATGATATGAATATGAATATGATATGATATAAAGGTATAGGCCTACTGGTCCGCCCGCGAGGATATCGAGGACTGTAAAATAGCGACAGTAGTGTAATTATAACGGGCTCATGCGGGAACAAGAGGTTGGCTTGCTTGTTCGGCACGGGGGGCAGAAGCAGAACACCCACCTCCAAACGCCATTAAATATTGTTTCAAATAAAAAGCGACATACTATTATTTTGTGTCATGTTTCCAAATAAGATTGGCCACAACGGAATGCTTTCTACTTCAATTTGTTGATTAGAATAGATTACCTCGCTCCGTTGAAACTTCACTGAGCTCAGCACACAGACATGATAATAATAATAACAACAACAATAATAATAATAGCTTCATTTTACATAGCGCCTTTCAAGAGACCCATGCAAGGTCGCTTTACATAGATGGGGGGGGGGGAATAACAAAGTAATAAAGATAGTGGACAGACTATGTAAATATGATGATGGGATTCAAGTTCGCGTTTTTATTGATCATAGGCATGCTGTCAGAGTATGATATCTTAATCAAACATTCTAGAACATTTGTCGTCACAGATCATATCATAATAGAACATAGGCTACATGGCATGGTCCATCGTGATATTGTGTAGACTGTTATTACTGTACCACCCATTGTGACAACAGCCTTGTGAGCTCCCGCACACAAACATGATGGAATTCAAGTTCATGTATTGAAAGGCAGGCTATATCATACATGGCAGTGAGATTCATTGTTCTTGTATATTCTCTCGTATTATTGTTTATATAGGCTACCCAATACTGACATCAAAATAGATTGTATGCCTCTATGTAGTGAAGCTCTTGTGGTTAGGAAAGGTAGTCAACAACACGGGGTGTCTAGTCAGGACACGGGAGGCAGGAACGTTCTTTGATGAGTTTTATTATTAATGGTCAGACAGATGCACAGGCGATTTCTACTTCTATTTCCCATTAACACGGTGGGAGTATGTGAGAGTGGGAGTGTGTGTGTGTGGTTCTAAATGGGGAGGAAACAAAGACATCAGCGTTACTAGTACTCATTAATCAGTCTGTTATATACTATACAATATACTGTTGCTGCAAGTAACATAAACCTCACGAGTGAGACTACCAATGGGGATAAGCAGTGCTTTACCTATACTAGTTACAGGGATAAACTGTGCTAAACAGATACTAGATACTATACTCAACAACATAGATTATACCCAATAGGCTAGATTATCACTATAAACGTACTGGTAAATTGCTTCCTAAACAGCTGGTAGAATTATAACATTAGTATAGGCCTTAACCATATAAATCACCAACAATAACTAAGCGTCCTCATCATGCACATATTTAACACTTACTTGTGATCAGGGACGCACACATGAACTGAAGGAATCTCTAAGCCCACTAGTATATATGGATGCTGGCTATCGACAGACATGTCTAGACATGTCTGAGGCATCCTGCTGCAGAACAGCAGAGCAGCCCCCCACAGCCTTTATGTCTGACTGAGAGGTGTCCCGCTGCAGAACAGCAGAACAGCCGCACAGCACCCCACAGTCCTTATGTCTGCCCAGTCCTTGGGCCTTTTGTACAGCCGCCCCCTAATCCACGGTGTGGATTAGTTCATGGAAAGGCTCAACTGTCGTCCGGAGTCGTTGTCGGGGCGTCCTCTGGGATGGCTGGTAACTCAATAAGCTTGGCCACTGGTCTGGTGTAGGTCCTATCGTCCACCTGCACCTCTGCAGACCGCACCTTCCCGTCGGCGCTCCTGATGGTCTTCGTGACCCGTCCTACAGGCCACAGTGCTCTAGGTAGCCTCTGGTCAATCACCATCACCACCGTGCCGACAGTGAGGTTCTCTGTGTCCTTCACCCATTTCTGCCTGGACTGCAAGGAGGGTAAGTAGTTATGCAGGAAGTGGGTCCAGAACTGGTCGGCTAACACCTGACTGTGTCGCCATCTTCTCCGGCTGAGGATTTCGGATTCAGGGTACACCACTGGAGGGAGTGAGGAGTCGGGCCGCCCCATGAGGAGGTAGTTGGGGGTCACCGCGTCCACATCGGCTACATCTGTCGACACATATCCCAGCGGCTTGGAGTTGAGGATTCCTTCTACCTCAGTCAGTACTGTCCGCAGGACTTCTTCGGTCACTGTCTGTGCTCCAAGAGAAATGTAGAGTGCAGCCTTGATGGACTTGACTTCCCGCTCCCAGGCCCCGCCAAAGTGGGGTGCATTTGGGGGGTTGAACTGGAAGCGGATCTGGCGCTTTGCCAGTTGGGTCTGCAGCTCTTTACCCATGTTCTGGAAACTTGTTCTGAGCTCCGATTCTCCTCCACGGAAGTTGGTCCCACGGTCGGAGAGGAGTTCGAAGGGGTTTCCTCGTCGTGCCACAAACCTTCTGAGCGACATAAGGAATGAGTCGGTATCCATGTTGTGTAGCACGTCTAGGTGGACACACCTAGTGGTCATACACTTGAAAACTATTCCCCATCTTTTCTCAGTACCCCGACCTCGCTTGACCTGAAACGGGCCGAAGCAATCCACTCCTGTTGAGTAGAATGGAGGCTTCATGAGGCGGAGACGGCATGGGGGCAGATCTGCCATCTTGGGAATAGACGGCTTTGCCCTCCACTTTTGGCACTCCGGGCAGAATCGCTGATGGCGGCGCACTGCTTCACGCCCTCTGAGGATCCAGAACTTGCGCCGGAGTTCAGCAAAGACCCTCTCGGCTCCAGGATGGAGTAGCTTGTTGTCGTACTGTCGTATGATGAGCTTAGTGACAGGATGCTTGGGTTCTAGCAGGATCGGGTGCACAGTGTCTTCCTCCAGGCTGGTGGAACGGCGCAACCTACCGCCTACGCGGATAAGGCCTTTAGGTACGTCGTACTCTGGGGCAAGTGCCAGGAGCCTACTGTTTGGTGGAATCACTTTCCCGGTTTGTAGGCACTTGATTTCTTCTGAGAAGCTATCACCTTGTGCTCTCTGAAGGATTCTGAGTTCTGCCTCGGCATAGTCGTCCGCACTGGGGGCACTTGACGGAGACGCCGCCCCGTGCAGTGATCTACTTGTGGCCTCAAGGAGGTCTTCGAAGGTGGAATGGTCTTCTGTGGTTGGGGTCTTTGGAGCCGAAAGGGTTGAAGTGAGGCCACAGAACACAGGCTTCCTTGTCTCCGTCTCATCCAGAACTTCTGTGACCGAGGGTCTGAGTGGCCAACCTGTGCGTGGTTGTTGGAGGAAGGCGGGACCATGACTAAACTGATTTGGCTTGGCTAGGTCAGACACTGTCATTCCTCTGGTGATAGTGTCTGCTGGGTTATTCTTTGTGTCCACGTACCTCCATGACCGGTGGTCGGTCAGTTCTTGTATCTCAGATACGCGGGTCCCGACGAACACCTTGTATCGGCATGACTCGGACTGTATCCAGGTAAGCACTGTGGTGGAGTCGGACCACAACACCGCCTCTTTCAACTTAAGAGTGAGCTCTCTCTGGATCAGTTGGGCAAGTTGGGCTCCTGTCAGAGCGGCACAGAGCTCGAGGCGGGGTATTGACTGTTGTTTTTTCGGTGCTACTCTAGAGCGAGCTAGCATGAAGGATACGTGGACCTGGCCTTGGAGGTCTTCGCCACGCAGGTAGGCGACTGACCCATAGGCGGACTCGGAAGCATCACAGAAGACGTGGAGCTCGAGGGTGAGCGCACTTACGTCGACGTCTGGTGGGAAGTAGCACCGGGAGAGGCTGACTGTTGGGAGCTGTGGGAGCTCTTCTTCCCATGTGGTCCAGGCTTGCAGGATATCGGCCGGTAAGTGTGGGTCATCCCAGTCGCGGTCTTTGGCCCATAGTTTCTGGACCAAGACTTTGGCCCTTGTGGTGAAGGGCACGATGCGGCCTAGGGGGTCATACTGGCTTGCTAGTATCTTGTAGATATTTCTCATAGTCGTCTGGCTTGGGGGGACCGGGTGATGTTTGTAGTGGAGCGTGTCCTCCATGAAGTACCAACTGAGTCCTAGTGTCATTTCTTGAGCTTCCCCGTGGGTCTGGGAGACCCATCTCTCACTGCTATCTGCCTTGGCCTCTTTGGGCAGGTTGCCGATCACCTCTGGCTGGTTGCTGGCCCACTGGCGGATCTCGAAGCCGCCTGTGGCTAGGAGGGCTCTCAGCTTGTTCACGAGGCTGCTTGCCTCTTCTTTGGTGGGCAGACTCTGCAGACAGTTATCCACATAGAAACACTGTTCTACACTGTGGCGAACATCCTCTTGGCTAGACTCGATGACGTGTTTCTGGAGGGCAAAGGTTGCACAGCAGGGGCTGCATGTTGTCCCGAAGGGCAGGACCTCCCACTGGTACACTGATGGAGGTTCGTCTGTCTTTAGGTTCCTCCAGAGGAACCTCAGTAGGGGCTTGTCTCTGTCCAACAGGCGAACCTGATGGAACATTCCCTTGATGTCCCCACTTATGGCGACTCGATGCTCTCTGAATCGCAGGAGGACTCCAAGGAGTGAGGGTCCCAGTGTTGGGCCTGGAAGGAGGTAGTTGTTCAGGTTCTGCCCGCCGTACTGGAAACTGCAGTTGAAGACAATCCGGTCTTTGCCGTTGTGCCTGACCATGTGATGGGGCAGGAACCATGACTCTTCAGATGCGTCGGCCTGGCTGGGGTTAATCTTGGTGATGTACCCAGCTATCTCTAGCTTATTGATCTCCTCTTGGTAGGTAGATGCACGCTGTGGATCTTGAGTTAGCCTCTTCTCTGTGTTCCGCAGGTTCTTCATTACAACTTCCTTTGAAACTTGCAGCTTGGGCATGGTTTGGACTCGCAGGAGGGGGGTGACATACCGCTGCACTCCGTTGACCTCTACACGGGTGGTCTCGGCCTCCAACAGCTCCGCTGAGTACTTGTCCTGTTTGGATCTGTTCACTAACCTCTCGCTCTTGAAAGGCAGTGTATCCAGCTGCCACAGCCGTTCGACTTGGCTGAATAGCTCGGCAGCCGGGGAGGAAGCAGCAGTGAAGAGGCACTGTGTGGTCTGAAGCTGTTGCTGCATGTACTTTGCTGGGCCTTGGAGTGTCCAGCCGAGGTTGGTCTTGACTGCCGCAGGGCCACCGTGGGGGCCCAGATGCACCGGCTCGATCGGTACGATCAGGTTGGCGTGATCAGATCCAATCAGGAGGGTTGGCTGAGCTCCGTCAATTGGTGGAGTCACCAAGCCTCGCAGATGGCGATACTTCTCCTGGAGCTGGGTGACTGGGTAGCTGTACTGAGACAGACCTAGCTGTTCACCGGTGAAGGCACCTTGAATAGGGAACCTTTTCCTTGGTTCGGATACTGGGGCAATGGCGAAGGAGACACGTGAGCCTGACAGGGTCTTGACGTCTTGGCGGATAGTGCGAAGGGTCAAGTCTTCCGCTTGGCCCT
This sequence comes from Notolepis coatsorum, assembly GCF_963971535.1. Classification (NCBI taxonomy): domain Eukaryota; kingdom Metazoa; phylum Chordata; class Actinopteri; order Aulopiformes; family Paralepididae; genus Notolepis; species Notolepis coatsorum. The sequence continues at coordinate 34,668,293 of NC_140180.1, read as the reverse complement.
GTATTCCCAGGTGGCGTGCTGCTGAAGCGAGCAGGATGGTTCTCTCTGAGCCATCATCCAGCACTGCGTAGGTGTTGAAGACTCTGTCCATGTAGTGCAGGTTGACTCTGACGATCTTCAGGAGCACTCGGTTGTATCCGTTTGGCTGATCCAGGTAGTGAGTCTCTGCTGTTGAGGTGATGGTGGGCTCGTTCCCACTTCTCTGGTTAACCTCATGCAGGACGGAGAGGTGTTTGGACTTACAGAGTCGACACGGCTTCTTCAGGTCGCAGGCAGAGGCTAGGTGAGGACGACCGCATCTCCAACACCTTCTCTTGGCTTTGATCCAGTCCACTATCTCCCCTCTGGTCAGCTTAGCGAAGCGTTCGCATTGGCTGAGGTAGTGTTCTGACTCGCAGTAGGGGCAGTATATCCTTCCCTTCCCTTGGGTCTGGACAGGTTGATATACCTTGGGGGGCCTTTCGGGTGGAGGATCTTGGGGGTTGTCTGTACCATGCATCACCGTAGTGACCTTTATCTTGGGCTGATACTTGGGGTCTCTCCTGTCATTCTCACTGTGAGCAGACTGAGGCAGGTGCTGATGCATGGGTTGCTGCATGACCTGAGGTGTCGCCCAGGTTGGTGGCGGGTAACTCTGCTGAGGCTCATTCCTTTCCTCGTACTTGCAGCTAGGCGGAGCCACATTGGATGTGCTTCGTGGGTTCGGGTAGGAGGTCGGTGGCCAGTATGAGGGTCCGCTTCTTGCCAGGCCCTCTGATTGCGGCAGGTTCTGGGTTGGCCTATTGGGCTGGCTGGGCTGACGAGAGGAGCCTTGGTTATGTTGGTTCTCCTGCTTGCAAGCCTGAAGGCCGTGGGGTACTTCGATTGCACGTTGGAGGGGGTGAGTGGCTCGGCTGAGAGGTGGGGGAAGTGTCCACTCTGGCTCATGGATACTCAAATCTTCTAGCTGGTCGGTTAGTTCTGCAGCCATACTTAGGTGATCCTCGGCTGGGGAGTAGTGAGGTGCACGGGCAGGGGAGAACTGCGGTTTGCCTACTCTTTCTGGGTGGAGTTGGCGGACTGGAGTCTGTTGCCGTGATGACCTCCTTGACGACTGAGCTGAGGGTCGGGAGGAATGGTGCTGCAGAACAAGCTCCACTGCAGCTATACTTGGGTGATCCTCGGCTGGGGAGTAGTGAGGTGCACGGGCAGGGGAGACCTGCGTTTCACCTACTCTTTCTGGGTGGAGTTGGCGAACTGGAGTCTGATGCCGTGATGACCTCCTTGATGACTGAGCTGAGGATCGGGAGGAATGGTGCTGCAGAACAAGCTCCAAAAGCTCGGTTTGCTTCTGAGCCGTCTCACTCTGTTGCCGCGCAGTCTCCAGAACTTGGTGCATTATTGTTTCGTGCACATTCTGCGTTGGTGGCATGGGGGATGTGCCTCTAGCGGGACTGGGCTGTGCTTTATCCTCTTCATGCCTGCGCAGCTGCTCTGTGTCACGCTGGCGTGTACTGTCCACTAGGTAATCGTCTAGCCATCTCGGGCGCTGCACGGTGCGTCTGGGGCGCACGGATGGTGAAGCGGGGAGGCTCATCCCTCCTTGACTGGTTGCCATATCGTTGACTCTATCCGGTTCGAAGGACCATTTGTAGTGAAGCTCTTGTGGTTAGGAAAGGTAGTCAACAACACGGGGTGTCTAGTCAGGACACGGGAGGCAGGAACGTTCTTTGATGAGTTTTATTATTAATGGTCAGACAGATGCACAGGCGATTTCTACTTCTATTTCCCATTAACACGGTGGGAGTATGTGAGAGTGGGAGTGTGTGTGTGTGGTTCTAAATGGGGAGGAAACAAAGACATCAGCGTTACTAGTACTCATTAATCAGTCTGTTATATACTATACAATATACTGTTGCTGCAAGTAACATAAACCTCACGAGTGAGACTACCAATGGGGATAAGCAGTGCTTTACCTATACTAGTTACAGGGATAAACTGTGCTAAACAGATACTAGATACTATACTCAACAACATAGATTATACCCAATAGGCTAGATTATCACTATAAACGTACTGGTAAATTGCTTCCTAAACAGCTGGTAGAATTATAACATTAGTATAGGCCTTAACCATATAAATCACCAACAATAACTAAGCGTCCTCATCATGCACATATTTAACACTTACTTGTGATCAGGGACGCACACATGAACTGAAGGAATCTCTAAGCCCACTAGTATATATGGATGCTGGCTATCGACAGACATGTCTAGACATGTCTGAGGCATCCTGCTGCAGAACAGCAGAGCAGCCCCCCACAGCTTTTATGTCTGACTGAGAGGCGTCCCGCTGCAGAACAGCAGAACAGCCGCACAGCACCCCACAGTCCTTATGTCTGCCCAGTCCTTGGGCCTTTTGTACACTCTAGAAATCATATGCAGCAGGTAGAAAATTGACGGAAAATCTGTCGCGATTTGGTATAAAATTGAGGAGAACTTTAATCCCTGGGTATTAATCAAACAAAACGGAAAAAGGCAGTCATATTCCAGCACAGTCTTTATTAGTGTTTGCGCTACCCAGGCAGCAATGGTTAATAGATATCATATCCGACATCACCGTACGTGTACACGTCTGTCAGCCTGTCTCATAACACGCTTCCCTCGGTTTAGTCCATTTTTCCACATTTCATGGGGGTGTTCCATTACCGTATATGGTTAATCGGGGCGGTTTTGGTATGCAAATACGTGAAAGTGTGCATGAGCCTCAGCGTAGAAGCAAGGTGATATTTATCATGACAGGTGTGCGTAGGACCTGTGTACGCACGTGTGATAAATCCCGTTTTTTTTGTGCGTGCACACATTCTAAATTCTGTGCTTACGTGTGGAAATAGAACATTTTCTGAGGAAACTTGATAAATGAGGGCCCTGAATTCTATAGCTGTCTATAGTCGGCAAACCTATGCTCAGAGTAGTCACTAAAATGCCCTCTCATTGGGCTAAGTTCTAGTTAATAATACAAATAATAACTTTTATTTATATAGCGTCTTTTAAGAAACCCAAGGACTACCCCACTTTTCTTGGGACCCCCTAGACCCCCTCAAGGACCCCAGGGTTGAGAACCGCTGACCTAAGGCAAGTGCAGTTAAAGGAACACGTGAACATTAGGGGAAATGCATTTACTGACTTCTCCAGAATCAAACAAGGACATGGATACCAATTTAATTTCCTCTCTGTGCATTCAGTAGAAAGCCATCTGGCTGCAAGCTAGCCTAGCTTAGCACAAATGAACGAAAGCATATTATGGACCAGCTAGCCTAGCAGTTGGCCAAAAACACCTCTCCCTGAGATTTAAGCTAGGCTAGTTGTCCGTATCTGTTTAGGTAGCCAATATTGAGATACAGAGAGCCGTTTCTCTCATTTGTAATAATGTGGAACAAAGATAGCCTACTGAATAGCGCCTGGACGTCTCTGTGTATAGGCCTGTCCCTAGTAATTTATATAGGGCTGTGATGTTATTTAGCAAGAGGCTAGATGCTACTAACTGGCTATAATAGAGAGGCTTGGTGAGAGATAACATTAGTTGTTAATTTAATACATTTCAGATCTAGCATCACCTATAGCTTGACACTTCCACGAGTTGTCCGGGACCGTAAGCTTACTCTGTCTCCCGACGACCTCCAAGCAGAGTCCCCCTCACACGTCACCTGCTTCCCTTGGTCGTCAAAACGATACGGCTGTGGTTCTATTGCCCCATTCCGGTGAAACACACCCAACGCATCTATTTTGATCCGCTCTACACTCTACTGTAGTTGTTGAGCACTGATAATCTGTTACCTTCTATTACGTATACCTGGAAAAACTTTTTTTTAAATACTTTTTGGGGATGAACATTTTAACTGCAATCTTAACGGAATTGTGTAATAAGATGCCAACACTATTGACCATATATTTATAAAGATGTTAAACACATTTACATTTAGTAATTTAGCTGATGCTTTTATCGAAAGTGATTTACAAATTGTGTACAACAAGTCAGCAGGCGGGGTACACCTCTGGCAGCTAAGGGCATTGTTCGTCTAGCAGTGTTGAACTTGAGTGCTACACTCTGAGTGCATAGTAGTATAGACATATTAATAGATAGTAGTATAGACATAGTATAGACATATTAGTAGATAGTAGTATAGACATATTAGTATAGTAGTATAGACAGTAGATAGTAGTATAGACATAGTAGCATAGTACATAATAATAGTAAATAATAGAATAATAGTAAAAGCTTGTTACTATTTGACTATCAATGCCACTGACGCTTAGCTGCCAGAGAGGTACATCTCTTGCTGACTTGTTCACAATTTGTAAGTCACTTTGGATAAAAGCATGAGCTAAATTACTAAATGTAAATGTATTGAGATTGAGGTTTATTCTACATGTGACGTTGTATTGTGTGCCCACGTGTGAAGCTAACGCTTCGTCCACAAACTGCTGACCTAGTAACTTGCTAGTAACCACAGCTAAAGACAGCACAGGAAGCTACGCCATTATTACATTCTGTCTTTTTTTCCGCCCCTTTCTTCTTGTAACAAACAGGCTGTTTCTAGTGGGTGGAACACAAAACAAATTTTCCAATTCATAATTCCTTTCCCTGCCTGGCTACTCCACACATATAAGTAGAAAACTTTGACAAACTGGGAAGTAGAGTGAGTAGGCAGTGTGTTTGTGCGTGTGGTTCCACAAAGGACAGCTTGCTTAATTAAAGCACATTTATTGCTTGTGTCTTTGGTATGACATTGCAAAGTGTAACACTCTCCAACTGCTTTGAGCTGTTTTTCAGCAAATACTTCTTTCAGGTAAACACACTGGCCAAAACAGCAATTACTGCCTATTTGATATCCCCCAGCACCCCAATTATTTCAAACTGCCAAATCCATACCAAGACAAGGCAAAACCCATTTTCCATAATATGGGATTGATTAGATAAGAATAACTCACAAGAGAGAGAAGACTATGTTAACTACCGGTATAATCTCACTATTCCATAATAATTATTATGTGCAAGTGTGAAGTGGATCAATAATGCTCTCAGTATGTAATGTTTAATGTTATTATGTGGTTGTTTTAGCCATATGATGTCCAGTATACCTAATATTGCCGTGCCAATAAAGCTCATTGAATTTACTTACATTTAATTGAGAGGGGGGGACACGCACATGCACACACACACACACACACACACACTCACTCACTAACACTGGGAACACAGCCATACACTGAAACAGTAAAGAAAAACAAAAAACAATGAATATCAAGATATATATATATATGTATAATATGAGAAGAATAAAATTATAATATGAGAAGAAAAGAAAACACCTCCCCACAAGTTTATTTTATTCCCTTTGATGTACCAGCTAGTCATACTGACTCAATTGGCAGAGTTAGCGGGAGGGGAGTCAATGGGTGGTAATCTGAACGTTGTGGACAGCGACTCCTACAGGTCGGTCAGGGCGCCTGCACAGCAAAGACAGGAAAATGGCGGGGGCAGTGTGAGCCTCCTACACGTTACTCCTCGCCAATGAGAGTCCGCGCTGGCAGGTGAAGAGAAGTGACTGGCTGCCTCCACATGTATCGGAGGGGACATCTGATGGGCTTCTATCCTCCCTACAACCGGCCAGTGGGGGGCACATGCGAGCAACGATCAAGACAGGGGAGGGGAGAATTGGCACGGCTAAAGTGGGATGGGAGAAAATAATTGAAAAATGGAGGAGAAAAAAGTGGATCAGAAAAAAAAGAAGAGGCTGGTGTTTTTCTCCAAAGAATGTTTATGTACATGGACTGCATTTATATAGCGCTTTTATCCAAAGCACTTTGACGGTGGAGGCAACCATGCAAGGTGCCAAGTGTCTTGCTCAAGGACACGTTTGACAACACTGCCGGGAGGAGCTGGAATCGAACTGGGAACCTTCTGATTACCAGACGACCGCTCTACCTCCTGAGCCACTGTCACCCCCATATAATGTATGCCTTCATTGGTGTGATTGCATTTGAGCAAACTCATTTAGCTCTGTGCTAAATACAAAACAAGCGCTAAATGACTGGAAGTAAGTGACTCAGTGCTCTGCTGTCGCCACGGCAACAACCTTTTTATAATTGATTCCAATTTATCAGGATAGGCTGTGCCAATGCCAAGTGCATACTACAAATAGAGCCCTCTCATTGGACCCTCTCCCAGAGATTCCATTTTGGAATGTATACAGTATATGACAGGGACATGTATTTACTTCAAAAGGCACCTGTACACTTTACATGGGTGTGTATGGGGAAGTGTAGACATATTTAGTCAACATGGGGGTGTATGAGGAAGTGTAGACCCATTTAGTCAACATTTGAGTTTATGGGGAAGTGTAGAAACATCACAGGAGTGTATGAGGAAGTGTAGAAATATGTAGTCAACACAGGAGTGTATAAATATGTAGTCAACACAGGAGTGTATAAACATTTAGTCAACACAGGCGTGTATAAACATTTAGTCAACACAGGAGTGTATAAACATTTAGTCAACACAGGAGTGTATAAACATTTAGTCAACACAGGAGTGTATAAACATTTAGTCAACACAGGAGTGTATAAATATGTAGTCAACACAGGAGTGTATAAACATTTAGTCAACACAGGAGTGTATAAACATTTGGTCAACACAGGAGTGTATAAATATTTAGTCAACACAGGAGTGTATAAATATGTAGTCAACACAGGAGTGTATAAATATGTAGTCAACACAGGAGTGTATAAACATTTAGTCAACACAGGAGTGTATAAATATGTAGTCAACACAGGAGTGTATAAATATGTAGTCAACACAGGAGTGCATAAACATTTAGTCAACACAGGAGTGTATAAATATGTAGTCAACACAGGAGTGTATAAATATGTAGTCAACACAGGAGTGCATAAACATTTAGTCAACACAGGAGTGTATAAATATGTAGTAAACACAGGAGTGTATAAATATGTAGTCAACACAGGTGTATAAATATGTAGTCAACACATGAGTGTATAAACATTTAGTCAACACAGGAGTGCATACACATTTAGTCAACACAGGAGTGTATAAACATTTAGTCAACACAGGAGTGTATAAATATGTAGTCAACACAGGAGTGTATAAATATGTAGTCAACACAGGAGTGTATAAATATGTAGTCAACACAGGAGTGTATAAACATTTAGTCAACATGGGTGTGTATGGGGAAGTGTAGAAACAGCAGGTGGAAGGGCTGTCATGGCAACAACTGGATCCAAGGGCACAGGACTGGAGAGGCTGGAGGGGGTTGGGTGACGGACTACAAATGTGGTTGAAATCAGTGTTGGACTTGAGGGTGCAACCAAGCATATACCATATGTATTGGTAATTTAGAATAACCGCATATATACATTATAGGGGTGGAACGGTTCACAAAATCCACGGTTCGGTTCGTATCACGGTTTTGGTGTCACGGTTTTTGGTTCGGTTCGGTATACGTTGTTCTTTATTTAAAATAAATGTAACACTCCAAAAATACCATACATCAGCATAAGAGATATAGCCTAAAAAGAATCGAACTTTTCAGTTATTCTCAAGGACGTAGTCATGCAAAAACTGAAAGAATGAGGCAGTTTGATATCAGGCACATTATTTTGACAGTGACTGGTTAGAGCTACAGTAGGAGAGATTTTGGTACAGCAAGAGGGGAGGCATTGTTTGGCACACAGACCGAACTGACTGAAAAATATAGGCCCATTTGTCAAAGCTAAGTCATTAACTTAGTGCAAACAAACAAAAATAATTAAACCTTTCTATTTTTGTGGCCACATTATAGACAAAGGCCATCAACATAAAGTATGCATATGCTCAACCAGCACTAGACTTTCTTATCAAAAAGGAAAAGTCACTGTGTTATTTAAAATAAATAAATCATGTGTACTAAATATATATTTACTTTTTAATTGCATGAAACATGAAGTATTCTCTTATGCCGCTTTTCACTGCATGGTACCTAATCGACTCAACTCGCTTTTGCTTTTTGAGCGTCTTAGTAGCCGTATTTGAAGTGGGAGCAATGAATGAATGAATGAATGAAATGTCTATGTTCCCCGGGTCCTATGTTCCCCAGGTTCTATGTTCCCCGCTTTGATTGATTAATAGATTGAAAATTTTAGACCACCAGCCCTGATTCCAAACTCTAACCTTAACCAGTTCGAAAGAGGGCCTAAGCTTAACCGTTCGAAACAAGGCGGACATTAATAATTAATAAAATAATAAAAATGAATAAAATGTTCAATCTATTAATCAATCAAAGCGAGGAACATAGAACCCGGGGAACATAGGACCCGGGGAACATAGGGATGATCCCTTTGAAGTGACGTCACACAAGGAAGTGAATAGTCAACAGTAACACAGCGTTGGAACCTGGAGAAGCCCTGATGATATAATATAAACCAACAGCCAATAAATGTGAAGTTATCTTTGAACCTCTGTTGTCATGCCTCGTCAATATACCCCCCCCCTTCCCCACGAATGGAACTGGTGTCGTGGAATCACTTCGCTGTGAGCGTTTCCACGGTTAGCTTGCGGCTAATGTTAGCTCCGCGAGCTAACGTTAGGTAGCTTAGCTTGCGGCTAACTTAGTTACTGCCTCTCCATCCCAATAACCGAACAATACACACATGTGGCAGATATCATCCCCCGTCCCATGGCTACGTGGAGGAAGGGAGATAAGGTGGGGGGGGGGGGGGGGAATCAATACGTAGTAGTATCGCGATACTTTGCGTGGCGATACTGTATCGATACAGGGACGCCAAGTATCGATATTTAATTATTCATAAAAAAAAAAAAATTGGTATAAGGAAGTTGCATTGTTCATTTCAATACCTGTAATAGTACAGTTAGTCCACACACACACATGTGCATTCAGTTAAGTTGGAATATGACTGTAATACAAACAGTTCAGTTTGTCAGGTACATGGAACACAGATTACAGTGTTTACATCTGTCAGCTTGAGAAGATACCATGTTCTGCAATCAAAATGATTGAAGTGAGATGAACAGACTGAACTTTATTTTATTAGATAAAACATGTTGACAAAGTTTTACTTTGCAGTTGAAAAAAGGTAATAAATAAAATGTGATCAAAAAAATATATATATTCGCAATACTCAGCGTATTGCGATATATTTAGTATCGCGATACTATCGTATCGTGACGCAAGTAACGCGATAGTATCGTATCGTGAGGTCTCTGGCGATTCCCACCCCTAGGAGATACTACTGCCATGGACAGAGGAGAGTTAATTAGGGAGTTGATTAGGACTGATGGAACACAGCTGTGCACCACGTGATCACCCACATCCCACAGACACACACACAGAGACACCCATAGCTTAAAGCCTGAGGACAGACAGAGAAAGGTTGAGTGGAGGTGAGGAAGGAGCAGAGAGAGAGTGTGATACAGAGTTTGTGAGGTGAGAGGTAGTTGAGAGGAGAGGTAATAGCGAGAAGGTGTTCGTGGTACTGGACCCTGGACGGGCTGAGATACCCCCTTGTGAAACTGACCCTGGACTGGACGACAAACCCTGAGTATTGAACATTCCCTTTTTGTACGAGAGCCTGATACGTGTTTTGACCCTGGACTGTTATTCGACTACTCTAGTTGCCCATCGGACTTTTGTGCTATTAATCAATAAATATCTTTTATTTATTGAAACTGTGCTTGTGTGGAAATTGAATTTGTTTGTTTTGGACCGTGTCGAGCCTGAACACCACCAGGCTTGTCACAATATATACATACATACATACATACATACATACATACATACATACATACATACATACATACATACATACATACATACATACATACATACATACATACATACATACATACATACATACATACATACATACATACATACATACATACATACATACATACAGGTGTCTGAATATACCTGCATAATCCTTCTATACACCTGCATATATCCCATGACTGTATGATAGCATGTACAATAATGCTGTATATACCATATATATGTGGCAAACTGTATGACAAACTGTCTGTTTAACTGTGCACATGACCATTTATCATCTTGAATATATATATATATATATATATATATATATATATATATATATATATATATATATATATATATATATATATATCCACACCTGTCTGTACTTACATGCACATAATCCTTTTACATATATGTAGTGGGTGAGCAGCTTCAAGTACCTGGGGGTCCACATCTCAGAATACCTGACATGGACAACACACATAGACTCAGTCGTAAAAAAGGAGCCATAATCCGGAAGGAAATTAATATATGTCATGCATGAGTGTTATGAATGTTATCCAAAACTTCTTCTGATTACTTTGTGTGTTTTTCTTTTCTTTTTAAAGGTATGGTGAAATTGATGTTTTAGTAACATTGATGAGCATTCTAAAAGCAATTCTTAAAAATATTCAAATTGAAAAACAATCTTAAATTGTATTTAACACTGTATTTTGTATTTTGTTTTGTTTTTTGTTTTCTGTTTCTTTGCTTGCATGTAATTTTAGCCATCTTAATTGTTAGTGTCATTGTGTATTGTATGTTGAGTACTGGCTTTTAATAATTAGTAACATTGATGAGCATTCTAAAAGCAATTCTTAAAAATATTCAATTTTAAAAACAATCTTAAATTGTATTTAACACTGTATTTTGTATTTTGTTTTGTTTTTTTGTTTTCTGTTTCTTTGCTTGCATGTAATTTTAGCCATCTTAATTGTTAGTTTCATTGTGTATTGTATGTTGAGTACTGGCTTTTAATAATTCTGTTTTGCAATAATTGTTTTTGTATGTTTTTTTGTGTGGACCCCAGGAAGACTAGCTGGTTGCCATGGCACCAGCTAATGGGGATCCGTAATAAAATAAAATCAAATCCCCCAGGCCATCAGAGTCCTGAACACTGAACTCTCCACACACAAGCACACATGAGCACACACACAACACACACACTGTATACGCTCACACACTAACTGTCACTTTAGCATGAACACACACACACACACACACACACACACACATGCTGCACACGCTCACACTCAACGGTCACTTTACACAATGAAAAGGTCACTTATAAAAAAATTAAATAAAAAGAACGGGAGTGGTTCTTGTATAGTAAATAGATGGATATAGCAAGTTAGCATAAGGACACATAGTATAACTGTAGATTGTATAGTATAGCATTGTAGTGTACATAAGACCCAGTGCCTCATCCGTAGCTAACATTGTATTGCACTATCGCAGGACCTTAGCATGTCTTACCATGCTTTTTGTCAATTTTATGTACATTATACCTGTTATGTCTTATTCTTATTACTTGTATTATTGCACAAATGTCTTATTCTCATTCCTATTCGTATTACTTGTATTATTGCACAATCGCTGCGGGCATGACCCCCCGCATTTCACTGTATGCTTGTATGCCGTGACAAATAAAACTCTTGACTTGACTTGACTTGACTTGACTTGACTTGAATGCCCTGACTGGCAGGGAAATGTATATGTGTGGTACATGAATGAGTGATGAGTAACTACTGCTGAACTACCCTTGAGCAAGGCACCGAACCCACTGGAACTGCTCAGTGGACGGCAGGAGACTGTGATAGGACTGGGCAGCACTGTGACAGGACAGGGCAGCACTGTGATAGGACTGGGCAGCACTGTGATAGGACGGGGCAGCACTGTGATAGGACGGGCAGCACTGTGATAGGACGGGGCAGCACTGTGATAGGACGGGGCAGCACTGTGATAGAACGGGGCAGCACTGTGATAGGACGGGCAGCACTGTGATAGGACGGGGCAGCACTGTGATAGGACGGGGCAGCACTGTGATAGGACGGGGCAGCACTGTGATAGGACGGGCAGCACTGTGATAGGACTGGGCAGCACTGTGATAGGACGGGGCAGCACTGTGATAGGACTGGGCAGCACTGTGATAGGAGGGGCAGCACTGTGACAGGACTGGGCAGCACCCGGATCTTTGCATCTGTGAGTGAGAAGCATGGTACTGAAGAATTGCACATATTATTTGCACAGCAAAATCATCCCTGGATAAACAAGACAAATAAAAAGAAGGTTGTGTGATTCCACCTGCCGGCATTGAGGTCTGTAAAAAAAAAAACACCAAGGGATCCCAAATTGTACTGGGGCAGTGGGACAGGGGATTCTACATGTATTGAATTCCCCCAGCACAGATGCAATGACCCATCCTTTTGCATTCCCTTGCCAGCTCCAATCCGACTCCAGTAAATCTCGGTTCCCCAAATAGCACGCATCTACACCACCACCTCTGACAATACTTAAATGTCACTTATTTGTTGCCTTTGAGCAACGTGCACAGTTCAATTGGGAGCAAGCCACCATCTCCCCTTCCCTCGCGCCGCCTGTGACCGCACAATTCCGCAGCTGCAATTGGATATCCGTGCGGTCGGCAGTGCCTGAGGGAGACGGATGAACTAAGCCTCCCGCCGCGGAGTAAAGCCTCCTCGCACCAGACTAGATTTCCACTTATCCAACATCGAGACACAGACTCCCTTATCCCACAAGACGCCGGCGCGCTACAGCCGGAGGAGAGCATGCCGTGTTCCCTCTGAGCGAAGGTGAGAGCCTTCAGTCATCCACCTGCCGGCCCCTGAGTGGACCCTCGTGGCTGTGGGGGGAAATAAGGGATTTAGGAAGTCGGAATGGCAGCTACCCATATGAAACATATTAAATATTAAATATTAAATATTAAATTTTCTTCTATTTACAAATAAGAGCAGCTCTGAAGGCTCACGGCGTCCCATGGGATCCTCCACTTGAGCACGACAGGTTTCACAAATTATTTTATGACAATGAGACGTCGAGAGGCTCCCAGAGCTGGAGGTAGATTTTGATTGGGATGCAGTCTGGGAAAATGTTCGGCTATCATCACGCAACCCAGATCACCAACAGATTAATCTTAACTTTGTTCATAGGACTTACCTGACCCCTAGACGATTGAACCTAATGGGTCTCAGACGGTAGACCTGACTCTCGATGCTCCTTGTGTTCAAACGGTGCTATTGGTACATATATGCATATGTATTGGGAATTCCCTCCTGTTGAGACCTTCTGGGAAAATGTTACCACTCAATTATCAGAGGTTTTATCTCTGACCATACCGACACTGCCTTCTGTACTGTTGTTGAATGATGTTTCTCAGTTATCAACCTCTGTACGTGTAAAGAGACTCGTTTTGGCGGGTCTTACAGCTGCCAAAAAGTTGATAGCGGCACGCTGGATTCAACCGGATAATATGTGCCCGAAGGTATGGATTCTCACCTATCTCGATGTGATTTATCTAGAGATATCTACTGCGCGGGTTTTAGGTGTTAATGAAGCCAGCATCGCAGTCTGGGTGGCTGTGGTGGATAAGATAAAGGAATGCATATACATTTGGAGTTTTCTGGTGTTGAATGAAGTAGTGGATGTATAGCCCACGTTGGGGTCCTGAGGGGGGGGGGGGAGAGCGAGCGAGTGTCCATGGTATTGTATTTATTATTTTTATGTCTTTTAGTTTATTTTCATTCTGATTAAATTACCGGACTGTCATTATTGTTATTATTATTTCTGTTATTGTCCTGTGAGTTATTGTTGATTTTTACTGTTACTGTATTGTTTGTCTTGTTTCATGTAAAAAAAGAGAAAATAAAACATTTGATAAAAAAAAAAATTAAACATATTAAATAATGGGAGTGGGTAGGCATGGTATTATCTTTTAGTAACATTCCCGTGTGTGTGTGTGTGTGTGTGTGTGTGTGTGTGTGTGTGTGTGTGTGTGTGTGTGTGTGTGTGTGTGTGTGTGTGTGTGTGTGTGTGTGTGTGTGTGTGTGTGTGTGTGTGTGTGTGTGTGTGTGTGTGTGTGTGTGTGTGTGTGTGTGCCTGCATCTGTGTGTATGTGTGTGTGTGTGCGCATGTGTGAACTTTATATGCCAAAAGGGTGAATAGAAATTGATTCTATTGTCTCTGAAGAAACAGTGCCATTATCTTCCCTCCCTTCCGTTGCATTGTGCTTGGTGTATGTGTGTGTGTGTGTGTGTGTGTGTGTGTGTGTGTGTGTGTGTGTGTGTGTGTGTGTGTGTGTGTGTGTGTGTGTGTGTGTGTGTGTGTGTGTGTGTGTGTGTGTGTGTGTGTGTGTGTGTGTGTGTGTGTGTGCTGTATGTGTCCTTGTAGTAAGACCTTGGTCAGGCCTCCTTATCACTACACGCTATACTATTGACCTATCTCTCCCATGTGATTCACATGTGTGCCATTGTATATACACAGAAGGCTTGTTTGTATGTAGCTCATTAGATATCAGTTAGGTGCAGGGTATCGGTTTGTATCCCTATTGTATGTCTCTGTCATTCATTCTCTTGCATGTGTATGCATATATGTGCAAATATATATGTTAATGTAAAAGTGTATCTGTGTGTACGCATGAGCATGTGGGTGTGTAAATATGCATATAGGTGTATCTGTGTGTGTGTGTGTGTGTGTGTGTGTGTGTGTGTGTGTGTGTGTGTGTGTGTGTGTGTGTGTGTGTGTGTGTGTGTGTGTGTGTGTGTGTGTGTGTGTGTGTGTGTGTGTGTGTGTGTGTGTGTGTGTGTGTGTGTGTGTGTGTGTGTGTGTGTGTGTGTGTGTGTGTGTGTGTGTGTGTGTGTGTGTGTGTGTGTGAGAACAGGAGCATGTCAGCCAGGGCCGTCCACACCTGACCTCCAGCCAGCTGCAGCTATTAGCCCAGGGCTGAACCTGTTTGGGGGGCGAGATGTGTGGGTCAGAGTTCTGGTCTAATCTGGGGATCTGTGTGTGATGAGGTCCCCCTTGTAAACAGAGCGGGCGGACAGAGCCGGGCAGAGAGCTGGCGGAGGCAGAGGGGATGGAGTGGGCAGGCAGACATTAGCACAAGGGTAATTGCTGTCCCCGCGGCGGCCCCGCCGAATGACATCTAATATGGCGAGGGAGGGCAGCTAACCATTACCTGGTGCCGCGCAAAAGCTCGTTCTGATGGCCAGTGAGCTCCAATAGGGCTGGAAAATAGTCCATCATACACCCCCCAGTTGCCCAATTTAGTCTCCACGAGTGTGATTGGAAAAGGTATGGTACCTTCTCTGTAACTGACGGTCCTTGATATACACACACACACAACTTGAGCTGACTTGAAAAGAATGGCTGTTGCATTTATAAATGTGCTGAGTATTTCAGGTGCAAACTAGCTTGATAATTGGAGGGATTTAGCCGCTCAGTCTAACCTGAGTATACCTTATTGTGCTGTAGTAAGCAAAATGTGGTGCTTGTGTCATAACACTGTGAATCTACATTATAATTAAGTCTGACATCTTCAAACAAGCTTTGATCAGTCAAGAACATTTTTTATTACATTTTTTTACAAATTGCAAGTGCTCGCACATAATGTATGAGTGAAAAAAAAGTATTATATTCAAACTTTATTTAGTTTTGAATGATCATTGGGAGCAATCTCTCATTTACAATGATGTTGAGAGTTTTTACAGGCATATTAAAATGATAGAAACACAAAATAAAGAGAAGGAAAATTCAATCAGCTTAGATACATTAGACAATGAATAGATCGGATAAAAACACGGATGCAAAAAAAACTAAAGAAGATAAAAAATGTAAACAATCACAGACTGAAATTGTTTTTAAACTGTCCAGTTTAAACTGAGAGTTGAAGATAATTTTAATGCATCCTGCCACTTTGCACTCCACACTATGATTATTGTATTGTGCACACCAAAGGACAATAGAGTTGTATATTTTATAGTTGTAGATAAACATTCACAATATCAGGGTAGGGGACCTGGACATATACTGACAAATATAAAGTTAAAGTTATAGTCTGTTTTAATTTTTTTATCTACTTTTTCTACCATTTTCAATTTTTCTCCCATCCCAATTTCGTATCGTCCAAATTCTACCCTCCCCTGTCTCGAACGCTGTTAGGCCATGCCTCCCACAGGCCGGCTGCAATGTGGACCAAGCCTTGCTCCCTCCGGTACACTAGGAGGCAGCTGTCGCATCTTTTCACCTGCCCAGCGTGATCTCTCAGCGGCGAGGGTCTGCGTGGGAGGGACACGCCGCCCCCGTCGCTTACTGATTCTGCTGCGCAGGTGCACCAACCGACCTGTAGGAGTTGCTGTCCACAACGTCCGATCCCCACCCACCAGCTTCCCACCCCTAACACTGCCAATTGCGTTAGTATGAACGACCAGCCAAGCTGGTAGCAATGCAGAGAGCTGGGCTCGAACCCAGCATCTCCTGCATTAGTGGCGAGCGCCTTGCCCACTGCGCCACTTAGCCGCCAAAGTTATAGTCTGTTGAAAACAACTTATCCTTCCCTATTGAGATGATGAACACTGATAACGACAGCGCAACATATTGTGGATGACTGTAAGCCAGGATAACAATATACAAGAAATACCAAAAAAAAACACAGGATAATATACAATGGAACTAAATGAATGATCAATTAAAACGGACAAAAGAAATCAAGTAACTTCAAACTAAAATGTTTTATGACCATCTAACGGGGAAGACTCAGGTTTTAAACTGTGTGCGTCAAACAAATTGAGGGCATTAAACTAATTTAAAAACAATTTTACAAACTGAGAAGGGGACAGTGAGTCCATAAACATAAAATAATTGCACATCTCTTAAATGCTTTTATTCTGTCAAGCACTTTGGGCTGAAATTCTGAAAGGTGAAAGATGCTATACAAATAAAGTTTATTATTATTATTATTATTATTATTATTATTATTATTATTATTATTATTATTATTATTATTATTATTATTATTATTATTATTATTATTATTATTATTATTATTATTATTATTATTATTATTCCACAAAGGTGGGGCATTGAAACAAAATGCTGACTTTCCAAGCTCAGTCTGCACTCTAGGGACCTTAAACTAAGCCATTTCAAGTCATTTGAGCATGGCAGACATAGTTCCAATCTAGCAACAAGGTGGAAAGCTTACAGCAATGGCCTTAAAGATAAACAGATACCAATGTTTATTTCGCCACTCTGGCAGAGAGGACCAGTATATGCACCGATATGGAACAGGCAAGCGGGCGTAGATTTTTTGGGTACAGGGAAGATGGTGGACTTCTTCAGACAGGTGGGGATGACAGCCTGTTCTAAAGACAGGTTAAATATGTCAGTGAATACCGGGGCCAGTTGGTCGGCACAGACTTTTAGGACGCGGCCGGGAATGCCGTCCGGTCCTGCTGCCTTCCTGATATTCACTGTCTTAAAGGTCCTCCTCACCTCATGTTCTGTTATCCTGAACACTGAATCTCCATCAGCAGCACCCCCCCCCCCTCCATTGCAGTGGTTTGTAGGCTGGTGTTCTTATTCACAGCCTCAAACCTCGCATAGAAGGTATTGAGATCATTTGCTAAGGAGATGTCACTGTTCAGTTTGAGGGAGGTGCCTTTGTAATCTGTCATCATTCTGAGGCCCTGCCACATACCTCTAGAGTCAGCCTGTTCAAACTGAAGTTCAACTTTATCCCTGTAACGCCGTTTTGCCTCTATTACTGCTCTCCTGACGTTGTATCTCGCCACCTTGTGGTCATTCATGTTGCCTGTCACAAGCCCGGCGTTGTAGGCTGAGGTGCGCACTTTCAGAGCCTCACGGACGGATTTATCTACCCAGGGCTTTTGATTTGGGTAAACTCTAATTGTGGTAGAGGGGATTGTTTCTTCTACCAGAGTACAGACAAAGTCAAGCACCGTTTCAGTGTATTCGTTAATATTGGCTGTGTTATCACGGAACACACTCCAGTCTGTGCATTCAAGTGCAGCCTGGAGTGTCTCCTCTGACTCCACAGTCCAACGCTTAACCTCTCACGATACTACCGGCGCACGCTTGAGACTTTGTTTGTACTTTGGCAAAAGAAAGATGGCTGCGTGGTCCGATTTGCTGAATGGACTAAGAGCCTGTGATTTGTACCCATTCTTAAATTGCAAGTATACATGGTCTAATATGTTCTCGCCTCTGGTGGGACAGGTCACATGCTGATAGAAATTCGGCAACACCTTTTTAAGACTTGCGCTGTTGAAATCGCCCAGAACAAAAATAGCAGCGTCAACATTAGCTGTCTGTAGTTTGTTTACCTCATCGTGTAGCTTCGAGAGTGCGACCCCAGTGTTTGCATGTAGTGGAATATACGCTCCGATCAGGATGATGGACGTTAACTCCCTCGGAAGAAAGAAAGGTCGGCATTTGATGGTGATAAACTCCAGGTCTGGGGAGCAGTGGTTAGACAATTCCTTTGCGTTGCATGGATCGCACCACTCCTTGTTTACCATGAAAGCTATGCCGCCTCCTCTCGTCTTTAGTGATTCTTTTGCCGTTCGGTCCTTGCGGAGAACGAGGAAGTTATCTGCCGGTTCTATTGCATGGTTTGGGACATCCGGAGTCAACCAAGTCTCGGTGAAACAAAAGACGTTGCAGTCCCGAATGTCCCTCTGGAATTGAATCCGTGCTCTGATGTCGTCCAGTTTGTTTCCTATTGATTGCACATTGGCTAACAATATGCTGGGCAATGTGGTTCTGTGACGCCTGGATCTCAGTCCATTTCGGACGCCGGCTCTCCTTCCTCGCCGTCTCCCCCCTTGCTTGCGTGGGCCGCAACAAAGGATCTCAGCTGGCCATTGTTGTTGTTCAGCGATCCGATCCAGAGAGCAATCCAGTCGGTAAGTTTTCCTTAATCCAATGTCAATGAGTGACTGACGGTCATACACACCAACAGTTGGTACAAATAAAACTCTTAAAACTATAAAAATTAACAAAAGCAAGCACAGTCTCAACGGAGCTAACAGAACGGCGGCCGGACTATGCAGCGCCATCTTGATCCTGTAGCTCTCACCTCCATAGCCATGAAGTGCTTTGAGAAGCTAGTGAAGGGCTACATCTGTTCCTCCCTCCCCATCAACCTGGACCCCCTGCAATTTGCATATCGCCCCAACAGGTCCACGGAGGATGCCATAGCCCATGTGCTGCACACAGCAGCATCACACCTGGACAAGAGGCAGGGGAACTATGTGAGAATGCTGTTCATCGACTACAGCTCAGCATTCAATACCATAGTCCCCTCCAAACTCAGAGCCAAGCTCAGGGACCTGGGCTTGAACTATGACCTCTGCCAGTGGGTCTTGGACTTCCTGACAGGTAGACCCCAGGTGGTAAGAGCAGGCAACTGCACCTCATCCATCACGCTCAACATAGGGGCCCCCCAGGGCTGTGTTCTGAGTCCCCTCCTCTACTCCCTGTACACACATGACTGTGTGGCACAGCGGAACAACAACACAATCATCAAATTTGCTGATGACACAGTAGTGGTGGGCCTGATCTCTGCCAACGATGAGAGGGCCTACCTGGAAGAGGTAGAGAATCTGTCGCAGTGGTGTCAAGAGAACTGCCCCTCCCTGAACGTCAGCAAAACAAAAGAGATGATTGTGGACTTCAGGAGGTCGGGGTCAGGGACTACAGCCCCCTCAGCATCGACGGGGCACTGGTTGAGAGAGTGAACAGTTTCAAGTACCTCGGAGTCCACATATCCGAGGACTTGACATGGACCACATATTGACAGTGTTGTGTAGAAGGCATGGCAACGCCTCTACTTCCTCAGGCGCCTAAGGAAGTTCCAAGTCAGTCAGAAGATCCTTAAGAACTTCTACTCATGCACAATAGAGAGCATCCTGACTGGCAATATCACCTCCTGGTTTGGGAATAGCACCGCACAAGACAGTAGCAGACTACAGAGAGTGGCCTGTTCAGCCGAACACACAATTGCAGGGGGGCTTCCCACTCTCCAGGACATTTACAACAAGCGGTGCATGGGTAAGGCTAAGAGAATTATCAAAGACTCCAGCCACCCAAACAACTGCCTCTTTGAACTGCTGCGGTCAGGCAAGCGATACCGGAGTCTCATGGCAAGCACAGAGAGACTCAGAAGAAGGTTCTATCCCCAGGCCATCAGGATGCTCAACGAACAATAACACTATGTAACAACCATCAAATGCACTCACAGCACACACATCCACACGCACACACTCACTTTAAACAAACAACTCACTGCAGCACCCACTTTAGAACACCTAAACACACTTTATATTTATTGGTAAAGATTTTGCACTACAACCCATACCTCATTACACCTTACTGTAAATTGTACCTCATCCCATTTCTGCTTTGTACTGTATAGTATATTGTATTGTAACTCAGTTACTTCTACTCTGCATTGTACATTTTATATATGTATATACTGAACTTTTGTCTACGTACTTGACTTCTATTTTATACTGCTATACTTATTTTATACGTATCTATTTTTGTCTAGCACAGTCCCTGGAGTGTAACAGAAAGAAGCATTTTGTATAAAAGTATTCTGTACTTCTGTATGACAACTAATAAAGAAACTTGAAACATACGCTCTTGAAAATGTATGCCAACTATTGAGTTAGGCCTGGTCCACACTGCCAGTATGGCGGCTGCCTCGCTGAACTGCAGGGTGCACATGCATGATGCTGTCCATGTAGACGGCATCATCAACAAAGCATTTACACTGCTTATTTTGGCAAGTATCTTGTATCTCACACTAGAAAATAGGCTTTGTGCCGAATCTTGAACACACAGTTTCTAAGAGCCAAAATGGCTGAACGTTTACACACAGTTGCCAAATGCCAAAAGGCAAAATGTATAAGTAACGGGTGTAAAGCACCATCCACAAAGGTGGATTATACATTTACTGTTATACAACAACAGGCTAAACATGCACTCAAACAAATGCCTGTAATTACACAATGGCATGCACAATGAAGCTCATTCACAGTCACAGAGTCAATTCACCTAGTGGAGGATTGGAGGAACCTTTATCAGTGGCTTGTTGCTCTCAGTTTAGCAACCAACCATACACAAGCGAGTTAAAAAAAAAAGAGGCACTTAACTGGGGGGGGGGGGGGGGTGGTGCATTGAGAAGCCCCCAGATGAGTTGACCTCTGCGCCTGCAGTGGAGGAGAAGATTGATAAATGGATGATGAAGTTGGAGGATGAAACTGAAGCTAACGTTGTCGATAGAGTATGCACAGCATGCTGTCTGAGACCTCCGCCCTGGAGTAGTCTGCCATCTTCTTCTTCTTCTTCTTTTGGTTTTAACGGCAGCTTGCATCCTTGACATTGCATTAGTGCCATCTTCTGGTATCATTTACCTCCTACAATGTCCATTTTGTCCTATTTGTCCCATCAGTCCTGTTCGTTTAAAATGCATCCACTAAATCAACACTTTCTTTCCTTGCCTTACTTTGCAGTAATTTTACTCTCCCGTTCACCATCATGGAGTGCAGCTAGTGCTGCTTCCTCCTGAATGAGCACCCCTCTGTGAGACGTGCTTTGCCTCCTGTGGGCTGACAGAGGACTGTGGAGCAGCCCACACACAGCACTTCTGTCTGGGCATGGCTGAACACCGTCGTTATCTCGTAGCATCCTGGACATTTCACATCCATGAAATAAGAGTTAGGACTCTGGACTTCTTGGTTTATCACAATCCCCTTGTTTAGCTCGCTTTCTACTTCCTCCCATTTCAGACCCTTCATATTCAGATGTTGTACTGCTACTTTGACAATTATTTTGATCCTTTCAGTTTTACTCTTAACTCATTCCGGGCCAACAGCACCCTCTGCTGATGGCCCTTTCTGTGCCAGTGCTTTAGTCAATGGGAGGACGGGGATATTTGCGAACGCTTAAACTATATCTTTAATTATGGCTATGGGTCTAATACAACCGTCGCTTATCAATGACTTGCTTGCAGTCAACATGTACGAAACAGATCGTTTTTTCATCGGTACATTTCCGTTTTATACCGTTTTGAATACGAGTATAGTTTTGGAGATTTCTAGTAATTCCAGAGAAATCTGCGATAATAGCCCTTTAGTGGAATACACAAAACACGTTGTAATTTTTCGGCTGATTTATGAATCGTTTTCAAATAAACGCTAGATTATCGATAGTATATGTGTCCTCATGTACGAAGAGAAGCGGGGTGATAGGAACATCTGATTACCCCAAGATTCGTAACATAAAGGCCTTACCTCACATCTGATGTCATGCAAAAAGATTAATCCAATTCCTGATCGCCATTCCAAATATCGATCGCGTCCATTGATCCAACGTTATAGTCCAAAACACAATGATCCACGATGCTCCCAGTGGGGGGACTCAATGCAATGGTATCCAGCTGCATGCCCGAGAAGTAAAACCTGGACCGGACTTATTTTTTTGATGCACAGTCCCAGCCAATCCAATCCAATGATGTGCAATACCATCCGGGAGACGATAGGCGGTGGTATTTGCCCTTTTGCGAGCTCAGACCCATTCCCAACGATCAGGTTGGATGAAAATGAATGGATATCGCTAATAAAAGAAATGACGATTAAAACCTGACTACCGATCCAGCCAGAATTAGTCATGGAACAGCTGTTTGCCGGCCGGTTTGACGCCGTTTTGTGTGGTTAATGTTAACAATGACCAGCGGGGGCGCTCTCATACAGCTGGTGACAACGTGCTGGACGAGCTCCGCCCTCGGCAAACTGAGAGAGAGGCAGAGGAAGTAAATATCGCGTCTCGTCTGTTGGCAGTGGATTTAGCTCTCAATCGGTAAGCTCTTAATATACATTACTATTGAAATGCATTTTTACTTAACTTTACAGCATTATTCAAACGTGATAGGAAGTAATGAGTCATCAGCCGTTTATATGCAGTACGTTTTTGCCTACAGATTATACAGTACATGGCAAATGGTGTAGCCGGCTCACATATAGTAGACTAACGTTACGTTACTTTCTCAGATAGCAATCTGTGTGTGTGTGTACTTATGTGTTGTACTAATTGTACTAATAATAGTGTTTACATTCCATGTGTCCATATCCTGGCTGCCAAGAGGTGCGAGGAGCTGGAGAACACTGGAGAGCAGCATGTAAATATCCTTACCCAACCCCCTCCAATGTACAGTCATTTACCTAGTATGGTTTTGTCAATAGTCCAATGTACAATTTTGTTTGTTTGTACAGTGTCTCCCCCCCCCCCCTCAATGTACAGTTTTGCTTGTTTATACAGTGTGCCCCCCCCCCCCCCCCCCCCACCTCCAATGTAGATTACCCAGTATGGTTGTCAAGATGTCTAATGCCAGGTAATGTGAATTAATGTCACAAAACGAATCCCTTGGATAGGATAAAACAAAGCATCTACTGTATTACTGTGTGTTTATATTGTGAGCAAGTCAAGCAAGTGTAATTGAACACAATACATGCCTTTTTGAAATCAACCAAGATAATGGAGAAATATCAGTCAAGTCCGAAATCGACCGTGAAACCAACTTCGGTAGGTTTGAGATCAGGCGGGCCGCTGCGTTCTGAATGAGTTGAAGAGGCTTAGTGGCAGTGGCCGGGAGGCCAGCGAGCAGTGCATTGCAGTAGTCGAGGCGGAAGATGACTGTTGATTGGACGAGGAGTTGGGTGGCTTCTTTTGTCAGGAAGGGGCGGATCCTTCTGACGTTGCTCAGGAGGAATCGGCAGGTTCTGGTCGTCGCTGCGATGTGAGCAGAGAAGTTCAACTGGTCGTCGAGGACAACACCAAGTGTAACTGAGGGGTACAATTCCCTGACTGTATTACTAGATATGATACTTACTACCACTACCTTTGTACTTAATATTCGGCCACCCAGTACACGGCATAAATATATTATCATAAACACTCTCACGTAGATGAAACGGATCCAACACAAATGTACGAAGTCGAAACAGGTCTTTATTTCTACACAGCGATGGTGTGTAGAATAAACACTTAATCACTTAATTACATTTATGAATTGAAATAGTATGCACTTTTATGGCAAAGAGTATTCGTCGGTATATCAATAGAGAATGTCCAATCTCTGAAGGCGCAGGTGGTAAATATACGACCTGGAATAGTTAAGGAATAACAGCAATGATACTTTAATGATTATATACTAGATACACTAGAGGGGGTTAATCCGGTCGCTTGTAAGCCGACAGGAGTAGGAGGGGGGGGGGGGGGTAGAATCCGGCTGCCTCGTCCGGCCAAGGGTATCCCAGGTGAACCCACTGTAGTGCCGTTCAATGCGCCGGCGATCCTTGGACCACAGATGAAAGCAGGTGGACTCTTTGTGGGCCGGCTCTCTCCGGTCCACGGGGGAGAGACGTGAAGCGACCTCGTCTTGCAGAGCGTCTCCTCACCTTGCGTCCTCTCCAGGGGGGGGGGGTTCCAACACACGGCAGTGTCGGGGGTCTTTATCCATGGAATAATCAAAGTATACAAAGCATAATCCGTGCCTGGGAAGGCGGGCTGTCGTCGGTAGAATAATCCGGTATACAGGTCCACTCGCTCGTCGGCTCTGGGGCTCCTCGGGTGCAGCTTCACATGGGGTCAACCACCCTGGGTAAGCAGCCAGTTCTCTGCCCGAAACGATGGGGTACTGACTACGGTAGTATTCTCACCGCACGAAGCACTATATATTAACAGACTATTATTAGCTTAATAGACTACGTCCAACTCGACGATATAGTGCCAAATATGACTATTCAAATATTAATATACACGATGTCTCAATACCGATGGTAGGCGAACTTGGCCTTACTCCCACACGTGGCGTCGCGGGGAGGCTTTACGTCTGTGACTCTATTGGAGGGTAAGAAACTGGACTGAAAAGAAAGTCCTACTTTAGTAGCGCAGTATATATACGCACTATGAACAAATAGTCCCATTAGTGGTGCGGTAGCCAGATTCCTACGCGGAACTAGGACTTGTTCGTACATGTGGAGCGGTACGTTTGAACTGGGTCTGAGGGGTATGGCAGCCTGGCACCAAGGTCTCGACCAATAGTAGAATGGAGACTATTATGGGATGTTCAGTAGGCTAGAATGGATATTCAATGCATATTGTACAAGGAATATACAAGGGATATCAGGGAATATTAGAGAATATACAAATACAATTAAATATATATATATAAATAAATATATATATTCGGTTTAATCTGGCCCTTCACAACAGCCACCCCCTGAATAGGTCCCAGACCTAATCAGTTAAACAGAGACAGATTAATCGCGTTGTCTATTTACACATAAGGGTTTGCTGTAGGGGTCAGTCAACTTCACAAAGTCATAGGGTTGTAGGGTCATGGTCATCATCGATTGTGTCTGGGAGTCGAGGCAGTTCTATGAGCCTCGCCACGGGACGGGTGTAAGTGCGACCCTGGACGAGCACTTCAGCTGCTCGGACCTTGCCGTCGGCACCGGTGATCACTTTGCTTACGCGGCCGGCCGGCCACATAGCTCTGGGCAGTGATTGATCAATAATCATGACGACTGTTCCTTCTGTCAAATTGTCTCTCTCCTTTACCCACTTCTGGCGGGTCTGTAGAGACGGTAGGTAGTGCAGTAGGAAACTGTTCCAAAACTTGTCGGCTAATACTTGGCTGTACCTCCACATTCGTCGGCCGTTCGCTTCTTCAGGCCGGTACATTGTCTGGGGTAATGCAGGATCTAGCCGCCCCATCAGGAGTGTGTTGGGGGTAACTGGGTCGATATCCGCCACATCACTGGAGACATTTCCGAGGGGCTTCGAGTTAAGTACTCCCTCAATCTCCGTGAGGACTGTCATTAGGACTTCTTCCGCCACAGTCTGGGCCCCAAGTACTGCGTACAGGGCTGTGTAGATCTCTCCCCCCTGGTCTTGGGCCCGCAAGTAGGCTACTGATCCGTATGCGACCTCTGAGGCGTCACTGAAGACGTGTAAGTCCATTTTACATGTCTCTGGCCTCACCGTGGGTGGGAAGTAGCTTCGGCGCATATTAACGCCTGGGAGTGAGTGGAGCTCCATCTCCCACTCTCTCCAGGTGGATGCAAGGTGTGCGGGAATGGGGTCGTCCCAGCCCTGGTCCTTGTCCCACAATGCTCGTACAATCATTTTTGCCCTGGTGGTGTACGGTAGAATACATCCTAGCGGGTCATATTGTCGGGCGAGTGTTGTGTACACACTCCGTCTGGTGGTCGGCGCCGCCGCCGGCCTTCCCTGCTCCGTAGTCAGGGGCTTGTGTCTGTAGTGAAGCGAATCTGTTTTGAATCGCCACACCAATCCCAGGGTCATCTCCTGGGCTTCTCCCGGGATTGTAGCCATCCAGGTCTCGCTGCTGGCTGCCTTGTCCTCGGAGGAGAGGCTGCGCAGTACTTGCGGATCGCTGCTGGCCCACTGCCTGAGATCAAAGCCGCCTTTGATCAATGAGGCGCGGAGTTTAATCAGGAGAGCCTCGGCTTCTTCCTGGGTTGAAAGGCTTTGTAGACAGTTGTCTACGTAGAAGCTGTTCTTTACGCTGTGTCGGACCTCTTCGTCCGCTGCTGGGTCCTCTGCTACATGTTTCTGTAGTGCAAATGTCGCACAGCAGGGGCTGCACGTCGTTCCGAAGGGGAGGACTTCCCATTGGTAGATGGCTGGGTGCTCATCTCCTGGCTTCTCTCTCCATAGGAACCGTAACAGGGGCTTGTCCGCCTCTACTAATCTCACCTGCAGGAACATTCCTTTAATGTCCCCGCTGATGGCCACCTTTTCCTGGCGGAAGCGGAGTAGAACGCCGAGTAGGGAGGGGCCGAGTGTGGGACCGGGCAGTAACTCTTTATTTAGATTTTGGGATCCGATCTGGTAGCTGCAGTTAAATACTATGCGGTCTTTACCGTTGTGATGGACCTTGTGGTGGGGCACGTACCACGATTCAGTGGTCTGGTCAGCCTCTTTAATGTCCATCTTTGTGACGTGTCCCGCTGTGATGAGCTTCTCAATCTCAGCGCGGTATACACTCTCTTGGGCGGGGTTCTTGGCTAAGCGCCGCTCCGTGTTCAGCAGGTACCGTTCTGTGGCGTCTGTCTTGGCGTGGAAAGTAGGCATTCCTTCTCGCCGCAGGAGTGGCGTGGCGTATCTCAACACGCCGTTGACCGGGACTCTCTTGGTCCCTGTCTCGAGGAGGTGAATGGCGTAAATGTCATCTTTAGAGCGAATGTCTTTCTTTCCGTTCTTAAAGGGCATTTGTTCCAAGGTCCATAGCCGCTCTACGTGTTGCAGGAGTGCGGTTTCTCCCTCTGTGACTCGGGAGTGGAGACATCTAGTGGCTGTACTTCGGTTGAGAGATTTGGCGAGCGGGCCTTGGAGAGTCCATCCCAAACGGGTCTCGACTGCTGCAGGACAGCCTCGGGGTCCGGTATGAACCCGGTCTATCGGGACAATGAGGTCTGCATGGTCGGAGCCTATCAACAGGGTCGGCATAGCATTGTCTATGAGCGGGATCGGTAACTTGCGCAGATGTGCATATTTCTCCATCAGCTTGGCGACGGGGTATGTGTACCGCGACAGTCCTATTTCTTGGCTGGTGAAAGCGTCTGCAATCTGGTACCGTCGCTCAGGCTGGCCGCTTGCTGCGATAGAGAATGAGACATTCTCGCCCTTTATCGTCTTCAAATCTCGTCTTATTGTCCGAATTGTCATTTGGGTTTCGCTTCCCCGCAGCCCTAGCTGGGCCGCGGCGGAGGCGAGCAGCAGGGTCTTCTCTGACCCGTCATCGAGGACGGCGTAAGTGTCCAGGACTTTATTCTGGTAGCTTAGTGTCACACGCACTACTTTTAGGAGTACTCAGGCTCCACTGCTGCTGGCGGGATCGATGTACATGACGCTCGCTTTGCGGCTGGATGGTGCAGGTGAAGGGCGCCGTCTGTTACTGTCGTGAAGTATGTCCAGATGGGCTCCATCGCACTTGGTGCACCTTTTCTTTAAGCGGCATTCGGCTGCCATGTGTGAGCGCGCACAGCGAAAACAGCGCTTGTTGGACTTTATCCATTGACCTGCTTCCTCCGCGTTCAGCTTGGGGAAGGAGTCACATTGCGCTAGCCAGTGTTCTTTCTCACAGTAGGGGCACACTATCTTCCACTTCTCCGTTCTGGAGGGGGTACTGTGGCTCCTGCTGCTCGGTACTGACTCCGATTGGTGCATCACAGTCACCGATCTTCTTCCATCATTTAGTCGTCTGGTTCCTTCTCTGGAGCCAGGGGTGCTCCGTCCGAATGTATCTAGCCGTAGGCTGCTGACTTCTCTCGCCAGGAAGTCTGCTAGATCGAGGAGGTTCGGTTCGGGGCCATTCGGGTCTCTGTGGTCCCTCTGCCGCCTAAAGCGCTCCTGACGAGCGGGCGGCAGCTTCTCCAGGATCCTTTCCACATTTGAGTTGGCGTAAAGTTCATGCCTCCCCTTCTCTCTTTGCGCTCCCAACATCCCTACCAGGGACTGCACTCTGATGGACAGGTCGTCCAGTGCTCGATTGTCTATTGCTGGGGGTAAGCGGTCGATGTGTCGGATCTCCTGGATCACGTAATCCCATATGCGCCCATACCTCTGGTCCAATGCTACCAGCGCTGCTGTGTATGGGGTGGTGGAAGTCGCGTAGGCGAGCGCTATATTATGTGTGCGGGGTACCTTTAAGTGCTTCAGTAGGATGGCGTATTTGTGGCGTTCATCCAATACATCCACCAACATGGTCTCCAGACACATGCGGAGTTCTGTATACTGGGTGAAGTCGGGTACCATAGGCGTGCCAATGTATGATGCTGACTGTGGATACATCGGCGAGCGTTGGGGGAGAGGCCTCCTAGGCGAGTCTCCTCCCGCTCCTTGGTATGGGCTGGTACCGGCAGTGTACCATGGCCCGCTTGTCCAGGTGCTGTTCCTCGGTGCGGGTCGTGCGTCGTGCTCACCCGGGTATAGAGTCGGGGGTCTGTAGCGCAGCTCCGCGGGAGTATAGCCTGGGCTGTACCGGGCCTCCTGGTCCGGTAGAGTACTGTGCTGTCTTCGGGCGTGGTTCTCCTCCTCTTCCTCTTCGTCTTCAGTTAGGTCATCCAGTGCTTGTGTCTCTGGTTTAGCCTCTCCACAGGATATGCTGCTCCTTCCCGGTTGCTAGGTCTCGCTTGGACCGGTGGGGGGAGGTGGTCTGTGGGGGGTATAGACCTCGTCTGTTGGTCAAGTTCAGGGTTGTTTACTCGGCTAGGGGATGCCGCCCTGGAGGTGTGTCTAGACGAGTTCCTGGAGCCTCTGGCGGAGGGAGAGGGTGTTGTCCGTCTGATCAGCTGTTCTATTAGTTGCGACTGCTGTCTGTCGCGCGCTGCGTCCCGTTGAGCACCGGCTCGTTCTCGGGCCACATTCTCTTCCATCTGAATGCGTCTTATTTCTAGACGTATCTGCTCGTGTTCGCTTCGCTGCTGGATCTGCAGTCGGTCGCGTTCAGCAGCGGCGTTCAGGCTGATGAGGAAGGCCTGCTGTAGGGTCCTCTCTGCCTCGCTGGGAGAAGGCGGTTGTATAGGGGAGCCTTCCCTCGGGGTACTCCTTGCGGAGCCTTGGAGTTCTATCTCCACGGTGCTCTCCCCGTCTTCTTCCGTGCCGAGTTCTCTCTCGGTAGCGTTGTATTCCTCCCGGGACTCATCGGGGACTACTTCTTCAGTACTGGCGGGGTGTGAAGTCATGTCTGGTTCCCACTGGTCCCCACCGTGAACTTGGTCAGTTACATTAGAGCCCGTAGGGGCCTCTATGGTCGGGGTAGTCTGGGCGTTGGGGTTAGACATACTTTTACTTTCTAGTTTTACCGCGTTTACTGTTAGTAGAAGACTAGGTTGTTGACTGACAGCGTAAGCCTCTAAGTACTGAGGGAGCCGTCGTTCGCGCTGCGGGCGTTGGTTAGGAGGATCGTTTCGTGGAGTGTTCATCATAGGCCATTTCAATATTAATAACACTATATTAATATTACACTAATTACCCTCCGGCTCGAAGGACCAATTGTAACTGAGGGGTACAATTCCCTGACTGTATTACTAGATATGATACTTACTACCACTACCTTTGTACTTAATATTCGGCCACCCAGTACACAGCATAAATATATTATCATAAACACTCTCACGTAGATGAAACGGATCCAACACAAATGTACGAAGTCGAAACAGGTCTTTATTTCTACACAGCGATGGTGTGTAGAATAAACACTTAATCACTTAATTACATTTATGAATTGAAATAGTATGCACTTTTATGGCAAAGAGTATTCGTCGGTATATCAATAGAGAATGTCCAATCTCTGAAGGCGCAGGTGGTAAATATACGACCTGGAATAGTTAAGGAATAACAGCAATGATACTTTAATGATTATATACTAGATACACTAGAGGGGGTTAATCCGGTCGCTTGTAAGCCGACAGGAGTAGGAGGGGGGGGGGGGGTAGAATCCGGCTGCCTCGTCCGGCCAAGGGTATCCCAGGTGAACCCACTGTAGTGCCGTTCAATGCGCCGGCGATCCTTGGACCACAGATGAAAGCAGGTGGACTCTTTGTGGGCCGGCTCTCTCCGGTCCACGGGGGAGAGACGTGAAGCGACCTCGTCTTGCAGAGCGTCTCCTCACCTTGCGTCCTCTCCAGGGGGGGGGGTTCCAACACACTGCAGTGTCGGGGGTCTTTATCCATGGAATAATCAAAGTATACAAAGCATAATCCGTGCCTGGGAAGGCGGGCTGTCGTCGGTAGAATAATCCGGTATACAGGTCCACTCGCTCGTCGGCTCTGGGGCTCCGCGGGTGCAGCTTCACATGGGGTCAACCACCCTGGGTAAGCAGCCAGTTCTCTGCCCGAAACGATGGGGTACTGACTACGGTAGTATTCTCACCGCACGAAGCACTATATATTAACAGACTATTATTAGCTTAATAGACTACGTCCAACTCGACGATATAGTGCCAAATATGACTATTCAAATATTAATATACACGATGTCTCAATACCGATGGTAGGCGAACTTGGCCTTACTCCCACACGTGGCGTCGCGGGGAGGCTTTACGTCTGTGACTCTATTGGAGGGTAAGAAACTGGACTGAAAAGAAAGTCCTACTTTAGTAGCGCAGTATATATACGCACTATGAACAAATAGTCCCATTAGTGGTGCGGTAGCCAGATTCCTACGCGGAACTAGGACTTGTTCGTACATGTGGAGCGGTACGTTTGAACTGGGTCTGAGGGGTATGGCAGCCTGGCACCAAGGTCTCGACCAATAGTAGAATGGAGACTATTATGGGATGTTCAGTAGGCTAGAATGGATATTCAATGCATATTGTACAAGGAATATACAAGGGATATCAGGGAATATTAGAGAATATACAAATACAATTAAATATATATATATAAATAAATATATATATTCGGTTTAATCTGGCCCTTCACAACACCAAGGTTCTTGGCGGTCGGGGACGCAGTCACAGCTGCATTCTCGACTGTGATTGAAAGGTCGGTTAGGGGGGAGGATTTGGCCGGCAGGTGGAGCAATTCTGTTTTGCTTAGGTTCAGTTTGAGGTGGTTGGACGTCATCCAGGCGGAGATGTCGGACAGACAGGCCGAGATCCGCTCAGAGACGTGGATATCTGAGGGAGGGAAGGAGAGGAAGAGTTGAGTATCGTCGGCATAACAATGGTAGGAGAAGCCATGAGACGTGATAATGTTACCCAGTGATTTAGTGTAGAGGGAGAAGAGAAGGGGTCCTAAAACCGAGCCCTGGGGGACACCCGTCCGCAGGGGGCGGGTGGCCGACAGTATGTTGTTCTGTTGGTACTGTGTACAGTCAGTACATCACTACTTCATACAGTATGTTGTTCCGTTGGTACTGTGTACAGTCAGTACATCACTACTTCAGTGTTGTAGTCGAGTCACTAAATATCGAGTCTGAGTCGAGTGTCGAGTCCCCAGTGTTTGAGTCAGAGTCCAAGTCCAAGTCACCAAAGAAGAGCCCAAGTCGTGTCCCCATTACCCGAGTCCGAGTCCAAGTCATCAAGGTTGAGTCCACTCCACTCTGGCAGTCGAAGAGCTGACATACAAATAAAAAAAGGTCTACATTAAACATAAATGACACAGCGTTCACCATTTAAAATGGAGTTTATTTACTTTGTGACACAATAGCCACAATAAATAGACACAATAAAGAAATCTAACCCTAACTAACCTTACTGTCATGCACTTGTCCTAATAAACTAACCTACACTGTAGCACTCAACACTTTGATGAACATTGTTACTCAGCTGATAGAGTTGTACCCTTCCTGATGACTTGTCGTACAGAACGTGTAAGTTGCTTTGGATAAAAGCGTCAGCTAAATGACTAAATGTAAATGTAATAGCCAAACAAATGCACTAGCCATCAAAAAAACCAAAAAATAACTAAATAAATAACAAAATAAAAACTAAAATAAATGTATCAATTCACAAGTCCTTGTCTGCACTTTCCGAGTCCGAATGCAGTCAATGCTCGAGTCCATGTCCAAGTCCGAGTCCTCAGTGCACTAGTCCAAGTCGAGTCACGAGTCCTGAAAATCAGTCCAGTACTCGGACTCAAGTCCAAGTCCTGGACCCGAGTACTACAACACTGCACTACTTCATATGTTGTTCCGTTGTCAAGATCTTAAGCCGTTTTGAGCCTGGGCTCCAACCACAATGGTAACTGTGCTTAGTGTGTGAGTCTCAACATGCAGCTGAGTCTCTGACATCACAAATCAGCACATTTTCAGATGACTCAGTTCAGTGAGGGTGAATATTGTGAGAGGAGAATTGGAAGAATGCGCCAATATGAGAATTAGAGACATAGATCATATTAAAGGGGAACTATTTTACTATTTCTTTCACTATTTGGGCACTTTTACACAATTCCTGTGAGTCTATGGAACACCTCTGTAATATATATTTTTTTTTTATTCATTGTTTTGTATTTCTAATCAAGTCCTCAAAAACAGCATTTTTCTACCTCAAGATCTTAAGCCGTTTTGAGCCTGGGCTCCAACCACAATGGTAATGGTTCTGGTTCGCCTGAACATTATCATGCAGCGGTGTCTTTCTGACATCACAAATCGCGCACATTTTCAGAGGGATGAGGGGGAGAGAAAGAAATGAGACAAATTATTTCTAATCTATTTCTTTTTTCTTTCGCTGCAGCTCCCACTGTTGCAGCGACCACAGACCAACCCAACAACATCCCTGCCTGTATCCTCTCACTGTACCAAGACCATCCCCATGCCCCTCTCTCCAGACATAGGCATACCAACACCACAGCACATCCAGAGCTTTGATCTTGAGGAAGCAAGACAACTACAACTGCAAATGACGGGACAGGCTGCATGTCCACTGTGGCACAAGGAGCGAGAGGGCAGGCTGACTGCATCAGAATTTGGCAAGATACTAAAGAGAGAGAATTTCAGATGCCTTCATACAGTCCACATAATACCCCAAGCCCTTCACTGCTACAGGCTCAGCTGAAGGAGAAGGAGGAGGAGAACAGACAGGCAGCCCGAGACCCAGTCTTGCAGGAGCAATTGGGGGTTAAGCGTCTTGCTCAAGGACACTTACATTGGAATGCGATGGCTGCAACCCCCACACCATTGAAATGCTAATTGTCCACCACCTAGTATTTATCGTTGCCATTTGAGAGTTCACACTCTACCATAGCAGTCATCAAAAAGGATCATGGATCATCTTTAGACAAATAAATTTATACTAATAATAGATTACTTTGAACCTTGCACATTATTAAACCTTGTTTTAAGATTAGATTAGATTAAAATGTATTGTCATTATACAGCACAAGTAGGTCCATGCAGGAGCAGCAGCAGGCCACCACCCAACTCTTCCTGCAGATGATGGGGACTTTTGCAAGAGCCATATTGCCTCAATCTCAGACCCCGCCGGCACCACAGTGGAAGTGTACAAAACTTACCTGTTGCTACCTCTTCTGTAAAACTGTTTACAGACCTTACAGTATATATTTTTTTTATATATAATTTGGCATAGTTTTTTACTGAATATGTAATTGCACACATATACACTACCTCGGGTTAATTGCACACATGTACACACTACCTATAGTGAAGTGTACAAAACGTACCTGTTAAGCTACCTCTTCTGTCTTGTTCATAATTACAAAACTGTTTACAGACCTCATACAGTATATATTTTTTTTATATATAATTTTGCACTATGTTTACATTGTTTACTGAATTGATTGATTGATTGAAAAGTTACTTTTCCACACCTTTCTACAAACTCTGTGGATCTGTTATTATTATTATAGTTTTTTTTAATGATTAGTCTAGATAAAGATTTGTATCTATAGCACCTTTAAAAATAGAGACTATTGATACGACTTCTTGACGTGAGAGGGTTGACCTCTCCTACCTATTAACATGTACTGGAGAGAATGAGAGCTCTATCAATAGCAAATAAACATTTTCTTTAATACAGAATACTTTTATATTAAATGCTTTTTGCCCTGAAACAACGTGCCATTCTGGCCTCGATGATACAGCGAGGAGTTGGCCAAAACTCTGGCATCATGGACTTTACCTGGCCAGCCAACAAGGTTTTTCTGGCGCAATAAACTAACAGTGGATGTATGTAACAATCTCATAGCTGGCTTGGCAAAAGTGTTGCCACTAGTCATAGCAAATAATGGAGGTCAAAGTGGTAAATAAGCCAGTTAACGTGTAACCTTGTATCTTGTAATTTGTGTGTGTGTGTTTTAATACAATTCTGAACTCTTGACTTGACTGACAACTGCTGTTACTGTACTGTACAATCTTATAGTAACAAAACAATACACAAATTGAACATAGTTTTGAACGTTTTATTACAATAGTATTTACATTTTCTGATGACACTGCCATTTGAGCTCTAATTAAGAATGACAGTGACCTAGCTGACTATTATTTGGAAATCCAGAGGTTTGTGGGAGATGGTGTTTGACCCCAGAGGTGTTGGGGACCACAGGCCTGTGGTCATCCACACACAGTCCATCTCACAGGTCTCTTCATATAAATATCTTGGGATTTTTGTCGATAACACACTAACCTGGAACACCCATGTAGATAGGATTTTATAGTATGTCTGCACTTTATGTGCTCATTTCATCATTCATCAGTTTTGTGTCAGTCTTGTTTATCTGATCTTATTTCTGAAGATGCATTTCCATTGGCTAATGGTCGAGATATAAGTCACTTGTTACTTGATATTACTGTAAATCATTTGACATCTATTGCTGACTGTTCATACATTTGTTACAATAAAGATGCAAATAATTGTTATCTCTTGTCCAATCAGAATAATTTTTTTTATTACAAAACATTGAGATATCAAACAGAAAAATTGTCTTGTTTACATCAGGTTCACAGTACGGGGAGATTGATTGATTGATTGAACATTTTATTAACAGATTGCAGAATGTTGTCTGCAGAAGAGGTCTACAAATATACAACATACTTGTTCACATGTCATTTTTCTTTCACTCTAAAGGAAATATGTCTCACATACAGTAGACCCCCCAGTAGCCTACTTTGTGGAGACGAAGATGATGAGTACCAGTCTTCTCCTCAGACATATAAACTGTACATTGGAAGAGGTCTAGAAATATACAGCACTGTTTGTGATACAAAAATAGTATATAGTAATAATAGAGTATATACATTTGAGGGGGAATAAACTGTACTTTAGAGTGAAAGAAAAATGACATGTGAATAAGTATGTTGTGTGCCAGGTTAATGTACTCTACTATTTTTGTATCACAAACAGTGCTGTATATGTACAGTTTATTCCCCCTCAAATGTATATACTCTATTATAGAGTATATACATTTGAGGGGGAATAAACTGTACATATACAGCACTGTTTATTATTACTATATGCGAGAGAGCCCCCCCCCAACAGTGCTGTATATTTGTACTACGACTATGCTTGCACCTCATGGTACCAAAGCACCTCAAAGGCGCTAAAAACAAGATTACAAACATCACAAAACAAACTGGTCAGACTTCTACTTGACCTTACCCCTAGAACCCACCTCACATTTACTCACAGACGGCAGAGGTGCCAACCTGCTCATCAGGAGCAATTGGGGGTTAAGCGTCTTGCTCAAGGACACTTTGACACGCTGCCGTTGGAATGCGCTGGCTGCACACCCACACACCATTGAAATGCTAATTGTCCAGCACCTAGTATTTACTACTCTCAAAAAACACCTGTACGTGAGACTGCAATTCGAAACTGGCCCCTACAAATGTCCTAACCTAGTTGTACAGTAAATGACCAAGTAAGGCTTTGTCAGTATTCCAATGTACAGTGTAAAATGTGTGTGTGTCCCCTACCCAACCCCCCCCCCCCCCCCACCTCCAATGTACAGCCCTCACCCAACCCACCCAACCCCACCCCACCCATCCAACCTCCTCCAATGTACAGTTTCTATGCCAAATGTATATACACTCCTTTTCTGGACACTTTTGTATCACAAACAGTACTGTATTTGCAAATCTGATATGTCATAAATGTATAGATGTAGCAGTACTGTCTATCTGTATGTCATGTATGTCATATATGTTATGATGAATTGAAAATGGGGGACCCTGATGTAAACAAGACGAAAGTCTTTCTCTGGTCTGCATCCCCTTAACAATTGTATGTATTGAGCTGTACTGTACCCATTCTGCAATCTGTTAATAAACTTTTCAATCAATCAATCAAGTATTGATTATTTTTTTTATATCACGTTAACAATCAAATGGCTAGCAAGCTCACCTGTGACATACTGTACAGTGCAAAATACTTTCGTCTTGTTTACATCAGGGTCCCCCATTTTCAATTCATAATGACATACATGACATACAGGTAGACAGTACTGCTACTGTACATCTATACATTTATGACATATCAGTTTTGCAAATACAGTACTGTTTGTGATACAAAGTAGTAGTAGATAGTAGTATATAGACATAGCAGCATACTGTAGTAGGTAGTAGTAAATAAAACGATATGCAAAGGAACCTGACACGTCGCTACTGTACAGTAACTCCGCCATCACAACCATTGAACTATTATAACTCTGTTACACCTATACACGGCTGGCCCATAGTAGGTAGTAATAGATAGTAATACATACTGTACTGTAGTCAGAAATAAGTTAAGGTTACCCACGAAGCAGGGATAATCCACCCTGCTACATTGGGGAAACTCTTCCCACCATAGGCACCGAGTGCTCAATACATTAAAACACCACGCTTGTACTAGGGGAACCCAGGCATAAAATAGAGACACATTGGGAGTTCAAAGAACCAAATAATCCAATAATCAAATAACCAAATAACAAAATAAAACCAAGTAAATGTGGGCCCACGTTACCAAAAGAAAACCTAACCTAAGCCGGCTTAAATTGTTCGGGGTACCCCTTAGACACTGGTTGTTAGCGTTCACTTGAATGGACGTTGCTGTTGATACACGTGGTACCGTTAGTACTTAGCCAAGATGGCGGACCCACTCTTGTCACCGCTCGTCCAGGTGACAAGATGGCGTCGGCGATCCGCGAGCACAGCCAGCAGGCTGGGCGGACAGCATAGGCAGTGGTTAGCTGGAGGAGCGTGCTGTATGGCGTCCTCTGCTGGTGGGAAGAGGCGTCCTCTGTACCGTCTGGGAGACGTCCACCGCTGCTGTTGCTGGCTTGCTTCTGTCGCGCGAGCTAATACTGTTGCTACCCTAAACACAGCTAAGCTTTGGGTCTAGATGCACCCTCCTGCTATCTCGGTTACACTGCTAACGCAACGTGGCTGGCTATACCACCGGTCTCTTCAGCGCCGCGCGCCCGGTAGTCTACTCAAGTCAGACGGAGCTGCTAGCAGCATACTACTACACCGCACACAGTAACTACTATAACCCGCTAACGTTAGACGTTAGTCTCGTTAACTCTAGACGTTAGTCATTCGGTTCGGTTTCTCTTACTCACACACTATCGCTGATACTTCTAAGATAACCCGTCACTAGCAAGTACTTCTCATCTCCCGCGGCTCATTCCAACGGGGCACTCTTCTTGTCACCCGCTGCTCGTTCCGACGGGGCTCCCCAACAACGGGGCTCGTTTGAGCACCCGCCCACTGTAACTGCGACTGATCACCGTCAAGTCCAATGTCGAAGAGAGCTTCCTGCTCCCTTTGCCTCCAGGTAACTCCCTCTTCCTCGTTGCTTGCTTCTCTCCACTGCTCCACCTGCCACCACTGCCACTCCGCCCCCTGCTGGCAACCTCCACTGGTCCCACTCAAGGACCGCTCCAGAAAGGGAAAAAGGGCTCAATGTTATTGTTAGTAATCCATACTGCAGCCGGAGAAGAGTAGCATCTGCCCTCGTCGTTAGACTGGGCGAGCTATCCAAAGGAACACTGTTAGGCTATCGAAAGGAACACTGTTAATCACACGTTATACACACACAGGGAAAGTAACAGTTAGTTAGCACTACTGAATACTTTGTAGAATATTCAGGCTGCTACAGGTATATTTCATATGTCACATGTTTTTGTCTCCCTTTCAATACAAATATTTGAATATGAAGAGAGTAGCTCATATTCACAAATATTAATTGAACCTTCATGGGCCATGGAAATAACACATTTGAGTTCTTAATTCAGGCGGGGTTCCCCTTTAACTTCCCTATTGTTTATGGACCCAATCGGGACATGAATAACACACGTACAATGCCATATAAACAAACCCACATTATTAGTTATTACATGAATACAATAACACTTGTATTAAAATACACAGCATTACATTTCAGAATGATAACGTGTATCCAATTTATGGAATTTCAGTGCTTTTGTATATTTATTTGTATTACTGATTGTGTCTTCACAGATGTCGTCCAGAAATTTGGCTTGATTCCAGAGTTCCACAGATGGATTATGACACAATGGGCCACTGGGCACAGACATATAAAAGTCCCCCAATGGGTTACGTATGGGTTCAATGGAATCACCGGAGTCTCACCTTTACAGCCAAGCCAAGGTTATGCTAGTCCCATGCAAAGACTAGAGCCA
Source organism: Notolepis coatsorum (assembly GCF_963971535.1). Lineage (NCBI taxonomy): Eukaryota > Metazoa > Chordata > Actinopteri > Aulopiformes > Paralepididae > Notolepis > Notolepis coatsorum. Next base: position 34,629,233 of record NC_140180.1, on the reverse strand, counting down.
GTGGGTGGAGGTTGAGCTCCAGCTTCAAATTCCTGGGAGTCCACATCTCTGAGGACCTCTCTTAATAATTTTTTTATTTTATATAGCGCTTTTCAATGACCCAAAGTCGCTAACAATAGGCAAAAAAGAAAAGAAACAAGGAAACATAGAATCACAGGGAAAACTGGGAACAATATGAATACACAAGAACATAGAACCGCGAGTAACAGACAACAAATACAGGAGGCAGTAGGGGAGACAGTCGGGAAGTAAGTAAGGGAAACCGAGGGGGGGATGGGTGGGAGGGGCAGGAGAAGAGAGAAGGTAGGGGAGGGGGAAAAGGGGGTGATAGGTTGGAGGAGGGTGGTTATGGGTAGGGAAGGTTAAATGCTATGGAGAATAGGTAGGTTTTGAGACGGGATTTTAAGGTGGAGAGTGAGGGAGAGTCTCTGATGGTCTGAGGGAGGGTGTTCCAGAGTCGGGTGCAGCATGTGAGAAGGCCCTGATGACCAAAACTTTTACATTTTGATGACGGGACAATGAGGGAAGCAGTGGAAGAGGATTGGCCAGATCGGTGGGGCGGTAAGGGAGAAGGAGGTGAGGTAGGGGGGGGCCAGGCTATGGAGGGCTTTGAAGGTGAGGAGTAATAATTTTAACTGTATGCGTTCCTTAATCGGGAGCCAGTGGAGAGAGTGGAGGACAGGAGTGATGTGGTCACGGGACTGAGTGATGTGGTCACGGGACTCTTGGAACCTCAACACCTCATCACTGGTCAAGAAGGCTCATCAGCGCCTCTTCTTCCTGAGGAGACTGAGGGAAGCAGATTCTCCTCAGATTCTGGTGAACTTCTATACCGGTGTTGCCAACCGGGCTTTCGCAGTCGCAGCACCGACCCTCTGGAACAAGCTCCCACTCAACCTGAAATCTGCAAGCACCCTACGGACCTTCAAGGCCATGCTCAAAACCCACCTATTCGCCATAAACAATCCATGAGCTAGTTTTTTGTATTGTTGTATGTGTGGTGTATTATGTCTGTCTGTTGGTTGGACTGCCTGTATTTTTTCGTATTGTTCCAGTCTTTTTTGTTTGTTTTCTCTTTCTCTCCCGGGATGCGCCCCGGGCCGATGTAACTATTGGTTGAGGGGCGCAATATAAATAAATGTATCATATCATATCATAGCATACTCACCAACTGCATCACAGTACGGCAACTGCACTGCCTCTGACCGGAAAGCAATGCAGAAGCAATGCCACTCCCTGCAATTGAGTCTATCCATCACAAATTGTGTCTCAGGAAGGCACGCAGCATTGTCAAGGACACCTCTCATCCCTCTCTTTCCCTCCTCCCCTCCAGAAGATGCTACTGGAACCTCTGTCAAGCAGACTCAGGAACAGCTTCTTTCCCTCAGCTGCCATCTCACTGAACTCTATGCCACGTTGACAGCCCCCCTGACTCCATTGCCTACACACCATAGGCTCTGTTACCCATACTCTATGACTCTGAACTCTGTTGCCTACTCACAACTCAACCACCCACAAACCCGAAAAAATATCTTAGACTCCAGAGGTTTAAAGCCAAGAGCCAATAACTAAATTCCCTTGTATCTCAACAGGATAAACACCCACTTTGAAGGTGTTATGATGGCTTATTTCTTCTTCAAGGTGAATGTTTAGCCCTTAGCTAATCTCTGGTTTAGGGGCCCCCTGATCCCTTGGGCCCCTGGGCCTGCTAGGCCCATTCGGTAATCCATCCCTGCACACAACCACTATCAACAGAGCAAACCTTATTGAGCACACCTGCTGCAATTTGTCTTATCACCATGGTAGCCACGTCTACAGTATATATCTTGATTTACCCTCTACTGTAAATCTTTTGTCAATGCTGAACCACCACAGAGATTCACCGGTGTCCCATACCACTATCCGATCACGGCAGTTCATGTCTGAGCCAACGTCCTACTCCCCACTTGCCAAGGCGCTCAGAATGGGGTTGAAACACCAGCGGCCTCTCTCCTCCAGATCAGCGCTGTACCTGGAACTTCAGGCGCTCCTTGTGCAGTGCAGATCCCGGTACAGCATGTGTTGCACAGGCCTCCGCTTGCCACTGCCCAAACGTTGCTCTATTTTATTGTACCCCTGCCTTGGTAGAATAGAAAAAAATAAGAAAAGCTTCAAGGGGCAATCACACTCTAAGAAGGGTGGGTGCAAGGGTCAAAGGCTGGTTATACCAGCATCTGTCGGCATCACTCACCAATCCCACCGTCACTGTAGCAGTCAGTCATGCCCACTCGTCACGTCAGTTAAGCACCCAGACCCACCAGACTGACATCCACCTCATCAGCGGCAACACTATGGTGCTTCATTTTATGCCACCACTGGCTGCAGTTCATCCTACGTATATCGCTGACCACAGCACTAGAGGCTCCTGCGATATCAGCAAGAGCTCGCCTGTTAACACCAAAACAATTTGGCGAGAATGGAGAGGAGGGTAGAAGAGGGGTGTTGAAGCCATTTGTGTTAAGTTGCTAATCTGTCTTCTCTGGTACAGCTGCAGGCATACCCTTTGATAGCAACAAGGGCCCAGTCTTTTTGCCTGGCAGGATGATGGATTATCCCTCTTCTGGTCCCTCAGGACATCTCAATGGTCTGGGCATGGGCGGTCTTCACAAGACTTCTATTCACGCTTGCATTTCATCCTTGATCAGGTCTGCATCTATGGTGCCAAATATACAGGATCACTTTCATTATGCATCTTTTGCCAAAACTACAGTGTGTGTGGTCGTACACGTCATTTCATTCGTCAATAGTATGTTTTCATTAGTTGTGTTTGTTTTTTCTTTCAATTGCACATTCATCCATTCATCCGTTTATTCATCCGTTTTTGTGCGCGTGCCATTACACTCATCGCACACCGCAACATTCCTGAAGCCCTCCTGTGGTGTTGGAAATTAAATCATCCCCGTCCAGGTTATTCCAAGCGGCTGACAGAGTCAAGAACATTCCCCCGCTGGATTCCTTGCGACGAAGCTCTCGCCGTGTGTCGAAACCAGGAGTCAGTCAGGGAGCCAGCTGGCCGGGCAGCAACACTGGAGGAAACCCGAGGCGAGAAGACACAGTGTTGGATTATCAAAGAGAGCAGAGGGCTGTGTATCAAAAGGCTTAGCTGAGACACATGAAACACAAAGCGGCAGTGGTGAAGGGGAGGGAGATATTTTGGTGGCAGAGTGAGTGTGTGTGTGAGAGAGAGAGAGAGAGAGAGAGAGAGAGAGAGAGAGAGAGAGAGAGAGAGAGAGAGGGAGAGAGAAAGAGAGAGAGAGAGAAAATGGAAGTCCATATGAATAGATTATGACTGCAGCGGCGGCGCATGCTGCGAACAATCACATGGGGGTATTGTTTGCAGACTATGTGTTTGTGTGATGGTGAATGCAGGAGAGGGAAAGAGAAATGTGTGTGTGTCTCTCTGTGTGTGTGTGTGTGTGTGTGTGTGTGTGTGTGTGTGTGTGTGTGTGTGTGTGTGTGTGTGTGTGTGTGTGTGTGTGTGTGTGTGTGTGTGTGTGTGTGTGTGTGTGTGTGTGTGTGTGTGTGTGCACGCACGTTCTCGTGTGCATTTGTGTTTCCCTGCACAAAAGCAAATACAATATTCTCTAGGGGTATTATGTGTTTACTTTGTGTCTAAATGTATATAAATATACTGACAAAATGTATGCTCATCCCAATAGACACCCATGTGGTGGTAATCTAAGTAGAGTTGATGAGCTTTAACAATAGCATTAAAGGCCCACTCGTTTGATAATGCACAAGTCAAGTCAAGAGTTTTATTTCTCACGGCATACAAGTATACAATGAAATGCGGGTGGTCTTGCCCGCAACGATGTGCAATACAGTAGTACAACATATAATAGAATCCAATAAAACAACATTGTGCAATAAACAGGTAACATAGTGGGGCATCTCGGTATTTGTACAAAGTTATTTACAGAGCATGGAGGACATGCTAGGTCCTTTGGTAGTGCAATACACTGTTACTGTTGCTATACTATTTTTAAAGTGACCTTTCCTTTGTGGCCATAAGTGTGGGCGTGTGCAGCATGAGTGTGTGCTTGCTCATGTTAAAGTGGCTGCTAGTGTGCGAGCGTGTACAGCGTGCGTGTCGTGTGTGTGCTCATGTGTGCTTGTGTGTGTTGTGAGTTCAGTGTTCTGTGGCACTCAGTGTTCAGTGTTCAAGGCTCTGATGGCCTGGGGGAAGAAGCTGAGCCGAAGCCTCTCTGTCCTAGTAGCTGGGGTTCGCAGGCGTCTGCCTGACCTCAGCAGCTGGAACAGGCTGTTATTGGGGTGGTGAGGGTCTTTCATTATTCTGCAGGCTCTGGATTTGCACCTCTTGTTGTATAGAACCTGCAGGGGAGGTAGTGCAATACCCGTGGTACGCTCGGCTGAGCGCACCACTCTCTGTAGGGCCTTCTTGTCCTGTGCCATGCTGTTTCCATACCAGGCAGTGATGTTTCCAGTCAAGATGCTCTCTACAGCTCCGGAGTAGAAGGACTGGAGTATCTTCCCAGATACTCTGAACTTCCTTAACTGTCTCAGGTGGTAGAGGCGCTGCTTCGCCTTTTTTACGACATTTGTGTCTATGTGTGTTGACCATGTCAGATCCTCTGAGATGTGGACCCCCAGGTACTTAAAGCTGCTCACCCTGTCCACGGTAGCCCTGTTTATCCTCAGTGGTGTGTGTGTCTCCTGCTGTCCTCTCCTATAATCCACGATCATCTCCTTGGTTTTACCAATGTTCAGGAGCAGGCTGTTGTCCTGGCACCAGCGTTCCAGTACCTCAATCTTCTCCCGGTAGGCCTTCTCGTCGTTGTCCGAGATCAGCCCCACCACCACCGTGTCGTCTGCAAACTTCACTATGGAGTTGGAGCTGAACTTGGCCACACAATCGTGTGTGTAGAGTGAGTACAGCAGGGGGCTCAGAACACAGCCCTGGGGGGACCCGATGCTCAGGGTGATGGTGTTGGAGGTCTGACCCCCCACCCTGACCGCCTGGGGTCTTTCACTCAGAAAGTCCAGTACCCAGGCGCTCAGAGCGGAGCTCAGACCCAGCTCGATCAGCTTGTCCACCAGTCTGGTGGGGACTATGGTGTTGAACGCTGAGCTGTAGTCAATGAACAACAGTCTCACATAGCTCCCCTTCTGGCGGTCAAGGTGAGAGAGGGTGCTGTGCAGTACCTGGGAGACCGCGTCGTCAGTGGACCTGTTTGTCCTGTATGCAAATTGCATAGGGTCCATATCACTGGGGAGGGAGGCACAAATGTGATCCTTGACCAGCCTCTCGAAACATTTCATGGCCACAGAGGTGAGTGCCACCGATAGTACTGTACATTAGTACACTGCATAGTATTGTGTATTGTATATTATATGGTAACTCAGAACATTGTACATATGTCTATACCGAACACTGTGACCTCATTTTCTTCTTCTAAATTCATGCTATATTATGTTATTATGTTATTTGATACTATCTTGTCTAGCACAGTCTCTGGAGCGTAACAGTAAGAAGCATTTTGTATGAAAGTATTCTGTACTTCTGTATGACAACTATTAAAGAACTTGAACTTGAACTTGAACTTGTAGTCATTGAGACATGTTGGGGAGGGTTTCTTCGGTACAGGGATGATGGTAGACATCTTGAAGCAGGCAGGGACCACTGACTCCGCCAGGGATTGATTAAATATGGCGGTGAACACAGGGGCTAGCTGGTTGGCACAGGACTTAAGTATGCGTCCTGTTATACCATCTGGGCCAGCCGCTTTCCTGGTGTTCACCTGCACATACCCTGTATGCTAATTCTCTATTATAGCCGTTTATTTAGCTGGCATGTAAAAAAAATAATTTATAATAAATAAACATTAGCTACTTATAGGAGAGGACAAATGTTGATATTGAAATTATGGATGTCCCGATCCGATCACGTGATCGGGATCGGGGCCGATCACGTGATTTTCCAAAGATCGGGATCGACAAAAAAATTATAATTAGTTTTGGTTTTAAATTGCATATCATCATTCATTTATTTATTGTCACACAGAGCAGAAGAATTTTGCCAAAACAAACCAATAGTATCCAGCTGCAGAACGGCAGACCAGCCACACTCTCAGACCCAAATACATTTTTTTTTTTTTATAATTATTTTTTTTAATCCCAATTTCTCACATTACATTCACCCTGAACGTTGACGTTATCCAGGTGAAAAGTTAACTTCATTCAAGCGAGGCATTGCAATCCTTGACATAAATCATTTGATGTATAATTAAATCAAAGGAAATGCGTTTGGGTCTGCCTGGGTGTGGCTGGTCTGCCGTTCTGCAGCTGGATACTATTGGTTTGTTTTGGCAAAATATTTCTGCTCTGTGTCACAATAAATAAATGAATGATGATATGCAATTTAAAACCAGTTAAGTTGAGTTTAAGACGTGAACATGGTCATGTTTGTTGAAAAAAAGAAAAAAAAAAAAAGAAAAAAAAAGTTAACACTTTGATCGCCATGGGTTAAATTCATAATTTACCATCCCTCGCCAGCTCTATTTGTCTATGGAGAAGTTCCCCTTCTTTGCAGGGCTATAACTTTTTAAATTCTATTGCTACATTGCCATTATTATGGCCCATTCAATGTCCTATATGTATTGTTCAGGGTGTAGCAACGTTAAACTTTTTCATTCACATATTCATACTAAAATATGGTCTAAAGTATAAGTATGTTTTTATCGTTTTCTGCAGCTTTCTTCAGAACGTGATTTATAGCCCTAAATGCATTATATTGATGATGAAATACAGTTTGGTAGCGATCGGCGCGAGATGAAAAATTTCAACTGGACGTACTTCTAGAATGATCTACGTATGATCTGATGATGACCGGATGGGCGTGGGATCGTTTATAATTCCGTGGGCAACGTTAGATGATTCATCCAGAGTGGGTAATATGTTCATCATAGCAGTTTATATTGAACACGTTAGAATATAACGCTGAATCTTACCGTATGTTCCTCGCGCCGTTGGACGATCAGCGTGGAGTAGACCGTTTTCGATTATGGGATGTAGAAATGCCCGATCCATTTCCAGGTTGTATAATAGTATATATGTCCAAATAACGTTGTTTATTGAGTTAGGGCGAGCGATCTATTATCCAGTGTTTCAAGATGGAGTCGCGGGAGCTATAGAGAGTGGCCGGACCACATTTGCATGAGTACTACTGGTTCAAAGGTTAATATCCGGTTGGCGATCTGCCGATCGGCCACCAGATGGCGCTCTTGAACAGAGTTGAGAGGAGATCACACTTGTGTCTCAGGGCCCCGGAAAGGAAATATGATTTCGATTGCGTTTTCGGCGGTTAAAGTGTTAAAAAAAATCGGATCGGATCGGAAAATATCGGTATCGGTAGATACTGAAAATCACATGATCGGGATCGGATCGGGAGCAAAAAAACGTGATCGGGACATCCCTAATTAAAATGATAATAATGAACTAATTGGTATTAGTTGAACTGGGTGGCATGTTCTGCCGATAACCCAGTAGTAGTTCAGAGTTCAGTCTAACGAGGAGACGGATCACAGTGGTGGTTTTGAATGGGGACATCCGTAACACTAAAGATGGTGGTAACAACAAAGCGACTTGGCTACTAGGGGTGTAACGGTACACAAAAACCACGGTACGGTACGTACCTCAGTTTTGAAGTCAAGGTTCGGTACGGGTTTTCGGTAGGCTACAGTGGGGGAAAGTTTGGCTTTCCATGTTCCATTCAGGGGTGATGTAGTGTGCAGTAACTAATTGTACTTGTATTGCTGTCAACGAATATTCTATATTGAAATTAGGGCTGTCAGTTTATCGCGTTAATTAGATTAATTAATTACACAGCAAATTATCGCGTTATGAAAATTAACTCAAAATTAATTACAAAAAAAAAAAAATAAAAATAAAAAATTTTATATAATATTTTTTTTGTATCTCATTCATTCCATAAGAATGTAGAATACACATTTACAGATGTTTTTTAATATGGTCCATTTGCATGTTCTTGGTACTATCTGATTCTAGGGACATCTATGAATCTCAGGGAATGTATTCCCAGTGTCAGAAATACTGTGGGCTAGATCCACAAAGAATGAATTGCACAGTGCAAGTTGCACCCTTACTTACAATTCATTATGAATTGAAAATGGGGGACCCTGATGTAAACAAGACGAAAGTCTTTCTCTGATCTGCATCCCCTTAACAATTGTGTGTATTGAGCCGTACTGTATTGTACCCATTCTGCAATCTGTTAATAACATTTTCATTCAATCACTCAATCTGCGCTGTGATTGATTGAATGAAAATTTTATTTTGAGTAAATTGTAATGAACCAAATGAGAATATCAATATTTTTTTGTTATCTTTGACTGTGAATAACACCATGCTCAAATTGACCAGACCTGAAAAATCTAAGCAAATGAATAGATGGAAGATGATCAAACAGAAGGTTTTGTAGATACAGTACTGAATTCTGCCATCCGGACACATGCAATTTTGAAATATGATTATAGAATATAGAATATCAGGCATAAAATGGTTATGCGATTAAAATGCGATTAATTAGATTAATTAATTACAAATCCTGTAATTAATTAGATTAATTTTTTTAATCGCCTGACAGCACTAATTGAAATTAATAATCGACTTGTAATATTTTTTTTTTATTATAAGAATTATATTAGATTGTGAAAAAAACAGCCCCCGGTGGGCGGTCGTTAGTGGTTAACATACCATTGTATTCGTTCGGTACACTACACAGCCGTTCGATACGGTACGGTACACACTGAAACGGTTCGGTTCGGTACGGATATGTGTACCTTTACACCCCTATTGGCTACAAAACATATGAAGGGACAATTATTGTGATGTGATTTTATGTTGAGTAAAATGATAATTTTGAAGTGAAATGCGAGTGTTAAAGATAAATTAAAGAATTAACAACGATCTCTGCTAAACGGCTGGGAATCACGCGGTGAGTGGTTGCCATAGTAACTGAGGACTCCGGGCAGACACCAATGGATGCTGCCACATTTGTAGAAGTGGGAAAAAGGTATTTTTCTATAATTTTTCTACACCATTCTGTGTCACTAATTTACCAGTGAGTTCAAATAAAAATGATGATATAACAATTTCTTAGGTACGGATGACTCCCCATTCAAGGAGATTGTTAGTCCCCGTTATCAAGATGGCAGCAGAGTGAACCAACTTCTCAGACTTTGGTTGGTTTGTGTCTCTGGTTAGTTGCCATTACCAAATCTGCGTAATTGCATGAGAAATCTTCAAACTCCTTCAGAACATTGATTATTTTATTATTTTACGTTATTATGAGAACTGAATTTAATATATATATAGCGCCTTTCTAGACACTCAAGTGCTTTACAATGTAGGGTGGAAATTGCCTCCTTCACCACCACTGTGTAGCACCCAACATTGGGTTGAACGCAGGCTCAATGGCTGGAGAAAGAGGTTGTACCACTTGTCAAACAGGCTGCCCTCTGGGCTTGAATGTCCCACATAGGGAGAGAATGCTGCTCTCCATCATCATCATCATCATCATCATCATCATCATCATCATCATCATCATCATCATCATCATCATCATCATCGGCTGTGCATGTACATGCCAATGAACTCTCCATCCTTATTACCATGGCATCGTTTTCATTTCCAACTATATGTTAACAGATGTAAGGGATGTCCAGATGGACCCTAGTGTGACTCACAGGATGTTGACTGTGTGTCTAAGACTCTGACTATTTCAATTTAAGCCTCACACTGGCTGATTGTTTAAGTATAAGTCATCGATTGGCTGACTATTTCAGTCAGAATTATCTTTTTTTTAATCTATTTTACCATTTAAAAAGTGGTCTTCAAGCTAGCAAGCTATACTCTCATGATAGGGGCTACAGTGGCTCGGGAGGTAGAGCAGTCGTCTGGCAATCCGAAGGTTCTCGGTTCGATTCCCGCTCCTCCCAGGCAGCGTGACGATGTGTCCTTGAGCAAGACACTTAACCCCTAATTGCTCCCGATGAGCAGGTTGGTACCTTGCATGGTTGCCTCCGCCGTCGGTGAGTGAATGGGTCAAATGTGAGTAACAAATTGTAAAGCGCTTTGGATAAAAGCGATATATAAAAAAGCAGCCATTTACCATGATGGAAGAAACTTTGATGAAGAAACATTTCTTAAATTTGTTTACAAGAGACATTTGGGGTTTAGTGCCACTAGATGATTGATTGGTTTGAGAAAAACAAACAATCCTGGATGATTTTGTCCCCCTCCTGCGCAAATGGTAATGGTTCCTGCCTTTTCTACTGCGCTACAGCACATCGCTAAGACGAAGTAAGGAGATAGCTCTGGCAATGCGGGACTACATGGACCCTAGAGCCAGTATATTTCTACTCAGTTGGCTCCCAGTGCAAAACAAAAGGGTTATATTTAGTGAGGCATCTATCTTACCTGAATATAAACGACACGTCAACGGTGGAAATAAAAAGCAATGCAACTGTTTTTTAATTATACTGTGACAGATTCACACCAGCCACAGGTATTTACGTAACTGAATTAATTTTCACCATGTCAGCGTTCACCTTCTTACCGTGGGGATAGCGCTATTCCCTCAGTGGCCCCATTCTATACACCTTGTTAGCCAGAAACCCGAGTGCTGTGCAGACCCTGCAGCGCCGTTAGCCTGTCCACAGCTGCCTGATAATCCCCTGAAATCACCTCCAGCTTTTTTTCCTGCTGCTTTTCTCCGTCAAATTCAGTCTGTGGAAGAAAAAACAACAACATACAACCCCTACTCATTTCATCTCCTCTGCTCCCACTGCACAGGACTCGGTGGATGGCTGAAGATGTAGAACATCTGTCCACCAGATGGGGGCACTATTGTATTTCCTTGTTTGTTTTCTTTTTCCCCAAGTAGGCCATGAGGGAGGTGAAGTATGGAGTGCCACAGTTTCCAGAGGCATAATTGTTGGATACAGACAGAACCTCAGTGTTTGGGCAGACTATTTGGGTCAGAGGTTGGGAACATTGCTGTGTTCACGTAGTAACCAAAAACCTGTGTGTGTGTGTGTGTGTGTGCGTGCGTGCGTGCGTGTGTGTGAGGATGCCACCACATTCCAGACAGAGAGTGAAGAAGAGAGAGGGGCGAGGCTGGGGGTCCTCCAATAGCAGATGAAACTGAAAAGTCCCTGCTCCTTTGGTTTGCTGACAAATATCCACCTGTGTCGGAGGTGCTCCTGTTATCGCCTTTTAAAAAATCAACCACAAAAATGTGCCATTCATTTTTAAAAGGGAACATTTACATTGTGCTATCCCAATGATCCTGGACAGTTCAGTCAATATACTGTATAGAAACACAGACGACTGTCTCCCAAAGTTGGAAATCAGAGCATCGAGTATTGAATGTGTGATGTCATCAAGTGACACCTTTTGGAGTTGGTCTGGTCTGTTGCTAATGAATTAGTGACAGACCCTGTGGGCTCATACACTTGTTTGAGCTATAGTACATCCAAAAGGAGTTTCATTGAAATGTAGGGCTTCCAGCTCTGAATCAGAACATGTACCCATCTCTCAGGGAAATCACAACAGACCGCCATAGTGTCCTAGGACGATTCACTATCTATATGGAGCAGCTCCCAGATTTGCCTCTTGATGACATCATCAATGTCTTGTCTCTGATGTTCAGCTTAAGGAGAGACTTCATATTCACAAATCCCTCTGCATTTCCATTTGCAGCAGAGAGAAACAGAAAGGACAAAGAATGTTGGCTGTGCCATATATTTCTGTGAGGTGTGTTGACATGTAAACTCTTTCATACAGTTTTGAAGACATCGGCCTACAACAAACATGGTGAGTGTATTTATATTCTGAATCAATTTGTCATGTTATTTCAAAGAAGAGTCTCTGTACTCTGTACTGTTTTTGTTAGACTGCAAGCACATCTTCTTTTTATTTGCAAGTGATCAGAATGGATTTGTGTTTTACAGACATCACCAACCTATGCGTGGGTTGATGTTAGCTACCGGTAGTTGACACAAATATAGCGATAGCTAACTGTTATGCAAGCGCTATGTAACATTACTAATGTACTATAGTGTTTGTGAGAACAAACCAAAGAACAACTACAACGTGTTGTGCTATAACAGCTTTATAAGCTGCTTTATTTTGCTCGGTTTTTAGTGCGTTTTTCCTTACCTTCGCTGGGGTATGTCTGGGAGTGTTGCTTTGGATTTCATGATGGGTTTTTTGTTCTTGATTTATTGTGATGTTTCTTCTTGACTTGTTTAAAGAAGACTTGTCCAGCCCATGGGGACATTAATACTTTGATCGCCGGGGTTAAATTCATAATTTACCATCCCTCGCCAGCCCTATTTAACATGGAGAAGTTCCCCTTCTTTGCAGGGCTATAACTTTTTTAATTGTATTGCTAAATTGACATTACTATGGCCCATTCAACGTCCTATATCTATTGTTCAGGGTGTAGCAACGTTATACTTTTTCATTCACATATTTATACTAAAATACGGTCTAAAGTATAAGTATGTTTTTATCGTTTTCTGCAGCTTTCTCCAGAACTTGATTTATAGCCCCAAATGCATTATATTGATGATCAAATACAGTTTGATAGGAATCTGTGCGAGATAAAAAAAATTCAACTGGACGTGCTTCTAGGAGTTACTAAGTATGATCCAACCAAACAAGGCCACTGGCCATGACAACATCCCCTCCAAATTCCTCAGAGACTCAGCAGCAGCCATCACCCCAGTCATCACACACATAATAAACCTCTCCATAAAACAGGGACACGTCCCCAAGGACTTCAAAATTGCGAGAGTAACACCCCTGCACAAAAAGGGCAGCAAATTAGACCCGGGTAACTACCGCCCTGTTTCTATCCTTACATCCATCTCGAAAGTCATGGAAAAAATAGTATACGAACAGATCGAAAAGTACCTCGCGGAAAATAATCTAATCTACGAATTCCAATCTGGCTTCAGAACATCCCACTCCACTGACACATGCCTTCTCTACTTGAACGACCACATCAAACAAGAGGTGGACGCGGGCAAATACTGCGGCATGGTCATGCTGGACCTACAAAAGGCCTTCGACACTGTCAATCACACCATTCTGATTGACAAGCTAAAAGCAATTGGTTTTGATAGTTTATCAGTGAGCTGGATACAATCCTACCTGGAGGGGAGGGAACAGATGGTGGAAGTAAACGGTACCCTATCCCCCCCCCTCACAGTGAGCTGTGGTGTTCCACAAGGAAGCATACTAGGACCGCTACTATTCCTAATTTATGCAAATGACATGTCGTCAGCTTGTGACTGCAACTTGTTCCTGTTTGCGGACGACTCAGCCCTGCTGGTCTCTGACAAGAACAAGTTACAGGTTGAAAAAGCCCTCAGCTCGGAACTAGGCAAAATCTGCATATGGCTCGCCGACAACAAACTATCATTACACATGGGCAAAACAGAGTCCATTCTCTTCGGTTCAAATAACAAACTCAGCAAGACCGACGGCTTCTCGGTTACAGTGGGTGACAATATTATCACAAGGAAAGATGAAATTACCTACCTGGGTTCCATCCTAGAGGCTAATCTTTCCTGTGACAAAATGGCATCCAATGTAATAAAAAAAGTCAACCAACGAACGCGATTCTTGTACCGGATCTCCTCTCTGGTAAACAAGAATACCCTGAAGACTCTAGCAGGAGCACTCATTCAAGGGTACTACGACTATGCTTGCACCTCATGGTACCAAAGCACCTCAAAGGCACTAAAAAACAAATTACAAACATCTCAAAACAAGCTAGTCAGACTACTACTTGACCTGACTCCTAGAACCCACCTCACCCCTGCCCACTTTGACAACCTAGGATGGCTTAGAGTAGACGCCAGAGTACAGCAACTTGCAATGGGCCTGGTCTACAAGATACACTACGCGACCAAAGTACCCATGTACATGTCAAAATACTTCCCAAAGGTCAGTGAATACCACGATCACAACACCAGAGGGAGCTCCACAAATCATGTAAAACCCAGATTCGGCTCAAACAAGGGACTAAACACGTTTCGCAATTATGCCACATCAATGTGGAACGCCCTACCTAAAGCTGTAAAGGAATGTGAATCACTACCCACCTTCAAAAACACTCTCAAAAAACACCTACGTGAGACTGCAATTCGAAACTGGCCCCTACAAATGTCCTAACCTAGTTGTACAGTAAATTACCAAGTAAGGCTTTGTCAATATTCCAATGTACAGTGTAAAATGTGTGTGTGTCCCCTTCCCAACCCCCCCCCCCCCCCCCCCACCTCCAATGTACAGCCCTCGCCCAACCCACCCAACCCCACCCCACCCAACCAACCTCCTCCAATGTACAGTTTCAATGCCAAATGTATATACACTCCTTTTCTGGACACTTTTGTATCACAAACAGTACTGTATTTGCAAATCTGATATGTCATAAATGTATAGATGTAGCAGTACTGTCTATCTGTATGTCATGTATGTCATATATGTTATGATGAATTGAAAATGGGGGACCCTGGTGTAAACAAGACGAAAGTCTTTCTCTGGTCTGCATCCCCTTAACAATTGTATGTATTGAGCTGTACTGTACTGTACCCATTCTGCAATCTGTTAATAAACTTTTCAATCAATCAATCAATCAATCTGATGTTGACCGGATGGGCGGGGGGTCGTTTATAATTCCGTGGGCAACGTTATATCATTCATCTAGTGTGGGTGATATGATCATTAGAGCAGTTAGTAAAGAACACGTTGAAAAATAACGCTGGATCTTACCGTATCTTCCTCGCGCCGTTGGACGATGAGCGTGGAACTGAAATATTCCTATTATGGGATGTAGAAATACCCGATCCATTTCCAGGTTGTATAATAGTATATACGTCCAAATCATGTTGTTTATCGAGTTATTTGCAACCGATCGACATCCAGTGTGTCAAGATGGAGTCCTGCTAACGATAGTGAGTGCCCGGACGAAATATGGGTGAGCACCACTTCATCCGCATCACTTCCTGTTTGGCCGATCGGCCGATCGGCCACCAGATGGCGCTCTTGAACCGTTGGAGAGTTGAGAGGGGCTCACCAGTACATATAATGTCTCCGGGGGAGAAATATGATTTCGATCACAGATTTTAGAAATATTGATATCAAAGACGCTGTCCAGCGTCTTCGGCAGAATAAGCATGGCGGGGAAAGACGCTGCACAGCGTCTTCGGCGATTAAAGTGTTAACGTGTGATTGCGGGATTTACAAATACATTTGATTTGATTTGATTTGAGACTAACAGGTGATGCATCAAACATACATTCATTTACATACGTCATCACTTAGCAACACCATGATTATCTTGTGACAGGGGTGTAAAGTACTTGAGTAATTGTACTTTATTACAATACTTAACCTGTTCCACCCGACGGGGTCGGTACTGACCCCAAAATGGCATCTGGTCATAAATCAATATTTTTCATAGTGTTGCAAAAAATTTGCGATTTTAAAATCAAACGTATTCAAGTATTAACATCACTAACATGTCACAAAAGCATGTAGAATGTATATTATCATCAATACGTTAGTTTAGCAATAGGTTAAAAGTGCCATTAGATAGTTAAACATTTTCGATTTACTGAAGTCTATTGCAAGACTGCAACCATTTTGGAAATTTTGAACCATGGGAATTATATACTTTTTGCGGCAATTTTGTGGAGGGCATGCATAGCTGTCGATCAGCGTTGGAATGTCTCCGAACTACACTTCCTGGCAGATTCTGTGGGGGTTCAAAGTTCAGCGTTTGAAAGATAATATATGTATATAATATGTATATATAAATGTGCGAATTGGCTATAATAAGGTAATTTATAAGCCTCCTATTCTATATTCTATAATAATATTTCAAATTGCATTGGTCCGGATGGGAGAATTCAGTACTGTATCTACAGAACCTTCTGTTTAATCATCTTCCCTTTATTAATTTCCTTAGACTTTCTGTACACATGATCTCAAGAAGGTACTGAACAAGATCAGTGGCAGTTTTCTTTTATGTTTGGTCATTATTAGCATGGTGTTATTCACTGTCAAAGATGCAAAGAAAAATCATAATTCATATTCTCCTTTGTTTCATCACAATTTAAGCAAGCCTAGTAATAGACACAATATTTCTGACACTGTGAATACATTACCCGAGGTCCATAGATGTACCTAGATACCAAGAATAAGCAAATAGCCCTTGTAGAAGTGGAGCAATATTCCATTTACCTAGGTATATATTTTAGGCGTATTTTCACCATGTGTGGAACAGGTTAAGTACTGTTTTTGGGGATTTGTACTTTACTCAAGTATTATTAGGTTCGTATACTTGTACTTTTACTCAATTACATTTCAGAGAAAAAACACATAATTTGTACTCCTTACATTTAAAATGCAGACGTACAAAGTACAAATCTTGCAGGTCCAACCATTTTAATTAGTATATTTGTTTGTCTGGCCGAACTAACGTTAACGTTATTAATCCTGCGGCCACGCTTTATTTAAAAACAGCCAATCAAATTCCCATCAATGTGCAAAACTATAAAGCGGGGATCTTTGATTAAACACCTGCTATCAGAAGAATAGACAGTCAGAAAAGGTTTTTACTTTTTAGTACTTAAATACATTTCAAAGTAGAAACTTTTTGACTTTTACTCAAGTGTGTTTTTAGCCAGATACTCTGACTTTTACTTGAGTAAGATTTTGAGACGGTACCCATACTTTCACTTAAGTATAATTTGTGGGTACTTTTTATACCCCTTATGCTACACATTCCAGTGTCTAAACTGCTTATGGTTTCGTTAATGTTACATTTGCCTTTCGACAAATTGTTTCGCTAAGCTAACTAAATTGATTAGCTTAGCTAACTATCAGCTAACGTTAACCACTCTGATGCATTTATGTCACTCTGGATCTTGACATCTTCGTTGTGTGTCACATTGCGCGTGATGCAAAATACACTTTGAAATCATATTTGAGCAACAAGAGTGTCCGGACTGAGACACATCTATAGAAATCCCATCCAAATGTGGATCAGATTTGCTCAAATTGCATTTCAGGTTTTTTAGCTTTCCAGACTTTCTAAAACCTGGATACAATTTGGATGTGGCACAAAACGGATTTGCAATATGCAAATGAATATGCAATAATCTTCACAGTGCTCTGCGTTTCTCAGCTGCAGGAAGGAGGAGCTACTATATGCACATACTCTTCATATCCGAGAACCTAGATTTTATTGCTTAAAGTTGCAGCAGGATTTAGCAATTGCAACATTTAATACACAACGAAAATGCAGATTTGACCAATCCCTGCAATATTTCCATATAAAATAGTCACACCAAAGAACTGCCTGCAATTTTGACCAATCCAACATGGTCAGTTTGGCCACTGTGACGTTGCGACAAAACCCACTTTTCAACCAGGAACAAAAAGGTATGATATTACCTATCTAGAACAGAAACACATCACGGTGAAAAAGGATCTGAACTGAAATTGGTGGCAAGAACCCAGTTTGGGAGTGTTTAATTTAACTTGTCAGACATCATGGAAAAGAGAGGGAGATACTGGAATGCAGGCCTGTGTGTTAGTGATCATAAGCGGAAGGGACGGAGTGAGAGGGACATTATGGTCTACACTGTGGGAGATCAGGCTCTCTGCTCATCCGCTCCCAGTCTGTGGAATGCTCTCCCTGACCCTCTGATTTGTTCCACAAATATAAAGCTCCCCTACAAATCAAATATATTATTATTATTATTATTATTATTATTATTATTATTATTATTATTATTATTATTATTATTACTACTACTAGTGAACATCATGCCAGGCAATGTTTAGATAGGGTACGAGTTAAAAGCAAACCTATCCTCGAAGTGTTGGAAAGACTTCATAAACTGGTAGTGATATCAATGTACAGTCATATTATATTATATTATATTATTATATGTTGTTATTACTGTATTGCACATCGTTGCGGGCAAGACCACCCGCATTTCATTGTATACTTGTATGCCGTGACAAATAAAACTCTTGACTTGACTATTAAATATGTATTCCCCCATGTTTGACACCATTAAGCACAGTTAAGCACATTAAGTCTTTGGTTCAGTTATCAAATTTAGTAAATCAAGTTCAGTCTGACAACTCACGTATTGAAATAAATCACTCCCAGCTAAGCATAATTTAAAGCCAGCCAAACATGAGAGTAGTACTAGTGAATGATCAATTACAATCCCCCCCCCCCCCCCCCCCCTCCTGGGGAAACCATATAAGGCCATATCCTTCTTGGATCACAGAGAAACAGAGCCCAGGTGCCAGAGCAGGTGGTGGTGGGAGCAAAAAAGCATGAGCAAGTAGCAGCAGCAGCAGCAGTGTGGAGGAAGCAGAGAAGCTACGCAACATGAGACATGGAGCCTGCAGTTTCAATAAGACCACCTGTTAGAATGAGACATGGAGCCTGCAGTTTCAATAAGACCGCCTGTTAGAATGAGACATGGAGCCTGCAGTTTCAATAAGACCGCCTGTTAGAATGAGACATGGAGCCTGCAGTTTCAATAAGACCGCCTGTTAAAATGAGACATGGAGCCTGCAGTTTCAATAAGACCGCCTGTTAGAATGAGACATGGAGCCTGCAGTTTCAATAAGACCGCCTGTTAGAATGAGACATGGAGCCTGCAGTTTCAATAAGACCGCCTGTTAGAATGAGACATGGAGCCTGCAGTTTCAATAAGACCGCCTGTTAGAATGAGACATGGAGCCTGCAGTTTCAATAAGACCGCATGTTAGATGACGTAGAGACATGGAGCCTGCAGTTTCAATAAGACCGCCTGTTAGATGTGTTAAGGCTGGTGTGGTAGCTGACACATCACCACTTGGTGATGCAGCGCCACTCGAGTTGACTGCCTGAACTAGCTTTGCATCATACACTGTGTAGGCTAACACTAGAAAATATCACTTATTTTAATATTACAATGATCTAATGCATTGTTGCTTGATAACGTTTGCATAATGTTGTTTGATAACTTCAGTGTAACGATAATGTAACGTTTGATAATGTTAACCATCGTTAATCTTTGGGTAGCGTATGTTGGGGCTAATTCTGATGCTTGCTAACGTCAGACACATTGTACTCTTTTTGTAAGACTTTTTGACCCAGACCGACCTCCCAAGTGGCGACCCATGTAACGCGCTGCGTCGCGAATCGGCCGACCCGGGTTCAATTCCCGGACCCGCCGTCCTTTGCCGAATGTCTTCCCCCCTCTCTGTCTCCCGTTCTTCCTCTCTCTCTCTCTACCGGACTGCCCGGTAGTACAAACAAATAAAAATCTACCAAAAACATAATACAAAATAATAAAACGTTGATCAGCTCGATCGGTATAAAAGCATTGCACGATCAAGCCAAAATTTTGGTCAGATATTCCTTACCTGTGATCGGGAGTATTCCAAAAATAATATTCCAATTGTTTGATCGCCATCTGGTCCATCCAATGTCCATTTGGTCCACGACATAACCCACCACAACATATGGATCGGGAGCATTTGACGCGCTTCAATGCAACCGGGAGAACCGCTCAACTGGCCCAACCCAGAAAACTGCGCCCGGAGACATTTGACCATTGCACAGGCCAAGATATAAGGTTTCAAAGGGTGCTCGATACCGCCGTCTAGCTGGATGCGGGCAGTATTGCACTTTGGCGATCTCAGACTCATTCCCTATGGTAACACCAAGGTCGCTGGATGAATAATGAATACAAATATTGAATAAAAGAATAAACTACCAAAACCAGAGACATCTCGCGTTCTGGCGTCCAACGCATGGCAAGTTAACCCGACTTATCTCAGGTTTGGCAATTAAAGAGTTAAGAGGTTAACCAACTCAATCTAGATGGAGCCCACAGAGAGGCGGCCGGACAGTGCGGCACCATCTTGTAGCTAACCATAGAACCATAGAAAGATAATAATGTAGTAAAGGCTACAGAGCCTGATCGCCACAAGGTTCATAACCATAGAAGAGAATAATGTAGTAGGCTACAGAGCCTAATCGCCACAAAGTTCATAAACATAGAAAGATAATAATGTAGTAGAGGCTACAGAGCCTGATCACCACAAAGTTCATAACCTTAGAAAAAGAATAATGTAGTAGGCTACATAGCCTGATCGCCACAAAGTTCATAACCATAGAAAGATAATAATGTAGTAGGCTACAGAGCATTGTAAGATTATGGTGGTCTTCAGCCTTATCAACCCCTCATCTGGCGTTCCGTGAAGTCTGTGTTGTGTTTGTTATTTGTTTTTGTTTTTTAATTATTTTTATTTGATCCGTAATCAGAAGAATTACACTGGAAACGTGATCTCTTTCCTTGATGGTTATGTTTATTTTCATAAACAAAAGGTCTCGTACAAAACGAAACAAATCTCTTTGAAAAGGTGTCAAAAAGTCTTTGAAAGGTGAAGAAACTAAATTAATAACTCTATCTCTCTCTTGATGGTTGCGGCCTAGCTCCCTAGCCGAAGCCTATCCTGTTAGCCGGAGCTAGCTATCTTGTCCTCGTGTCAGGGTTTCCCTTCCCCCTCTCCCAACCCTCGTCCGAGAGCTGGCCGCTCAGCTCCTGTCTCGCTTCAACACACTTTGTCTGCTTGTCTGACTCGAACCCGGAAGAACCCACAGCTTAATGTCTTCAAATGTCCTCTCTCGCAATGTCTAACTCGTTTCATCGTTTGTATATCTCATTACTATAGCAACGTCTCTCTCTCTCTCTCTTTAGGAGGTCTGGGGCTAGGGACTACAGCCCCCTCAGCATCTACGGGGCATCGGTCGAGAGAGTGAACAGTTTAAAGTACCTCGGAGTCCACATATCCGAGGACTTGACATGGACCACACACATTGACAGTGTAGTGAAGAAGGCACGGCAGCGCCTCTACTTCCTTAGGCGCCTAAGGAAGTTCAATGTGAGTCAGAAGATCCTTAAGAACTTCTACTCATGCACAATAGAGAGCATACTGACCGGTAACATCACCTCCTGGTTTGGGAATAGCACGGCACACAACCGCAGCAGATTGCAGCCGAACGCACAATTGGGGGTGGGCTTCCCACTCTCCAGGACATTTACACCAAGCATTGCAGGGCCAAGGCTAAGAGAATAGTCAAAGACTCCAGTCACCCAAACAACTGCCTCTTTGCACTGCTGTGGTCAGGCAAGCGCTACTGGAGTCTCATGGCCAGTACAGAAAGACTCTGAAGGAGCTTCTATCCCCAGGCCATCAGGATACTCAATGACTCTATGTAACATCAAATCAACCCATGCATCTACACTCATTGAACACACATCCACATGCACAAACTCACTTTTAAGATTGCATTTGTGTACCTCATTGCCTGCAGTTTTACTTCATTGTAATTAGGTTGTACTTTAGTTGTATATTGTATATTATAGTGTTGGGACTTTATTCCTCTTTTACTCATCTTTTTTTTTACTGTATGAAGCACATTCTCAGGGGCTCATACAGAACCAAGCATTTCACTGTAATGTACATGTACTTTATACATAACAAATAAAAGCAAACTTGAAACTTGTATAGAGTAGCGACATAGTATTGCTCATCAAACACAGTTTAGAAAACTCACATGGAGGTTATAGAAAAGGAGATAAGTGTATTTCATCCTTTAGGCCAGGAAAAGAAGCCCTGAGTGTCTATCCAAAAAGTCTCCGTTTGAGACATTTGAGACCCTTGCATTTTTTGGGATTACCTTTTGAGTCTGGGTTGGTGTGGCCCACAGCCTTGTAGTGCTGTGCCATGGGGTAGTTAGGGTTATGGATCCTGATGCCGTATTTGTGTTCAGCCACTCTCTCCCACAGCTTGCTCTTAGTGCGGCCAATGTAGAAACAGCCACACTCACATTCAAGTCTATAAAAAAACATGTGTTGTATTGCAGTTAGCTAAGCTTCGGCATTGAAATGTCCTTTGACTAAAGTCATCCACAAATGTGTTGTCTCTGATCATGCTGTTGCCACATGTGCCAGTGGGAACCAAGTAGTGGGTTTTGAGGGGGTAGGTGACTCCTCGCCAGGCTGTTTCTGAGTGTTGATGCCCTTCTGGAAGAGAAGGCTAGAGGCTCAGGAAACACTGAACAAAAGGTGGTGTCACTGAGCAAGATGTCCCAGTTTTTAGTGATAATGCATCTGATACGATAGGCCATGTTGCTATACTGTGTGGTGAAATAGATTGTAGGAGGTAGTCATTTATGGGGTCTCTTGTTTAGAAGGTGCTTCCCATCTTGGGATTTGGCTCTAGTAAAAGCTTGATTAAAAACCCTTTAGCTGTAACTAGGGATGTCCGATATTATCGGCCGATATTGGCATTAAAATGTGATATCGGAAAACTCTCTAGGAGCGACCCTCCTGCCATGACAAAGAAATTTGTAGGAGAAATTTGTCAATGGAGGAGCCATTCATCAGCTTCAAGATAAGTACATGGGAGCAGTAGGAAAAAGAAGGGCTGAAGTCACACCTTGCAGAAAAGCCTGTTGCTGTGATATTTGACCTCCAGGTGTAGAGGGGAGATGCATGCTGGACATCCTTCTTGAGAAGGATGCATCTGGGAGGATCTTGACCTGGCACTGTTTTCCTTGAGCAGTGCAATCATTCCATGGTATCTGTGGTTGTTGTAAAGTGTCAACAAGAATACAAGATTATACCAATAATAATAATAATAATAATAATAATAATAATAATAATAATAATAATAATAATAATAATAATAATAATAATAATAATAATAATAATAATAATAATAATAATAATAATAGAATTTATTTGTATAGCACCTTTCATACAGAAATTGCACCTCAAAGTGATTCACAACAGAAAAAAAGACAGGCATAAAATGAGCACATAAAGTGCAGACATAATAAAATCACAGATTTTCACATTAGGATCTAACATCCCAACAGGCCACCTTGTTTATGGTTTGATTTACCTGTTAAGCTGTAGCCATATTTTCAGAAATGTCACCAATTTTCAAAATGTACATGCCCAAGTAAATGGAAGATTGCTCCACTTCTACAGGGTCAATTAGCATGTTCTTTATATCTAGGAACATCTATGGACCTGGGGGTATGTATTCCCAGTGTCAGAAATATTGTTTCTGTTACTAGGCTTGAGTAAATTGTGATGAAACAAAAGGAGAATATAAATAATTATTTGTTTTGCATCTTTGCCGGTGAATAACACCATGTTACAATTGAGCAACCACGAGCTCGCTCACTGAGCTCATTCACCACCTTCTTGAGATCAAGTGTACAAAAAATCTAAGCAAATGAATAAAGAGAAGATCATTAAACAGAAGGATTTGTAGATACAGTAATAAATTATAATCAATTTTAATTATAAATTCATATTTGACCTTGAACTTGATTATGGCCAAATCATACATCTATGGATAGGGAAAAGGCTCATCTTTCCAATGGCAGTGTTAAATCTGGATTTAGTAATTTCCTCATGGTTTTACGATAAAATAGAGATAGAATTAGCATTTTTCCCATAAATTCTTATTTTCTGTAAATCTTAAAAACATCAGTAAACAAACGTAGTGCTGAAAATATACACTTTGACTGCTGTTTTGATAGGGTTAAGGTCTTTAACAAGGGTTAACAACATTAATTCAAACCTCCCACTTAGGGCAAACCTCCCTCTCAGGGTGCTGTTCTAGGCCTGGGTCCTACAGTTTTAAAGCCTGACAATCAGGCTATGCTCCCTGTCCCCCTCCACCCTCTCCTCTGACATCCTGTCAGCTCTACCCTTGAGTGAGAGTTTCTCTGCTCTCCCTTCAGATACGGCAATCTCCACCCTCCTTTCAGCCCTCTCAGCCTCCTAGGACAAGCTCTGTCCCCTCGCCAAGAGCCCTGCCAACCATTCCACACCCAGACCATGACTGACGGATGCAGTTAGAGAAGAAAAACAGAGCCTGAGAGCTGAGAGGAAGTGCAAAAAATACATTGCATGAATGTGAGTTATAGGTTCTGCGCTGGCACGGGTGTCATCCTACCTCAATGACTCCTCCTACCAAGTATCATGGAGAGGCACCCTATCGGCCCCCGCCCCCTACAAACGGTTGTCCCTTAGGACTCTGCCCTTGGACCCCTCCTCTTTTCTCTCTACACCAAATATCTGGGTAACATTATCACTTCGCATGCCACTGCTATGCTGATGACACTCAACTCTTCCTCTCCTTTCCTTCCTCAGATACCCATGTCTCTGAATGGATCTCGGCCTGCATGTCCAACATTTCCGCCTGGATGACGACCACATCAAACTGAACCTGAGCAAAGCATAGCTACTTCACTTGCCGACTGAATCCCCCCACTGAGCAGAGTGGAGAAAGTAGCCGTGGCTCCGTCCATGACTGCTAGGAACCTACAGTAGTCCTTGACAACTGGCTGGACTTCTCTGGTCACCTCAACAAGCAGAACCTGTAGGTTTTTCTGAGCAATGTGAGCCGCCCCTTCATGACAAAATCAGCCACCCAACTCCTCCTGCAAACAGTCATGTCTTGCCTTGACTATAGCAATGCACTGCTAGCGCCACCAAACCTCTTCACCTCATACAGAACACCACGGCCTACCTGATCTCTAACCATCCAAAGCCCACATTACCCCACTTCTCAGAGAGTTGCACTCTCCATGGTGACTCTCAAAAGGAATCTTCCGATTTCACAGTTCAATCGAATCATGCAGCTCTAAGGAGGACTTCAACATCCAAACAAAAGGACTTGAAAACCATTTCAGAAAAAGAGGATATAAAGAGACTTGGATTGAAAGTGCCTCATCACGTTTCTCCAACTTGAATGCCTTGCTACTACTAGACCAAAAGAAACAGAACCCACAGTGGTTTCATTCAGTACTCACCTGTATCCATGGAGACATAGAGAGAGCAATCAAATAACATTGGCATATCGTTCGATATCGATCCAGTACTTTTTCTAGTACTTGTTTTTCTAAGCCCCCTCGTGTTGTGTACAAGAGACCTCCTAACCTACGTAACATGCTGGTGAGAGCAGACCTTCCCCCTCCATCACCTTCACATTTTCTCAGCTCTGTTCCCTCTGGAAACTACCCATGTGGTCATTGCCAATGCCATTTATCACACAAAACTACCTCATTCAACCACCCCCACACAGAAAGAAAATATAACACCAAAAGTGTAATTTCATGTTCTACTGCTAATGTCGTATTATTATGCTTAAATGTGAACTGTTGCATCAAGTTGCATGTGTTTTAATTTATTTGTTACCCTTACTTTTGCCTCGCCTTGTTGTCTTACTATTGGGATTTTATATGCCTTTTTATTTTTATTTTTATTTATGTATGTATACTCGACGTGACTGTAAATGAGGGGAAACCTCAGTTGCCTTTCACGTTTAATTAAAGGTTTTAAATAAACATATGTAACCAATATTGATAGATTTTGTACACATGTATCGTATGCTGCTATTTAATGATGATATATAATGATTTATTCTCTGAAGTACAGTACCACTCTGAGAACTTTGGACTGTACAAGGAGGACTGTGCAGATCAACATCATGGCTGACAAGTGCAAAGTCATCTTCCAGACTTCTTGACATCTTCCAGAGCAGTCACCCAGGGACCAAAAATATCCTCCAATTATCTGGAGGATCTGCAGGTCAACTTGCCTGCCAATAAAGAGCTGCAATATGAGCCATGTGCCCAATCATTTGAGGAGCTTGGCCTGCCACAAAGACACAGATCCTCCACACAGCTGGCCAGGCATACAGCAACGCAGAGGACAAACTCACCAAGTACATGTCGGACGGGTAACCAGCCATAAGGTTTCTTGTGAAGGTCAGGGTGTTTGACTCTTGCAACATTGCATTCATGGATGATTACATCAAGCTACAAGGCCTTTCCTTGTTTCACTGACGTGCCAAATGATGGATTTGATTCTTACTTCCAAGCCCTGGGTCCAGCAGCTGTCAGAGCTACACTGTGTGGAGTGGTGGATTTTGATGTGTTCAGGAATGACCTAAAGGAGAGACTTCCCATGCTGAGCACCTTGGCCAAACAATACAAATGTGCCGTCTCAAACTCAGCTGATGCTGAACAAAGCAATGGCATCTACAAGCTGGCATTGTCTAGCCTGAAGGGGATCAACTACTGTATACTAACCATAACCTCTGAGCCTTGGTCTTCTTATACCACAACCAACAACTCCGCAGTGGAGCATTTGAGCATTGCTCAATGACACTATGTAACAACCCATCCTCTACACTCACTGCACACACATCCACATGTACACACTCACTTTAAACAAACACTCACCTTAACACTCACTTTACTCACTTTAGACACTTTAACACTACATTATATTTATCTATTATTAGAGAGATTTTCACTACATGCATACCTCATTTGAATTTACACCTTACTTTAAGTTTGTACCTCATTTCTGCATTGTACCTCACTGTTACTCATTTGACTCTGTATTGTATATATGTATATTGAATATTGAATATTCCTCTTTACTTACTTTTGACTTACTCTTACTTACTTTTTTAGGGCGTTTTCACACCTAGCTCGTTTGGAGCTGTTGTTCCGGAACCTGGAGCGGTTACCCCCTATTTCGGTTCATTTGGGCATATGTGAACACAGCAATCACATTCTGTTGCGGAACAAAACAAGCGGGCCGAGACCGCCTAGAGAGGGTGGTCTCGGCGCACTTCCAACCGAACCCGAAGCGACTCGTACGCTGTGAGAATGCAATCGACTTAACAAACCGACACAACTCACTTGCCGTACTGTATACACGTTGCATGATGACGCTTTCGCATTAAATTGTGGGCGGGATCAGTTTGTAGTCTTTAGGCAGCTAGATAGGTAAAGTTAGCTATAGACCACTGCACTTCCGCGTTACATTGAAATCAGGGAGGAGAGAGCGGGGGGAGCATATGAATGAATGTGGATGAGAGCCGTGATGTAAGTGGTTGCAGCTACGGCTGTGGGGGTGCTTGAGACATGATCGAATAGAATTTTATGTGCCTGAGTTTCCTGAAGACGGCGCGACCCATTCCTAATAGATCAGAACTAAATTGGCCGATTTTCATCACGGCTCTCATCCACATTCATTAATTTGCTCCCGCCTCCCCCCGCTCTCTCCTCCCCGATTTCAATGTAACGCGAAGACAGTTTGCTCGCGTTTCTTTTGGTCCGCTGTTGACACAGCCGTGTGAACACAAACAAACTAAGGGACAAGTGCAACATTGTATCATTATAGTCCCTGTGTCTCCCTGAATCGGAACAAAGCAAACGAACTACAGGTGTGAAAACGCCCTTACTTACTTTTTTATACTGTATGAAGCACACTCAGGGGCTCATACAGAAACAAGCATTTCATCATAAAAGATCTGTATTTTATTGTGACAAATAATAAAGAAACTTGAACTTTAGTGGGAGGAGATGGAGGATATGGGGAAGAAGAGATGGACCCTGAGTTGTAGTGGAGCATTTGAGAGGGAGGAGATGGAAGATGAGGAGATTATGATACAGTGGTAGTTTATAAATCCTTACACTTGTAAGAGATTGCACTTTGGTTTTGTGCAGTGTGTTGATTTAATACTTAAAAAGCATTTACATGTATTCTTGTAGTCACAGACTGTTTTGTAAAGTGTTAGAAGCAAGAGATGAGACGAAGGAGAAGAGAGTGGAGATTGTACAGAGAGACAGTTGTAAGATATTGTACTTTCTTGTTTTTGTGTATACACTAGATTCTGCTTATTATTCTGCTCTTAGATTTATCACTGGTGACAAATATGATGCACACCACTGCATCTTATATGAGAAAGTGGGTTGGTCTTCTCTGGCAGATAGGCACAATTAACAGTGGTATTTATGTATCCTTAAGGCCATTATCTCCTTATCTCACATAGTAGTTTAGAACTCTAGACCATATGACACGATTCTGGATGTTCGGGGGGTGGTTGGATGGAGGGGCATGTGGCGTTGTGGGTGGTCTGGGATGGCACTGGGACCTTTGGGACGTTTTGGGGTGCTGTGGGGGTTGTGGTGGGTTCTTCATACTGGGGGTCCCTGGGGTGTTGGTGGGTTGGGGGAGTTCGGTGGTGGGGACTGGATGGGGTCCGTCGGGGCGCGTGCAGGAGGCTGGTGTTTGGCTCTGGGGGGGGGGGGGTTTGGTTGGAGCCAATGGCGCCTATGGCTTCGGCTGGAACTTTCCTGGAGTTGGGTGCTGGTCTCTTGCAGGTACTTTGATGGATTTTGGTTGGTTTTCATCATTGGGCTCCCTCGGTCCGCTGGCGTTTCCTTGCGTGGGGGGCTTGCTGCAGTGTTTCGGGGGGTCCCGGTGTCGTCTCGGATCGTCCCGGTGCTGCATGTCTTCTCATTTGACCTATCTATCTGCTTGAGTGTTTGGAGTTGTGGCTCCTTTTGCGTGGCTGCAGGTCCTGGGGCGCGTGGCCTGTCATTCCTCCGTAGAGTTTGGGGGTGGGGGTGTGGGATTTGCTGGTTTCCTCCTGGTGGTGAGGTCGCCGGGACCGGGGGAGATGGGGCGACCTGCGGGGGTGGCATTCCCGTCGCCGTGCATTGTGGTGTGAACGGCACGTGGGCTGTTTGTGTTTTCCTTCGGTCATGACATGCTTTATCTGGGGTTGTGTTTTGGATGGGGATGTGGTTGGGATTGATGTTTGGGGGACTGGCTGTTCCGGGGGGGTTCACATTCCTTTGAGCAATATTGTACTTTTCTTATATCTGCATGTTTATGTTGCACTACTTTTATACCTATTCTTATGTCTGCAATTTATTTGTTTTTAGTTTTTATTGGTTTTATGCCTATGTTCATTTTATACTAATTGCTGTGGGGCACTCTGGACTGCGGTCCATGTGTGAAAAGTACTATATAGATAGTTTAATATTGGATTAATAAACGTTTGGCCAACTGTAAATAATGCCATTGTTGTCACAGGTTTGCCGCTACTGGCAAACATTTGAAAACTTCAGTATTTAGTTTAGTACATCTCATAATGTAAAGTTATTGTACAGCATGATTTATATTTGTGTACTACGGTTCATAAATCAGCGTCCAGCAATCTCAGTCATTTATATATTTATTCTCTGCGTTGCTGTGTGCAGCAGGGGGTACATCACTTGTGTATCAAAAATGTGTCTTGTGTTTTTAAAAATGTGTTTATATCCTGCAGTCATTCCCATCGTTGTCCTATTTCCCCCTGAGATTTCCCCAGAAAACACCTGCAGCGGCTTGACATATAAGATAGGGTGGTATAATTATTCATGAATAATGCAGTATCTGTAAGGTGAGACTGCCCGCATCATGTCCCATCCAAAGTACCAAATGATTTCATTTTATATTCTTCAGTGGGGACATTTGTCTGTAGCATTCTCGGAATCAGAGGGAATGTGTTGCACCCCATACTAATGCACAGGGCTGCCAACTTTTGAGAAAACCTTGGAGTGATATTAATGAATTGTGTGTGTATGCCAATTTATTTTTTGACAGCCAATTATTTCTATGAATGTGTAGCAATTCCTTTCCTTACCCCAGTTGTTGTTGTTGTTGTTGTTGTTGTTGTTGTTTCTGTTGTTTATGGGGGTTATTTTCTTGTTATCTTGTTTATTTATCTTTTGAAAAATAAAATAAAAAGTCCCTCTCTGTTCCTGCTGCTGGCCTTATCTTTAGAAGACATCCTGTTGTCTGTTCTCTTATCAACTTATCTTTAGAGGACATCCTGTTGTTTGTTCTCTTATCAACTATCTTTAGAGGACATCCTGTTGTCTGTTCTCTTATCAACTTATCTTTAGAGGACATCCTGTTGTTTGCTCTCTTATCAACTTATCTTTAGAGGACATCCTGTTGTCTGTTCTCTTATCAACTATCTTTAGAGGACATCCTGTTGTCTGTTCTCTTATCAACTTATCTTTAGAGGACATCCTGTTGTTTGTTCTCTTATCAACTTACCTTTAGAGGACATCCTGTTGTCTGTTCTCTTATCAACTATCTTTAGAGGACATCCTGTTGTCTGTTCTCTTGCAAAACAGGCTGTTACGTATTACTTTCACATGGTGGAGGGATACTTACTGTCTGTGGTGCATATTCACATTGTGGTTAAGTGTGCTGTCACTAATTGGTGGTTTAATTGACACACTGTTTCTTCCTGTTTTTGTTATTAAAATGGCCGCCCTTCTAATTCATCACAGGTGTGGTGATGAGGCACCACGCCCTACAAATGCAGAGTGCAGGCAGCAGTCAAAGCTCCCCCACTTCACAGGAGATGTCTCAGCTCTCCAGCGTCTCACCTGCTCTCACTATTTTGTTGTACATTCGGCTTGTTCTTCCTTTTGCTTATAGTTTTGTTATTTAACTTTGGAGTCTGGAACACCCAGCTCCCACTATTTCTGTCCATTTAGTTAGTTGTAAATAAATAGTTATTTTTGATAAACTTTTGTCCAGTGTCCTGTGTCCACCACGTCGCATTCAAGGCCTTGACGAGCCATATTGTAGGCTTGAATGTAACACAGGCTATGTAGGATGTAGTTAGTGTTAGTGGGCTGCTAATACAACATTTAATACCTCCGATATTGTACATACATATTGTCCCTATTTTTGGGATTTGAGCACAAGATATATGGTGTGGTGTGACAGTGCGTGATTTCATTCCCTTTAGACAGAGGAAATAAGTACACCCCCCCCCCCCCCCCCCCACACACACACACACCGACCACTATTGTGCTATTTACAGTTCTATTTCATTCTGGCCTCCGCTCAGCGTCAGTCTGCACTGACTTCACTTTGTGCATGTGCACTGAATAAAAAATTCCACAATGTACCTTTACATACCAACATTCGTCTGGCCACACCCCTATCCGTTTACCTTCATAAGCAGGTGTGTGGTCACCTACTCGGCTCCTTCTTCACTTTCACCACAAGGAAGTGCCTTCGGTAGATACCCACACTTGACGAGGTTGTTTAGTTGAAGAAAGTTGATACGTGTTTACATTTTTTCTTGCTTTTTTCTCCCTCCAATGTACAGTAAATTACCAAGTATGGTCTTGTCAATATTCCAATGTACAGTTTTGTTTGTACAGTTGAACAGTGTACAGTGTCCCCCACCCACCCCTCCAACCCCCCCCCCCCCCACTCCTACCCCCCCCCCCCCCCCCCACCCAACCACCTCCAATGTACAGTCCCCCCCCCCCCCCACCTACCCAATCCAATGTACAGTTTCTACGGCAAATGTATATACTTTTTTTTTCTGGGCTCTCTTTGTATCACAAACGGTACTGTATTTACAAATATGTCATAAATATATAGATGTAGCAGTACTGTCTATCTGTATGTCATGTATGTCATATATGTTACGATGAATTGAAAATGGGGGACCCTGATGTAAACAAGACGAAAGTCTTTCTCTGGTCTGCATCCCCTTAACAATTGTATGTATTGAGCTGTACTGTACTGTACCCATTCTGCAATCTGTTAATAAAGTTTTCATTCATTCATTCATTCATTCATTCATTCTCTCATATATTTCAAAAAGAAAAAAGCTAAGTCATAATGTCTACCTCAGAGGGTCGCTCTCGCAACGCCACCCTTCCCCAGCGGTTCTCCATTGCCGCCTCTGTCGTACGTCTTGGAGCGGGGTTGAGGCCGCTCTCGTGGTCGGCAGCCACGCCCGGTAGGCGTCCGATGGGTATTTTGCCTCTCCAAGGAGCTGGTGCACCAGTGCCGTCTCCTGTGGGATGGCCTGGTTCTGGCTCTGGTTCCTCTGCTTCCGGGGAGTCGTCCGCTGTTGGGCGGCCGGCGCCTTTGGTTGCGGGGGATTTGAGACGCAAACTTTTTGCGTCAGCTCGCTCCCGTCGCAAGATGGTGGCTTGCAGACGCAAACGGCCTGGTTTTGGTGAGTTTCTGGAGCCGGATGAGGATGCGTCTGACTCTACATGGCCGATGGAAACAGAGGACTACATGATAGAAGCGGACGGGTTCTTGTTCGAAAACCCAGTGGAGACATGTCTCCCGCCCGTCCAGGTAACACTGGAGGGGGGTGAGATGTCTCCTTGGGGTTCCTCGTCCGCAGATGTTGGGTTAGAACCTCCGACTCGGCGGCGGGATGCCCTGCTATCAGCCACATCAGAATGTGGCTCCTTAACCAGTGGTCTGCTGTATGTGAGGGACGCGGGCTCGGAGGGGGAAAGTATGCAGAGGGAACTGCATGCTTTGTTCCCCGAGCTCATTGATAGAAGCGGACGGGTTCTTGTTCGAAGGCCCGGTGGAGACATGTCTCCCGCCCGTCCAGGTAACACTGGAGGGGGGTGAGATGTCTCCTTGGGGTTCCTCGTCCGCAGATGTTGGGTTAGAACCTCTGACTCGGCGGCGGGATGCCCTGCTATCAGCCACATCAGAATGTGGCTCCTTAACCAGTGGTCTGCTGTATGTGAGGGACGCGGGCTCGGAGGGGGAAAGTATGCAGGGGGAACTGCGTGCTTTGTTCCCCGAGCTCATGGCGGCGGCGGCAGTCGCAAACGGCGTGCCGCTGCCGCAGCCACTGCCTGTTCCTATCCCTGACGATCTCATAGGTCATCTATGGCAACGTCGCCCGGTGAGAGGGGTGGACGTTGTCTGCCCATTTTTCCCTTCAATGGAGGCCTACGTCCGTCAGGGACAGGTGGTCTCCCACATCATGGGCCTTACTACCGCCTACGTGCAAGTCACGCGGGTGGTGTGTTTGGTAGAAGGCATGAAGGAGGGCGTGCCTCCGCTTGATAGGCCGATGGCGGCGCTCCTTTGTCCTGAGGTGGTGTGGGAGCCGTTACGGAAGCCGGTTCCTCAAGGGAAATCGGCGAGGCGGTTGCCTTACTGGTGTGACCAGTCATTTATCTCCGCGACACAATCTCTGGCTGCCACTTCCAACATCACGCAGCTGGCGAGATTCATGTCCGGGATACTGACGGGCGGCACGGAGCTGACTGATTTACAGCATGATCAGCTCGCCCAGGCGGCAGGAGCCATCCTGCATCTGATTCAGCCCAGGCTATAGCCGCTGGGAAAGTGCGTGCCCTGGCCACTCTGATCCAGCGCCACCTTTGGCTGGAGCAGGCGCGTGTGCCGGAGAAGAAGAGGACTCCACTTCTGACGGCACCCCTCTCCGAGGCTGGACTATTCGGGTCGGCACTGCAGCTGATGACCTCAACCTGCAGGGAGATGGAGGAGGAGCACTCCGTGCTCCAGCCTCATTTCCCCCCGTCCGATGTTGCCGGTGGAGTCAGACGGCTGCCGCGTCGTCGAGGTTCCTCTGCCGTGGCCGCCGCTGCTACCACCGCCACTGCTGGACCTTCGGCGAAGAAGGCCAGGAGGAGAGAGGGCGCCTCCGCCACTGCAGCCGGCCCATCTACGCCCGGAGGTGACGGTAGGGATCGTCGAGACCAGCCGCCGATCGTTTACCGTCCCTCCGGGGCTCCACGGGGTGGAAAACCCCGAGCGGCTCGTGGCAGGCGTCGCTAAAATAATTGACTTTTTCCCTCTGTGGTCTGTTCCCTTCCCGGCCCTACTATGATTTTTGTTGAGCGAAATAAAGAGTCCCTCCTAAGGGAGGGACTGTATTTTTTGTTAACAAACTGTGTGTTTATTCACCAAACATATGATGGGGATGCAACATGTGAATCTTTCGCTAGTATGGGTTTGATAGGAGGGCTAGACGTTACATTCATGTTAGAGCTTAAGCAAGGCCTGCAGCCTACACTCGGTTGAAAAAGGGTTTTTTTCTGCCTCGACCTGAATCTTCACATAAAGGTAGAGGTTAGTTGTGTGCTCTGTTGCTTAAACAGTGATATTGAGCTGCAACACTATTGTGTTGGTTTGCAGTAATGCTCGTAGGAAAACGTACCGCGGCTCAGCCGCTCTCTCTCTCTATCAGATTTTTCTGTGTCTTACAACATAGATACGGGTGTCGGGTTCACACACACACAACTTGGCCTTGCTATAAACCCTGTTCACAGATGTGTCTGTGGCTAGCATGCATTGAATTAGCTTGCGCTATTCATTAGCATTGCTACTGAAGGTATCATATGGCTGTTGTTGTTGTCGTATGCAAGGGTTGGGCTTGCGAGGGGGTACCGGATAAACCCCTCCTTCCCTCTTCTGATTGGTCAGGGGGTTATTGGACTCTCTTTTCATTCGGTCAGGGCCAAGCTGTTAGGCAGCTTGGCACGGGGGGGGGGGGGGGAAGGGTTTCCCAGACTCCGCACCTATCACAGGCGGTTGAGTCTTGGGTTTCCCCCCGTCATAGCAAACGTCACTAGGCACGTTTCTATTGGACGACGGCTTCTGTGAGTTTAGACCCGTATGTAGGGTCTGTTGTTGTCAAGTTGTCGGGGCAGAGCGTAAGAACTTACTGTTCTACTACGCTCAATATACGTGTAACGGTTGGTCACATGACTCAATGTTACCGTGACTTTTCAATCTATGGCTCACGTGGGAAGTCTCTCTGAGGAGTTCCGTCTCTCCTCTGTGGTAAGGGTGGCGGGATGTAAAAATTCTCCCAGGCGACTTGAAGGACCAATGTTGGTGTCTGGTTAGACTATCCATTGATGTATTGGGTCTCGACGCATACATAGTGCTGGTTCGAGGTGTTTCTGTTGAGAATCATGCAGGAGGCTAGTACGCCTTGGTTGTTCGTTATTAAAACAGCGTTTTTATAGGGCAACTGGGATGGGGGATTTTTTCCTCTTCCGAGAGCCTGTTACTGGGTCTCGACGGATTCTCGTTCATATCTGGGGGATGTTAACGGAATAGATCAGAACATAGGTAGAGGGGTCTCACGCCCTTGGGGTGGGCCACTGAGCGCGGTACGAATGGGACCGTCTGGGTGGCGCCCTCTTTTCATGTTTTAGATCGACACGCATACCTACCCCCTCTCCTGGAGTGGGCATGTCGGTGTGGTTAGGGCACGGGACTGGTTCTGGTCACGCTGGTCCAGGTCAGTTAACCCGTTGTCCGTTGGGGATGCAGATCTGCTGTTCTGGTACCCTGAGGGACCTGTGCTTTTTTCGGGGGGAAAAATGCCGGGTCGGCCCGGGTGTCACAGGGTTAGGCGTTATGGAGACCCTTTGTTGGGTACACGTTGTACCTGGCACTATTATAAGGGGCTGGTTCTCCTTTCTTTCGCTCCTCTCTCACACATGGCGAAGAGGGGGCTGTTGGGGTGGTCTTCTGGACCTCCTCTGGTAACCCTGTGTGCTTCCCGAGCCACCGGGCCCGGTCCGAAGTAATGTTTCGTTGAAACCGTAGGCCTGGGATAACCCTTTTTTCTTGAGGGGTTATGGGAACAACCACCGTATGTGGTACCAAGAGAGTGGTTGATTCCCTGGTGTGTTGGAGCAGAGTCAACTCCCGGGTTACCCGGTTGAGTGTGCCCCTGCACGTTCATGACGTCTGCCAATCGTGTCAGCCTTCTCTGCCTCGACCCCTCTGGGTGGGTTTTTTTTGATGGAGGCTTTGTCATGGTGCGCAACAATGCCAGCATACGCCCCTTCCACCGGGGGGCTGTTTTCAGTTGACCCCTTTGGCGCCTGTCTCGTCCGCAGTGCTCCAGGCTCGGGTCTACAGCCTGCTGCCTGGTTTCCCCGGTGCGCTGCCTGCTTCCGTTGGTTAACCTTTTGAGTGCTTTACGGCCATGCTGACTGCCTGTGTTGCAGGGTCAGTGTGCCAGGCGGCGTACTAATGGGGGGAAAGGGCCCGCTCTTGGAGGGGCCCTGTCCGAATATGCTGGCGATGTGGGGGGCGGTGTCACTAAGTGACCGCCTGGTGGGGTCTTGATGCCTGGCGTCATTGACCTCTCCGGGCCCCCTTTTTCCAGGGGATCCAGTCCCTTCAGTGGGTCTGGGTCTTCCTTCTCGCTCCACTGCTAGGGCCTTGCCACGGGGTTGAGTTGCTCTTGACCCCGTGATTTTGGGGGCAGTAACGAGGGTTGTTCCTTCCGTTCGTTCCCTGGTGGCATGCGGGTTGTGCGTGTGCGTAGTCGTGGGGTC
Source organism: Notolepis coatsorum (assembly GCF_963971535.1). Taxonomy (NCBI): domain Eukaryota; kingdom Metazoa; phylum Chordata; class Actinopteri; order Aulopiformes; family Paralepididae; genus Notolepis; species Notolepis coatsorum. The sequence continues at coordinate 34,593,061 of NC_140180.1, read as the reverse complement.
AAGCCACGGTCTGCTCACCCTGTGCGTTGAGTTGCTCGAGTTCCTCTTCGCACGGTCGGATCCGTCTCCCTCCCGTCCTCCAATAGGGAGGGTATCCCTCCATTAGGGAGGGTCGGGGGGCTCGGTCCTCCCCGGTCTGATGGTTGTGGGGGGCCTCAGCGGGGTACATTTGTCGAGCTTCTGGCTTCCGCTCAGCTCCTCTTGTGCAGACTGACGCTGAGCGGAGGCCAGAATGAAATAGAACGTAAGGTTATGTATATAACCAAGTTCTATGAATTCTGGTGACGCTCAGCGTCAGGACGCCGCTGCGGCCCTTGATCTCGCCTTGTGGTGAAAGTTTGGGAAGGAGGCGAGTAGGTGACCACACACCTGCTTATGAAGGTAAGCGGATAGGGCTGTGGCCAGACGAATGTTGGTATGTAAAGGTACATTGTGGAATTTTTTATTCAGTGCACGTGCACGAAGTGAAATCAGTGCAGACTGACGCTGAGCGTCACCAGAACTCATAGAACTTGGTTATATACATAACCTTACGTTTTGTGACTTGCCAAAAAATGCTCATTAAAAGTGTTCTGAGCCTGTCCATAAAGAACAGATAAATTGTTAGATTTGTTAGTGTTTTCTCACTTGGCTATGCTCTAATGAGTTGGGAGAAAGATGTTTCAAGGGCTTGTTTTTTTTTTATCCAGTTTTTCTCCTTCTTTTTCTGTTTTTCTCCCATCCCAATTTAGTCGTGCCAATTCCCCCCTCCCCTGTCTTGATCGTTGCTCGCATGTGCCCCCCACTGGTCAGCCGTAGGGAGGGTTGAAGAATCTATCGCATGTCCCCTCCGATACATGCGGAGTCAGCCAGCCACTTCTTTCCACCTGCCAGCGCGGACTCTCATTGGCGAGGTGTAACGTGTGGGAGGCTCACACTACCCTCGACATCTCCTGTCCTTGCTGTGCAGGGGCCCTGACCGACCTGTAGGAGTCGCTGCTTACAACGCCCAGATTACCACCCATCGACTCCCCTCCCGCTGACTCTGCCTATTGAGTCAGTATGACGGCCGGCCCAAGCCGGAGGCAACGCTGACAGCCGGATTCGATACCGGTGTCTCACGCGTTGGTGACGAGCGTTTAGACCGCTGTGCCACCCAGCCGCCTAAGGGCTTGTTTTGTTAAATCCCCTCGTCTTCCTCGTTTCCTTCATTCTCCTACACAGAGAGTTGGACTGCGGCCCACTGTCAAACATATCTGCCCAAAGAGGAGGTAAACTAATCATTGCTACCTATACTCTATATTATTTTTCCTTAACATAATGAATAAATAATGTTATATTATTATTCCTCCCATATTTTTTTTTCTCTTTATAAATAAGTTGAAAAAGGTTAAATAATTTAATTTCACGGCGTCTGTGCAGCCATGTTTATTTTCTAATAACTACATTACTACATAATTCATAAATGTTAAGACAAGCTACATTGTCTGATTATTTGTACTCTGTATACACCCCAATTCAAAGTTATTGATTGATTGATTGATTGATTGATTGATTGATTGATTGATTGATTGATTGATTGAAAAGTTTATTAACAGATTGCAGAATGGGTACAGTACAGTACAGCTCAATACATACAATTGTTAAGGGGATGCAGACCAGAGAAAGACTTTCGTCTTGTTTACATCAGGGTCCCCCATTTTCAATTCATCATATGACACACACGACATACAGATAGACAGTACTGCTACATCTATACATTTATGACATACCAGATTTGCAAATACAGTACTGTTTGTGATACAAAAAGTGTCCAGAAAAAGAGTGTATATACATTTGACATAGAAACTGTACATTGGAGGAGGTTGGGTAGGTGGGGTGGGGTTGGGTGGGTGGGGCTGTACATTTTAGGGGGGGGGGGGGGGGTTGGGTAGGGGGGGGGGACACTGTACACTGTACATTGGAATACTGACAAAGCCATACTTGGTCTTTACTGTACAACTGGGTTAGGACACTTAAAGGGGCCAGTTTCGAATTGCAGTCTCCCGTAGGTGTTCTTTGAGAGTGCTTTTGAAAGTGGGTAGTGATTCACATTCCTTTACAGCTTTGGGTAGGGCGTTCCACATTGATGTGGCATAATTGCGAAACGTGTTTAGTCCCTTGTTTGAGCCAAATCTGGGTTTAACATGATTTGTGGAGCTCTCTCTGGTGTTGTGATCGTGGTATTCACTGACCTTTGGGAAGTATTTTGACATGTACATGGGTACCTTGGTCGTGTAGTGTATCTTGTAGACCAGGCCCATTGCAAATTGCTGTACTCTGTCGTCTACTCTAAGCCATCCTAGGTTGGCAAAGTGGGCAGAGGTGAAGTGGGTTCTAGGAGTCAGGTCAAGCAGTAGTCTGACTAGTTTGTTTTGAGATGTTTGTAATTTGGTTTTTAGTGCCTTTGAGGTGTTTTGGTACCATGAGGTGCAAGAATAGTCGTTGTAACTGAGGGGTACAATTCCCTGACTGTATGGTTAGATATGATACTTACTACCACTACCTCTTGTACTTTAGACTCTGGCCACCCAGTACTAGGTATGAATATGTTGAACACTCCCACCTGATAAACGGATCCAACACAAATGTACCAAATCGAAAGTTTGAGTTTTAATACATAGCAAAAGGTATGTACAACAATCACTTAATTACATTTATGATTTGAAATAGTATGCACTTTTATGGCAAATGAGTATTCGTAGGTAGATCAATATCGAATGTCCAATCTCTGATTGCGCAGGAAGCAAATATACAACCTGGAATATTTAGGGAACAATAGCGATGATACTTGAATGATTATATAGCTGAATACACTAGGGGAAGGTTCCGACTGCTTGTAGGACAGCTGGAGGGGGGGGGGGGGTTAGAGAGTCACTGGCTGGATCCCGTCTGGCCGAGGGTATCTTGGGAGAGTCCACAGTTGTGCGACACGGTGCCCAACGATCCTCGATCCACAGATGAATGCAGTTGGACCCTCTGTGGCCGGCGTCCTCCGGTCCACGACGGAGAGACGTGAGGCGACCTCACTGTGCAGAGCGCCGTCTCACCTGTCGTCCTCTCCGGGGGGGGTATTTCCAACACACCGCAGTGTTGGCCTTTATCCATAGAATAATCAAAGTACTCAAAGCATAATCCAAGCCGGGGAAGGCTAGCCGTCGTCGGTAGAATAATCCAATATACAGGTCCACTCGCTCTTTGGCCTGGAGCTCCTCGGGTGCAGCTTCACGTGGGGTCAACCACCCTGGATAAGCGTCCAGCTGATGCCCGAAACGATGGGGGTGCTGATTACTATAGAACTCTTACCGCACAAGGCACTATATATGAATAGACTATTATTAGCTTAATAGAATACGTCCAACTCGACGATATAGTGCCAAATATGACTATTCAAATATTAATATACACGATGTCTCAATGCCGATACTGGGCCGAATTGGCCTTACTGCCCACACGTGGTTCGCGGGGAGGCTTCTGCGTCTGTCACTCTGTTGGAGGGTAAGGAACTGGACTAAAAGAAAGTTCTACTTTAATAGCGCAGTATATATACGCACTATGAATAAATAGTACCATTAGTGGTGCGGTAGACATATTCCTACGCGGAACTAGGACTTGTCCATACATGTTGAGCGGTACGATTGAACTTGGTCTGAGGGGTATGGCGACCTGGCACCAAGGTCTCGTCCAATGGTAGAATGGAGACTATTATGGGATGTTCAGTAGACTAGAAGGGATATTCAATGCATATTGTACAAGGAATATACAAGGGATATCAGGGGATATACAAATACAATTAAATATATATATATAAATAAATATATATATTCGGTTTAATCTGATCCTTCAGAACAGCCACCCCCTAATTGGTCCCAACCTAATTAGTTAAGCAGAGACAGATTAACCGCACTGTCTACCACTCAAGGGTTCGCTGTAAGGGTCAGTCAACTCACAAAGTCATAGGGTCATGGTCATCATCGATTGTGTCTGGGAGTCGGGGCAGTTCTATGAGCCTCGCCACAGGACGGGTGTAAGTGCGCCCTTGGACGAGTACTTCAGCTGCTCGGACCTTGCCATCGGCACCGGTGATCACTTTGCTTACGCGGCCAGCCGGCCACATAGCTCTGGGTAGTGACTGGTCAATAATCATGACGACTGTTCCTTCCGTCAAATTGTCTCTCTCTTTTACCCACTTCTGGCGGGTCTGTAGAGACGGTAGGTAGTGCAGTAGGAAACTGCTCCAAAACTTGTCGGCTAATACTTGGCTGTACCTCCACATTCGTCGGCCGTTCGCTTCTTCAGGCCGGTACATTGTCTGGGGTAACGCGGGATCTAGCCGCCCCATCAGGAGGGTGTTGGGGGTGACTGGGTCGACATCTGCTACATCACTGGAGACGTAACCGAGGGGCTTTGAGTTCAATACTCCCTCAATCTCCGTGAGGACTGTCATTAGGACTTCTTCCGCCACAGTCTGGGCCCCAAGTACTGCGTACAGGGCTGTCTTTATAGAACGTACTTCTCATTCCCAAGTTCCACCGAAGTGGGGTGCGTTTGGGGGGTTGAATTGGAAGTCAATCTGGGCTGGAGCGAGGTGGGTCTTAAGTTCTGGGCCCATAGCTTGGAAGCTCTCCCTCAGCTCTCTTTCCCCGCCTTTGAAGTTTGTCCCGTGATCGGACAATAATGTAGACGGTTTTCCTTTCCGTGATGTGAATCTTCGGAAGGCCATAAGGAATGAGTCTGTGCTCATGGTCGGAAGGAGCTCGATATGTATCGCTCTGGTGGTCATGCATTTGAATACAATACCCCACCGCTTCTCGGTGCCTCTTCCTTTCTTTATGTGCAGCGGGCCAAAACAGTCCATGCCTGTTGAGTGGAATGGCTTGTCGCCGAGTCGGAGGCGACATGGAGGTAGGTCAGCCATCCGTGGTATGCTGGGCTGCGCGCGCCACTTTCGGCAGTCTAGACAGGTTCGCTGGAAGCGTCGCACCGCCTCTCTTCCTTGAAGTATCCAGTAACGACGTCTGATCTCCGCGAAGACTCTCTCTGCTCCTGCGTGGTGTACATCCTCATCGTATTTCTTTATAATCAGCTCTGTGACCTTGTGTCGGCTGTTCAATACGATCGGGTACTTAATGTCATCCGGTAAATTGGGGGCTCTCCGCAGGTGACCACCCACTCTGATGAGGGTATGTGTGTCACTCTCGGGGGCCAGATGAATCAATCTGCTGTCTGATGGGACGGGCTTTCCTCCCTGTAGACAGTCTAGTTCATCGGGGAACGAGTCTCTCTGGGCTCGTTGCAGTAGAAGCAGTTCTGCTTCCTCGTAGTCAGCTGCTGACATATCAGCGGGGGACTGAATCTCTGGGTGGTGCCGCAGGAATGTCCGTTGCTGCGCACTCTCTATGGTAATGCAATCGTCTATGTTGGGGTCTGCGGAGACAACAGTGCTCAATCCACAGAACATAGGTTTCTTATTCTCAGCCTCCTCGTCACTTGCTTCCCTCGGGGTGGGCGTGGGCCAATCTCCTTCCGGGAGCTTGAGGAATGCTGGTCCGTCACTGTAGATGTTACGACGGGTTAAGTCATCTAGGGACATTCCCCGGGTGATGACGTCAGCTGGGTTGTGTTTTGTATCAACATAGCGCCAGTTTGCTTCTCCGGTTAACTCTCCGGTTAACTCTTGAATCTCAGTGACTCTGACTCCCACGAAGACTTTGTATTTGCATGAATCCGATTTGATCCAGGCGAGTACTGTCGTGGAATCTGACCACAGGATTGTTCTATGCACCGGAATGGTGAGCTCACGTTGGATGAGCGTGGCTAGATGCGCTCCCGCGAGGGCTGCGCAGAGCTCTAGACGTGGGATAGACTGTTGCTTGCGTGGGGCTATTCTCGAGCGGGCGAGGATGAATGCTGTGTAGATCTCTCCCCCCTCTTCTTGGGCCCGCAAATAGGCTACTGATCCGTAGGCGACCTCGGAGGCGTCACTGAAGACGTGTATATCCATTTTACATGTCTCTGGCCTCACCGTGGGTGGGAAGTAGCTTTGGCGTATATTAACGCCTGGGAGTGAGTGGAGTTCCATCTCCCACTCTCTCCAGGTGGATGCAAGGTGTGCGGGAATGGGGTCGTCCCAGCCCTGGTCCTTGTCCCACAATGCTCGTACAATCATCTTTGCCCTGGTGGTGTACGGTAGTATACATCCTAACGGGTCATATTGTCGGGCGAGTGTTCTGTACACACTCCGTCTGGTGGTCGGTATTGCCGTCGACCTTCCCTGCTCCGTGGTCAGGGGTTTGTGTCTATAGTGGAGCGAATCTGTTTTGAAGCGCCACACTAGTCCTAGTGTCATCTCTTGGGCTTCTCCTGGGATTGTGGCCATCCAGGTCTCGCTGCTCGCTGCCTTGTCCTCGGAGGAGAGGCTGCGCAGTACGTGCGGATCGCTGCTGGCCCACTGCCTGAGATCAAAGCCGCCTTTGATCAGAGAGGCGCGGAGTTTAAGTAGGAGAGCCTCGGCTTCTTCCTGGGTCGAAACGCTTTGTAGACAGTTATCTACGTAGAAGCTGTTCTTCACACTGTGTCGGACCTCTTCGTCCGCTGCTGGGTCCTCTGCGACATGTCTCTGTAGTGCAAATGTAGCACAGCATGGGCTGCATGTAGTTCCGAAAGGGAGGACTTCCCATTGGTAGATGGCTGGGTGCTCATCTCCTGGCCTCTCTCTCCATAGGAACCGCAACAGGGGCTTGTCCTCCTCTACTAATCTCACCTGCAGGAACATCCCTTTGATATCCCCGCTGATAGCCACCTTGTCCTGGCGGAAGCGGAGTAGTACGCCTAGTAGGGAGGGGCCGAGTGTAGGACCGGGCAATAGCTCTTTATTCAGATTTTGGGATCCGATCTGGTAGCTGCAGTTAAACACGATGCGGTCTTTGCCGTTGTGATGAACCTTGTGGTGGGGCACGTACCACGATTCAGTCGTCTGGTCGGCCTCTTTAATGTCAATCTTTGTGATGTGTCCCGCTGTGATGAGCTTCTCAATCTCAGCGCGGTATACACTTTCTTGGGCGGGGTCCTTGGCTAAGCGCCGCTCTGTGTTTAGTAGGTACCGCTCTGTGGCGTCTTTCTTTGCGTGAAAGGTAGGCATCCCTTCCCGCCGCAGGAGTGGCGTGGCGTATCTCAACACGCCGCTGACTGGGACTCTCTTTGTTCCCGTCTCGAGGAGGTTAATGGCGTAGATGTCGTCTTTAGAGCGAATGTCTTTCTTTTCGTTCTTAAAGGGCATTTGTTCTAAGGTCCATAGCCTCTCTACATGCTGCAGGAGTGCGGTGTCTCCCTCTGTGACTCGGGAGTGGAGACAGCTAGTGGCTGTGGTTCGGTTGAGAGATTTGGCGAGTGGGCCTTGGAGAGTCCATCCTAGGCGGGTCTCGACTGCTGCAGGACAGCCTCTGGGTCCGGTATGAACCCGGTCTATCGGGACAATGAGGTCTGCATGGTCGGAGCCTATCAACAGTGTCGGGGTAGCACCGTCTATGAGTGGGATCGGTAGCTTGCGTAGATGTACATATTTCTCCATCAGCTTGGCTACGGGGTATGTGTACCGCGACAGTCCTATTTCTTGGCTGGTGAAAGCGTCTGTAATCCTGTACCGTCGCTCGGGCTGGCCGCTTGCTGCGATAGAGAATGAGACATTCTCGCCCTTTATCGTTTTCAAATCTCTTCTTATTGTCCGAATTGTCATTTGGTTTTCGCTCCCCCGCAGCCCTAGCTGGGCCGCAGCGGACGCGAGCAGAAGGGTCTTCTCTGACCCGTCATCAAGGACGGCGTAAGTGTCCATGACTTTATTCTGGTAGCTCAATGTCACACGGACTACCTTTAAGAGCACTCTGGCTCTGCTGCTGCTGGCGGGGTCGATGTACATGACGCTTGCTTTGCTGCTTGATGGTGCGGGTGGAGGCCGCCGTCTGTTACTGTCGTGGAGTATGTCCAGATGGGCTCCATCGCACCGACTGCACTTTTTCTTTAAGCGGCATTCGGCTGCCATGTGTGATCGCGCACAGCGAAAACAGCGTCTGTTGGACTTTATCCATTGACTCGCTTCCTCCGCATTCATCTTGGGGAATGAGTCACATTGTGACAGCCAGTGTTCTTTCTCACAGTAGGGGCACACTATCTTCCACTTCTCCTTTCTTGAGGGGGTACTGTGGCTCCTACTGCTTGGCACTGACTCCGATTGGTGCATGACAGTCACCGATCTTCTTCCATCATTTAGTCTCCTGGTTCCTTCTCTGGAGCCAGGGGTGCTCCGTCCGAATGTATCTAGCTGACTTCTCTCGCCAGGAAGTCGGCTAGATCGAGGAGGTTCGGTTCGGGGCCATTAGGGTCTCGGTGGTCTCTCTGCCGCCTAAAGCGCTCCTGTCGGGCGGGCGGTAGCTTCTCCAAGATCCTCTCTACATTTGAGTTGGCGTATAGTTCATGCCTACCCTTTTCCCTCTGCGCTCCCAGCATCCCTACCAGGGACTGCACTCTGATGGACAGGTCGTCCAGTGCTCGATTGTCTGTTGCTGGGGGTAGGCGGTCGATGTGCCTGATCTCCTGGATCACGTAATCCCATATACGTCCATATCTCTGGTCCAACGCTACCAGCGCTGCGGTGTATGGGGTTGTGGAAGTGGCGTAGGCGAGCGCTATGTTGTGCGCGCGGGGTACCTTTAAATGCTTCAGTAGTATCGCGTATTTATGGCGTTCATCAATGACATCCACCAACATTGTCTCCAGACACATGCGGAGCTCCGTATACTGGGCCCGGTTTTCCTGGGTGAAGTCTGGTACCATAGGTGTGCCAATGTATGACGCGGATTGTTGATACATCGGCGAGCGTTGGGGGAGAGGCCTCCTAGGCGAGTCTCCTCCTGCTCCTTGGCATGGGCTGGTACCGGCTGTGTACCATGGCCCGCTGGTCCAGGTGCTGTTCCTCGGTGCGGGTCGTGCGTCGTGCTCACCCGTGAATAGCGTCGGGGGTCTGTAGCGCAGCTCCGCGGGGGTATAGCCTGGGCTGTACTGGACCTCCTGGTCCGGTAGAGTACTGTGCTGTCGTCGGGCGTGGTTCTCCTCCTCTTCCTCTTCGTCTTCCGTTAGGTCATCCAGGGCTTGTAGTCTCTGATTTAGCCTCTCCGCAGTGTATGCTGCTCCTTCCCGGTGGCTGGGTCTCGCTTGGACCGGTTGGGGAAGGGGGTCTGCGGGGGGTATAGACCTCGTCTGTTGGTCAAGTTCAGGGTCGCTTACTCGGCTAGGGGATGCCGCCCTGGAGTGATGTCTAGACGAGTTCCTGGAGCCTCTGGTGGAGGGAGGGGGTGTTGTCCTTCTGATCAGCTGTTCTATTAGTTGCGCTTGTGCTCTGTCGCGCTCGGCTTCGCGCTTGGTGAGATCCGATTCTCTCTGGGCACCGGTGGCGGCGCGCTGGGCGTCGGCCCGGTCTCTTGCCATATTCTCTTCCATCTGAATGCGTCTTATTTCCAGGCGTATGTGCTCTTCTTCGCTCCGTTGCTGTATCTGCAATCGATCGCGTTCACCCTGGAGTCTATCGCGTTCAGTAGAGGCTTTCAGGCTGACGAGGAATGCCTGCTGTAGTGTCCTCTCTGCCTCGCTGGGAGAAGACGGTTGTATAGGGGAGCCGTCCCTTGGGGTACTCCGTGCGGAGTCTTGGAGCTCTATCTCCACGGTGCTCTCCTCATCTTCTTCCGTGCCGAGTTCTCTCTCGGTAGTGTTGTCTTCCTCCCGGGACTCGTCGGGGACTACTTCTTCGGTATTGGCGGGGTGTAAAGTCATGTCTGGTTCCCCCTGGTCCCCACCGTGAGCTTGGTCAGTTACATTAGAACCCATAGGGGCCTCTATGGTCGGGGTAGCCTGGTCGTTAGGGTTAGACATAATTTTACTTTCTAGTTTTACCGCGTTTACTGTTGGTAGAAGACTAGGTTGTTGACTGACAGCGTAAGCCTCTAGGTACTGAGGGAGCTGTCGTTTGCGCCGCGGGCGTTGTTGGTTAGGAGGATCGTTTCGTGGAGTGTTCATCATAGGCCATTTTAATATTAATAACACTATATTAATATTACACTGATTACCCTCCGGCTCGAAGGACCAATTGTAACTGAGGGGTACAATTCCCTGACTGTATGGTTAGATATGATACTTACTACCACTACCTCTTGTACTTTAGACTCTGGCCACCCAGTACTAGGTATGAATATGTTGAACACTCCCACCTGATAAACGGATCCAACACAAATGTACCAAATCGAAAGTTTGAGTTTTAATACATAGCAAAAGGTATGTACAACGATCACTTAATTACATTTATGATTTGAAATAGTATGCACTTTTATGGCAAATGAGTATTCGTAGGTAGATCAATATCGAATGTCCAATCTCTGATTGCGCAGGAAGCAAATATACAACCTGGAATATTTAGGGAACAATAGCGATGATACTTGAATGATTATATAGCTGAATACACTAGGGGAAGGTTCCGACTGCTTGTAGGACAGCTGGAGGGGGGGGGGGGGGTTAGAGAGTCACTGGCTGGATCCCGTCTGGCCGAGGGTATCTTGGGAGAGTCCACAGTTGTGCGACACGGTGCCCAACGATCCTCGATCCACAGATGAATGCAGTTGGACCCTCTGTGGCCGGCGTCCTCCGGTCCACGACGGAGAGACGTGAGGCGACCTCACTGTGCAGAGCGCCGTCTCACCTGTCGTCCTCTCCGGGGGGGGTATTTCCAACACACCGCAGTGTTGGCCTTTATCCATAGAATAATCAAAGTACTCAAAGCATAATCCAAGCCGGGGAAGGCTAGCCGTCGTCGGTAGAATAATCCAATATACAGGTCCACTCGCTCTTTGGCCTGGAGCTCCTCGGGTGCAGCTTCACGTGGGGTCAACCACCCTGGATAAGCGTCCAGCTGATGCCCGAAACGATGGGGGTGCTGATTACTATAGAACTCTTACCGCACGAGGCACTATATATGAATAGACTATTATTAGCTTAATAGAATACGTCCAACTCGACGATAGAGTGCCAAATATGACTATTCAAATATTAATATACACGATGTCTCAATGCCGATACTGGGCCGAATTGGCCTTACTGCCCACACGTGGTTCGCGGGGAGGCTTCTGCGTCTGTCACTCTGTTGGAGGGTAAGGAACTGGACTAAAAGAAAGTTCTACTTTAATAGCGCAGTATATATACGCACTATGAATAAATAGTACCATTAGTGGTGCGGTAGACATATTCCTACGCGGAACTAGGACTTGTCCATACATGTTGAGCGGTACGATTGAACTTGGTCTGAGGGGTATGGCGACCTGGCACCAAGGTCTCGTCCAATGGTAGAATGGAGACTATTATGGGATGTTCAGTAGACTAGAAGGGATATTCAATGCATATTGTACAAGGAATATACAAGGGATATCAGGGGATATACAAATACAATTAAATATATATATATAAATAAATATATATATTCGGTTTAATCTGATCCTTCAGAACAGTCGTAGTACCCTTGAATGAGTGCTCCTGCCAGAGTCTTACAGAGAGGGTATTCTTGTTTACCAGAGAGGAGATCCGGTACAAGAATCGAGTTCGTTGGTTGACTTTTTTTATTACATTGGATGCCATTTTGTCACAGGAAAGATTACCCTCTAGGATGGAACCCAGGTAGGTAATTTCATCTTTCCTTGTGATAGCATTTCTTTCAAACTAATTTGGTCAGTGAGACTACCCAGCCAGAAAAACAACGGTCAATAGATATTTCACGTAGGGAACACCATGTTTTGTCGCCTTTTCACTTTTATATTGAATATAATATAACTACACTATATTAAATACCTAGCTAAACAATGACTTTACTAGGCTGAGGAATTGTTTGAGCACAAACAGCACTGCTCTCATCTCCAGCACATAAATGCCCGAGTGAAAAATGAGTGAGTGCCTGTCACGATAACACATTTTGCTGAGCAATTAATTGTCCCAGAAATTATTGCGATAAGCGATATTATTGCGGTTTTGAGAGACATTTTCTTTTTGAGAAATGTATTTCCCAAAAGTTCTAAAAAAAGATTGTTTTTCACTAATATAATGATAATAGCATAATAATGCAAGGAACCCGTTTCAAAGTGCAACACATTTTTATTTAATATTGGAAGACCTTTTGAATATCCCAAATAAATAAAACAACCGAAAACAATAAAATGGACTCTCAGCCTCTGTTAGTTCTGGTGAGTTAAATAGCCTATAGCCATTTTAATTAAATTTGTATATGAAATGCTTCAGTTTAATTAAATATATATTTTTACGTTAATAATAATAATACTATTTACATTTATATATTTATAAATGTAATTATAATTATAATGTAATTCTAAATATATAAATGTAAATATTATTATTATTATTATTAATGTAAAAATATATATTTAATTAAACTGAAGCATTTCATATACAAATATATATAGGGCAAATATAATTGAGAGGGCATATATCTCCTCATCTTCATGATTCATAATTCATTATAGTTCATTGTAAAATAGCAACAGTAGTGTAATTATGGTCAAAACCCTATAAATAGCATTTGGAATAATAGATCTTTCTCTCAGAATGAATGCAGCATGGTTTATATAGCGGTATCGGAATATACGGGGTGTAGGCTACTGACTGACTGCGCTCTGCCAGTGTTGAAACTAATGCACATAAGCTCATTTCCTTGTTGTAATAATATATTCTACCACTGGGCGTCAGCTAAGTGTGGTCCGAGCTGTGCGTACACGTAAGCACGGAGTCAAGTTCAAGTTGAAATTGATGAATCCCACTCTTTGCTTAGAAATGATCGTACGCACAGGGTAAGCACAAATCTGTGTGTAAGTCAGGTTGATGAATGAGGGCCCTGGTCACCCTGACTGTGGCTCGCATGTGTTTACTGTGGCTCGCGGATACGCGTGGTGCTCACAGGAGCTCTCGTGCTGTACTCTGTAGCATGGGCCGCGGAACGTATTTCGAATGGGGTAGGGCCAAGTTCACTGAAATTGATATATATATATATATATGCCCAGAAGAACACCCCTTAACAGGATCTCTGGGTCCCAACACGTGGGACAGTATAATGCCCAGAAGAACACCCCTCAACAGGATCTCTGGGTCCCTCCAGTGGTCCAGGTCGCTTTTGACAGATGAGGAAATCTTCTTCTTGCGTACAGGGTCGACTTTTCTCACAGAAAAACACCTCTGTATTTACCTTTGTACTTAGATGCATCATCGACAGAGCCGTGACATTCTCCTGTCGCTGAAGAGAGAGAAGCTCTCATAGAGCCTGAGTTGAGAATGTTGCCTAACAACATCATCTGCTGAAAAGGTTGGGAAAAGGTGGCACACTTAGTCGCAATTTACAGCAAAGACACACATCGCCAAATGCCCTACCAGATTTCTGGTATGATGTATGACTGTTTCCTCCGACTGGCTGAGAACCAGAATGTTGTCCAAGTAGAATAGAATTCTTAAACCTTGGCGACACAGGGTCTCTAGGGGCATCTCCAAACACTTGGCGAAGGTGCAGGGTGCCAGGGAAGATATCTGTATGCTTTCCCTTGAAAGTAGGCATCTTTCAGGTCTATTGACATATCAGTCTCCTTATCTGACAGAGAATAACGGAATGGCTGTGATCATTCTGAATGTTTTCACTGCAATCAGCTGATGAGTGATGACAAGTCTAGGATTGGTCCACCACCTCCTGAAATCCTGCGAGGTGTGAGTAGTTGTAGGAAGACAATGCTGGAAGCTATGGAGCGTGAGAGCGTACCGTGAACGGTTAGTTCTGTTGGGATACAGCTAGCTTAGCATTATTTAAAAGATAAAAAACAGTGGTTTGTGCATTTTGCCTAGCGTTCATATATTATTGATACGTACTTGCCATTCGAAGAGCAGAGAGAGGATTGAAGGGATTGAAGGGAGTTTTATTATTGTTTTGTATATCCAAAAGCTTTTATTCTATAGTAGTGTTCTCAGTTCTCAATTACTCTATGTAACAACCCATCATCTACACTCATTGCACACACATCCACATGCACACACTCACTTTTAAACAAACACTCACCTTATTAACACTCACTTTAGACACACAATCTATTTATTAAAGAGATTTGCACTACATTCATACCTCATTCGCATTTGCACCTTACCTTAAAGTTTTGTACCTCATTGTCTGCATTTGTACCTCACTGTTTACTCGTTTTTACTCACTGTACTTAGATTGTACTTGTACTTAGGCTGTACCTTTTTTTACTGTATGAAGCACTCTCAGGGGCTCATACAGAACCAAGCATTTCACCGTAAAGTACATGTATTTTATTGTGACAACTAATAAACAAACTTGAAACATGAAACAGAAAATGTACCTATGAACTCAAAACATTAACCTGAGTGCTCTGTGTCATCTATACTATATTTCCCAATTCAGTGTATATGGAGCAGCTTCAGACTTTATTGACTTTTTGACATCCGAAGTTTCCGTTTCTGCACTCCAGTTTTCGAATTTCTCATTTTCACAAATGTTTTAGTTCCCCTTTAACTTGTGACATATTTATGTGTCATTTGGATTCATACAACTTATGAATTACTATATAAATATTAACTGACATTAATATATTATTCTACACAAAATATCATACCATGGTGAGAGAGCGGGGCAGCCAGGGTGCAGTGGGCTTGGGCGTGAGTAAGCTCTGAAGAGAGATATGTTAATTTTATTTAGCATAATATGAATTTTAAAATTACAAAATGCATGCATTAAACTGTCTCCCACAGTTCCAGCATGTTTGAGAAGCTTACGGTGGGAGGGAGAGGAAGGACCTGGAGACAGCAGTGGGACTGTGGGCTCTGACATTTTTTTAATAAAAGAGAGATTGAAAGATTAACATCACCACATGACAATACACATAATTATTTATTGGTATGAAAATTCATACTTTTTTAACACTGCTCATTGAGAATGTTGTCTCTCAAATAATTGTTAAACAAAAACAAATATATACCACCCATAAGAGGCTGTTGAGGAGGAGGTGGTGGTGATCTTCCTCTCTGAGCAGGCAGGTGAGTGCTGGTGTGGAGGCTACAGGCGTGCAGCAAACCGTGGGAGGGTGAAGAGGGGGCCATGGGCTCTGAGGGACTAGCGAGGGTAAGACTGGAGCTGGTGGTGGGAGCAGCCCCGGGGGACATTCCTCTTCTGCGGCTGGGGAGAGAGCCAACATGCGGGAGGAGGCTGGAGTCCGGGGTCCTTGCTGCCATTCTTCCTGTCTTCCTGATCGTTTCATCTTTGGCCTGCTGCTGCTCTCTGTACCCTGGCCAGAGCTCCTGCCTCAGCCTGGGGGCCTTTGTGATGTTCCTCCTGACCTTGCCATTTCGTCGGGTGGGCTGCGGGGTAGCAGCAGGGTGGGCACCAGGTGATTGAGGGGCAGGGATCCCGCACTGTGGCCCGGACAGCATGACCGGTGACCAATCAACAGCCACAGGTGTTACGATTCCTGGAACGTTTCGTTGGCATGTCGGTGGTAGAGATGAGTAGAACCCGGAATGCAGACTTTTCAAGTCAAGTCAAGTCAAGAGTTTTATTTGTCACGGCATACAAGTATACAATGAAATGCGGGTGGTCTTGCCCGCAACGATGTGCAATACAGTAGTACAACATATAATAGATTCCAATAGACAACATTGTGCAATAAACAGGTAACATAGTGGGACATCACGGTATTTGTACATAGTTATTTACAGATCATGAAGGACATGCTAGGTCCCTTGGTAGTGCAATACACTGTTACTATACTATTTTTAAAGTGACCTTTCTTTGTGGCCATAAGTGTGGGCGTGTGCAGCATGAGTGAGTGCTTTCTCATGTTAAAGTGGCTGCTAGTGTGCGAGCGTGCACAGCGTGTGTGTCGTGTGTGTGCTAATGTGTGCTTGTGTGTGTAGGGTTCAGTGTTCTGTGACCCTCAGTGTTCATTGTTCAAGGCTCTGATGGCCTGGGGGAAGAAGCTGAGCCGAAGCCTCTCTGTCCTAGTAGCTGGTGTTCGCAGGCGTCTGCCTGACCTCAGCAGCTGGAACAGGCTGTTATTGGGGTGGTGAGGGTCTTTCATTATTCTGCAGGCTCTGGATTTGCACCTCTTGTTGTATAGAACCTGCAGGGGAGGTAGTGCAATACCCGTGGTACGCTCGGCAGAGCGCACCACTCTCTGTAGGGCCTTCTTGTCCTGTGCCGTGCTGTTGCCATACCAGGCAGTGATGTTTCCAGTCAAGATGCTCTCTACAGCTCCGGAGTAGAAGGACTGGAGTATCTTTCCCGATACTCTGAACTTCCTTAACTGTCTCAGGTGGTAGAGGCGCTGCTTCGCCTTTTTTACAACTGTGTCTATGTGTGTTGACCATGTCAGATCCTCTGAGATGTGGACCCCGAGGTACTTAAACATGAGGAGAGGTAGTGGAGGATGAAATAGATGAAGCACGAGTCGTGGATGAAAGTAATAAGCACTTTACTTAACGTGGCAAACAATACAAAACTGACTCACTGGGAATACGGAGAAACATAAGGTTGACAGCACACAGGATGAGGGTAACATGAACAATGATCCAGCACAGGAAGGCAGGGCAGACAACACTAATATACACAGACTAATTGACACATGAGGGTGATTGGGAACAAGACACAGCTGCGTGGAAAAGACAGAACAACCTGGGGTAAAATACTGAAACATGACGACACTAAATAACACATAGATACAGACACAGGGGAGACATCACTAGACTAGACAATGGGGCACAACACAGACAGCAGATACACAGACAACAGATTAGTGAGTATGACAGAGACCAAATTAATAAACATAGACAGGCACAAATGCAATAGGGTATTGTTCATGAGTGGTGTTGAAAGTCCGATGGCCGGTCCAATAGGACCGGGGGGGTGACACACAGGGAGTTTAGGGGCCACACTTAACACATTGGTTGCTGTTGGCTGCCATGCGTTGGTTGCCAATAACGAGAGTTCTCGTTATTTAATCGTTATTTCTTTTATTAGCGATATCCATTAATTTTTCATCCGTCCAGCCTGACATTATCATTGGGAATAGCTCTGAGCTCGAAAAGGGCAAATACCGCCCCCTATCGTCTCCCGGATGGTAATGCACATCATTGGATTGGATTGAGTGAAAAAGTGCATCAGAGAAATACTCCGGTCCAGGATTTTCCTATCTCTGGCAAGCAGTGTCGTGTTACCAGATTCACTGGCGAGGCTGGAAGCAGCTTGGATTATGCGTTTCAGACTATAACGTTGGATCAATAAACGCGATGAATATTTGGAATGGCGATCAGGAATTGGATTCATCTTTTTGCAGAACATCTGATCTGAGGGCGGTCAGGTGGCGTAGCGGAGATTGCGTTCGTCACCAACGCCAGAGACGCTGGATTCGCCTGTTCGAATCCAGCTCCCGGCGTGTCACCAGCTTGGCTGGCCGTTCACACTAATACAATTGGCAGTATTAGAGGGTGGGAAAGCTGGTGGGGTGGGTCCGGGTCGTTGTAAACAGCGACTCCTACAGTTCGGTCGGGGCGCCTGCTCAGCGCGGATAGGATCTAAGGGGGGTAGTGTGATCCTTCCACACGTTACACCCTCTCAGTGAGAGTCCGTGCTGCCAGGTGAAAAGAAGCGGTTGATTGGCTAGACGTGTGTCGGAGGAAGCACGTGATAGCCTCCACTCTCCCAGACCGACTGTGGGGGGTAAGTGCGCAGCGACCAGGAAGGGGATTGGGAATTGGCATAACAACTAACATTGGGATGGGGAGAAAATCGGAGGAAAAAGGAGGGGGGAAAAGATAAAAAAAAAATAAAAAAAATAACATCTGATCTGAGGTAAGGAATCTATGTTACCAGTTTTGGGTTAATCAGAGTTGTTTTTCACAGATTTCACAACGTGTGTGTGTGTGGCGTTAGGCACTGAGCGCGGCATGAATAAATAATTTTTCAGCCCGCTTTTGTATCGTGCATAAGAACACAAATACTCTCGATAATCTAGCGTTTATTTGAAAACGATTCATAAATCAGCCGGAAAATGTGTTTTGTGTATTCCAGTAAATGGCTATTTTCGCGGAATTTCTCTGAAATTACTAGAACTCTCCGAAACTATACTCGTATTCAAAGCGGTATAAAATGGAAATGTACTGATGAAAAAACAATCCGTTTCGTACATGTTGACTGTGTATTAGACACATAGTTTATGCGTTCGCAAATGTGCTCGTCCTCCCATTGATTAACGTGGTGGCATCCAAGCGATAAATCATCATATCCGGCTGGCAACCAATGTGTTAAGCCAGCCGGCCTACAGGGAGGAGGTCCAGCACCTGGCGGCGTGGTGCACCGACAACCACCTGGCCTCAACACCAAGAAAACCAAAGAACTCCTCGTGGACTTCAGAGCTGGTGCGCAACCCCCTGTCCATATCAACGGGACGGAGGTCAAGCATGTATCCAGCTTCAAATTCCTGGGAGTCCACAGCTCCCAGGATCTCTCTTAAACCCTCAACACCTCAACCCTGGTCGAGAAGGCTCACCAGCGTCTCTTGTTACTGAGGAGACTGAGGAAAGCCCACCTGTCTCAGGTGTCAGTCCTGATTGTGGTGAACTGGCTGCCCTCCCACGTCTGGCCAAGGGATGTTCTGGGGTTCCCTGGTAAACAGAAGTTATAAATTACCAGAGTGTGAGCTAGGACAGCTTTGTACGCAGAAACCCATAACTGGCAGAGTACAAGCAGTACTCCACCAGGGAACTCTCATCTTTAGGGGTCAGATATGTGCTGAGTACAAGCAGTAATTCACCAGGGAACTCTCATCAGAGTACAGCAGTACTCCACCAGGGAACTCTCATCAGAGACCATCTGAGAACACCACAGTCCGTTGAGGTTTTTAAAAGGGGCCTAAAAACATTTATTTTTAACTAACGCAGGAGATGCTGGGCTCGAGCCCAGCTCTCTGCGTTGCTACCAGCTTGGCTGGTCGTTCATACTAACACAATTGGCAGTGGTAGGGGTGGGAAAGCTGGTGGGTGGGGATCAGACGTTGTGGACAGCGACTCCTACAGGTCGGTTGGTGCGCCTGTACAGCAGAATCAGGAAGTATCTGGGCCAGCATGAGCCTCCCACGTGCTACTCCTCGCCACTGAGAGATTGCGCTGTTCAGGTGAAAAGATGCGACAGCTGCCTCCTCGTGTACCGGAGGGGACACGTGATGCAAGGCTTGGTCCTCACTGCAGCCGACCAGTGGGAGGCATAGTCTAGCAACGTTCGAGACAGGGGAGGGGAGAATTGAAGGGAGAATTGGCGAGGCGAAATTGGGATGGGAGAAAAATAGAAAATATAAGTAGAAAAAGTGGATACAAAATTAAAAAGCATTTGCCTGAATTATTCTTTTATTTTTAATTTGACTTATATTCATTTTTATTATTATTTTTATTATTTTATTTTTATGTTCTTCCATTTCATTGGTTGTTTTATTCATTTTAATTGTTTTTATTCATTTAACTTTTTATCTTTATCTCCTGTAGCACAGATCTTCACAAATATAAAGTGCGGTACAAATTGAATTTATTATTATTATTATTATTATTAGTAGTACAAGCAGTACTCCACCAGGGAACTCTCATCAGAGTACAAGCAGTACTCCACTAGGGAACTATCATCAGAGTACAAGTAATACTCCACCAGGGAACTCTCATCAGAGTACAAGCAGTACTCCACCAGGGAACTCTCATCAGAGTACAAGCAGTACTCCACCAGGGAACTCCACCAGGGAACTCTCATCAGAGTACAAGCAGTACTCCACCAGGGAACTCTCATCAGAGTACAAGCAGTACTCCACCAGGGAACTATCATCTGCAGGAGTAAGATAGGTGCTCCAGCCTATCTTACAATCCGGAGCCACCTTTCTGCTAAGTCCGTCAGGCTGGACTTGGGGCCCCTGAACACGTTGGCTGCCTGCCTCACACACCACCTGCCTCCTCTGACCTCTGCAATGGCCTGTTCCATGGCCTCCAGGGTCCACTGCTGCACCGTATTCTCTCTCTTCCACATCTGGTGGATGTTAGGCATCTGAAAAACACAAAAATACTTGAATTAATAATTCTGAGGTCTGGGCTATTTTGTGATTGTGACCCCCAGGTCATCAGGATGCTGAATGACTCTATGCAACACTAACCCAACCATCTATGAAATCATAGCACTGATTGAAGTAACTTTTAAAACGAAATAAAATGATATAAACTTTATTATTATTGTATGAAATTAGTTTAACCAAAATAATCAAGCTGACATATTACCAGACGTGCAATCAGACACACAGAGACACACATAACCTTACTTTTTACCCAGTTCAGCATGGCAACAATTGCAGCCTCTGCCTCTGACTCACATACACTCCTCCATTCACCTGACAAGAATCAAGCGGAAACACGCAGTTTGCATAACACTGAATAATGCTTAATTTTATAACACAGGAGAAAATCAAACAATACAATCAAATATAAAACCATACATTTTTGTGTCAAGTTAAACATGTGAACCACTCAATAGTCACAATGTCAGACAGAGATGGGTCTCTGCTTCAGATCACTTAATTTAAATGTAACTCATGAAGCCATAATATAGTGTCACATATCTTAAGAGTACAAACTCCTTGTTAAGATGATACAATCTGTCTTGTTCCGGTATTCACTGATGCAGAAGCCATTTACCCAGCTTTGAAATCCCAGCAACATGCCTGTGGTGAATGTGAGCATTACCTGTGAATGTAAATGAGGCAGGCGAGTGTCTGAACAGTATGTCAACTGGCTACTGTAAACATACCAGCCTACAAGCTCAGTTGGATGCAGGTAGTGCATGTTTACAAGTGTGTGTGTGGGAGTGGGTTGGTGTGTACATGTGTTGATATATTGGTGTGTGTCTGGATAGGTGAGCATGTATGTGCATGGTGTGTGCATATGTGTGTACATGGTGTGTCTGTAAAGTATGTGTGGATAGATGGGATTTATCCACTGCTATTTGGATATTGGGACTCATTCTGAGACCTCGAGATTGCAATGCCGGCCGAATCCTGCTAGGTGGCAGTATCGCCTACCCTTTGAAACCTTATTTCACACTGTGTGTTACATTTTATATGGTCCGGGGCGGAGAATGGGACCCGGGCAAGTGAAATGCTTCATTCGAGCCACTCGGAACGCGTCCAGCACACTTGAAGCATAGTTTGTCCCATTTCATGTCAGGGACCCGATGGACATCAATACTGAAAATCGCGATCAGACAATTGGAATATTAATTTTGGAATATCTCCTAGCAAAGGTAAGGACTATATGACGTCAATCCTACTTTGATCCTACAATGATTTCACATCGATCGCAACGATCATATGTCACGTATGCCGTTGCTGACGATCAGAGCATCACAAAACGACCTTCATGATGCCTTCATGATGAAACATAATACCTATTATATACCTTTGATTTGGAAATAGTATTGTGTCCAGGGGAGCAACGCGAACGACTTTCGCAAAATGCACAAAGCGCTCCATAACTCAGCTTCCAGGAATTAGCACGGATCACTCTGAAACTATACAAATAATAATTATAATTATAATAATTAATAATTTGGTTAGACTAGAAGTCTTTATTTGTCATGCAGTTTTAACACACACACGCGAGATGGGCGACCCACAGGAACACACACACACATGCACTGAGTCGCCGATGAAATGTCTCTCTGCACTTTTCCCATCCCGTTGTCCTTCCCCCCATGAGCAGATAGGGCGTCAATGTGAGCCGCGCCCCGGGGACCAATCCAAGTGCTCCTGTCCGTCTTTGTCAAGGACACCACAGCGTTAGCGATCTGTTGTGCATGTTTTTCCATTGGGTTTATCTTATCGGGGGGGAAACCCTTGTGAGCGCGGGGAGAACATGCAAACTCCACACAGAAAGGCCTGGGAGATACCCCACCTGAGTACCTGGCATTATGGAAACCAGGTCCCCAAGCGGGAATCGAACCCTGGACCTTCTTGCTGTGAGGCGACAGTGTTAACCACTACACCACCGTGCCGCCTATACAATATTCACCACGGGATAACACGCAAATGTATACATGAACAAATTAACTATTTTTTACATGTTGGATGAGAGATAGTGACTGTCAAATGAGCCATAGTATTGTCTCCATAGCTATAATATATAATATAGATATAGCTCTGCAAACATCGTGAAACACCGTGGAAATTACCATATTTATAAGCGTGGCCACAGGCAGCGCAGATGGGGATTAAGCGTGGCGCTGAAAGTGTTAAGTGTGTGTCTGTATAGATGCAGGAGTGTGTGTTCTTTACTCTGACATTCAGAAAAAATAAATAACGCACATCCTCCGTTTGTTGGTGCTGAGCCAAACTGTAAAAACAGTAATACCTAAGAACAAAGCGGGGCTTGCAACTCACTTGTAGTTCCAAGGTGATTTAATAGACAAAAAAAGGCAGTAAATGCGACGTTTCGACCTTACCGGTCTGTCTTTACTCTGACAGCCATTGATGAAGTCAACTCATTTTCGGCGCAGGGCTGCACAAAATATATCGACCCAAGATGTCAACCTCTGGCCCCCCACCTTCCCACATCCCCCTTGTACTGGGTGCATCGTCGATTCCATTCCTCCGCCTCATCCAGTCAAAGGATCAATGCAGGCTGGGTGGGATAATCCCCATTGTGCTAATCTGAGAGACTAGCCTGTGGGAGTCCACAAAATTGACTGGCTGGAGAAGTGAGTTTTGCTCAGTATGTAGCCCCAAGTCCACAAAACAACATAAACAAACTGGATTTTAGTTATCTTGCCATTCAACATGGGCCTCCCCCTGCTGCGGCAACACTGATCCAGATTGATAGAGACAACCTTTGGACTGAAACTAGGTGAATCAGGCAGGTTTCGTCCATATTTTCGCCATGAGGTATTATACACAATGCGAGGTACATGGGAGGGAGAATTCTGTAGCTGGTGAAAGAAAACCCTTCATAACGGGATGGACTTGCATACTTAGTGAAATGTATTCATATTTAACAGGGTTACATAAGTTGAGTAAGAATGCAAACAGAATAATTGTCAGATCCAGACGACCATGTTTCATGGTTTGATTGAATATCAGCCGTAGGCCAGGAAGCACAGCCATTATTCCCTTTGTGATCATGTTATTCATGAATTCAATAGTCTTGCTTATTTTGCATTAATTAATGCACTGTGCGAAATCTGCACCACTGCAAATTAATCACAATCTAATAAGAACAGACAGCGGTTTTGTTTTTGCTCGGCATGGCAAACCATTTCAACACAAATATGCAATTGCATTTCTTAACATCGGCTCCAAGTTCCAAGTGTAAGCTCTCAATAATCCTTTCATATCTCTTTTGTTCTGCACTTACACTCATTTAACTATGCGGGACTCTATTCAGAACAGGTCTGGAGGTCCCTGGGAGGCCTGTAACATTGGAGTCCATCATCCTGTTACTATAATAGACCGTTTTTGGAGTTGGTCCATTGAAAAGAATTAGTGGGTTCATAGTATTTCAGTTTGAGACACTACATCCACATTTGTTTCATTAAATGTAGGGTTTACAGCTCGGCATTGTAAAATCAGCATGGGAACTGTCGGGATTTGCTTCAGGATTTGTCTACCGACGACATCATCACAAGAGTCATCTGTTTGATATCGCCATGGATACCGGTACTGTATATGGAATACAAAGAGTAGAAAGAGATGACCCTGTACAACACGATGGAATGTTATCCAGGATAACCCTTATGCCCCCCTAACGATTTTGCAGAGTTGTCACCTTAGTGCATGAAAAGATTGCATCACGTTCAAGGTCATAAAAAACTTAATTTGTAATATTTCGTTCCAATTCTTTTTTTATGAATACCACTATGAACCTAACTCAACATATCTATCAAAGATTCCAAATATTTTCGTTTGTAGGGTTATGGTTAGGGTTAGGGTTAGGGTTGGGGTTAGGGTTAGGGTTGGGGTTAGGGTTAGGTTAGGGGACTGTTGAGCAAGTGTTGGGGTGGGCACGGGCACAGGGATGAGATTTTACCTTCTCCTAATCTTTCTGTCTGGGTAACCCTAACCCTAACCCTAACCCTAATGGGAAGAAAAAAAACACCAAGGTTTTTGCCAGGCTAAAGTGTATAACTTTTTTTTAGAGGTATTCTAATGATGATCCTTTTATATATTGAATATATATCAAAGATGACCAATCTGACCCAATTTCATGACATAATAATCAACACAGCCATCGTTGTACACAGAAACACAAATACATATAGGCAAAAAACACAAAATAGTCACTAAGGGGGCAGAAGGGATAAAGGTCGTGTCACCAGAACCCCAATGGAAAGTACCCCAGTCTACAGCTAGAAGGTGCAAGCGCACGGGTGTACTTTCCCAAAGAGCTCAGCTGATCATCCCATACCAGATTTCCCCAAGACCACAAGCAAGACAAGGAGAGAATGTTTGAGATACAATAGGTAACACTTTATTACAAAATATAATATATAGCACATGAATTCATAAGTTTATTTAAATAGCTATTTACTAGACTAACTAAAATACCATGCCCTTAGGCCTAGGGTAGTTAAGAACGGAGACGCTCCCTGCACTATAGGTCAACCCCCCCCCCAGCTGTTATTCCCACCCACCTACTTCCCTGCCCCTAAAACACTACACACGTGAGGGAAGGTGCTGCACTGCACACAGGTCTGGACACTATCACACTATTCGTCCAAAGTATCACCACACACTTTCTCAACTTCACGGCAAAAGCCTGGGCGTATATCACACTATTTATCCCACAGAATGATGAATAGTAATATTAAAATAATGAACACTGAATATAATATATATATAAAAGATAAGGGGGCTGTAGGGTAGTGTTGAACACTAAGGGTTATGCCATAGGCCAGAATGCTCCTCTCCACGTCCTAGCCTATAAGTTTGGGCAGTAGCAGCGTTGGGTTACAAACATACAAAAAGATAGTTAAGACCGGGGCCCGAAGGTGAGGTCCGTGAGGTCTTCTTTCCATCCCGCTCTCGCAGGCCCTCACGCCATCGGGCTAAAAAAAACGGTCTGTCTGCAACAGGGATTTAGTGTACTCCAAGCGAGGGCGTATCGCAATGTCCTCCCGCCTGCAAGGGAGAGCACAATCAGACAAAAGCCAAGTCCCACGGGCGTGGGTTTAGAGTCACAATGCACACTTTCAATAGTATTCTCGATACACAAGAGAGAGGCAGTTTCACAGAGGGAGAAGTGTCCAGGATACTGCGTTCCAATCTTCCACAGTTTATTTAGTTACTTGAATTAATGCCGTTCTTATAATCCACAGCTCGACACAGTTAATATCATTCACGATTCCAAATCACAGTTAGTTTGTTTCTCCACTGACCACTCTGGAACCAGTTTGCTTGTCAGGCACGCATTCTGATATGTTTGTATTCCTTTTACTCACGGCATGCAACGTTGCAATAATGTATCTCTTGGTTGAGGCTCCACTCGTTCAACAGCAGGGTGAACACAGCAGTAGGCAGCAGAAAAGGTTTCCACTGGGAAAAAAGCACAGAGAAAGAGTTGCGTGTCCCAGTATTCCAGCAGCTCTGCGTCCTCCGGTGTCGACCTCATTCTCATTCTGCTGCTGTCAAGAACACATTTCCCCTTTGACCATCTCCCGGGGCTTCATGGCACCGCCCCTACACGCCCGCCAGCCAATCCGCTGCTCCCTCCAGCGGCACACTACTCCCATGGGTAGATCCCACGCTCAATGAATACACACACCTGCTACCGTTCTGCACTTGCCTGATATCAATTCCTCCAGCGCATATCACCACATCAGTAGGACGTCTCCTCTCCTCCCACTAGAACACCATGGACTTCATCTGACAAGGGAAGAATGGACAGCATAGCATGGCACGGCTATAGGAAATTACCATAGCTACATATATTGCATATGCACTTGCCTGACACCCTGCCGCCAGGTACGCATGTAGATCCTCACAGGACCATCACTGGGGTGTGTCCTCCTCTCAGGGTCAAGCAGGTCCATCAGCACACACACACACAGACACATACACACCCCCACCGGTGACAGTCTGCAAGTTTATTTACTGTTGTCAAGATACTAAACACAAAGAGGCTTCCATCAGACAACATTCAACAAGAAAGGCTAGGCTCACACTACCTAAATGCAGCACTGAACAGCACAGGAAGTCCTTCATTCCAACAGCCATCAGACTATACAATGCATCACTGTGCCTCACTGCATCACTGAGCACAGAGTGACAGTTACCATCTTCCTGGACTTTTGAAACAGCACTGTGCAATACTACACCTACTGTAGACCTCAGTATATTTTTACTGTATATTTTATTCCATTTTTATTCTATTTTATGCTACTCTTATCTTAGGCAATTTGATTTGTTTTTGTTATTCTTATTCGTGACCTGTTCTGTCTAAATGTTTAATGTTGAGCGATTTGCAGTGTCAAATTTCCCTCGGGATAATAAAAGTATTTCTATTCTATTCTATTCCTGCACATAGAATGTTCTAAAATGTAGGAATGTTCGCTTTAGAACCTCATGCGCACACATGTTGCTTTCTGCTGCAGCTTTGAACTACAAAGGTTCCCCACTCACCCTCTGCTCCCCATCCCCGTCTATTGACGGTATAGCTCCTTAAGGAAACCCATGGGGACTGTGGAGCTCTCCCCTCTTCTCCACTCCCCCGTACACCCATAATGGCAGCTCCCAGCCTGTAACCCCCTCTTGTCAAACCACTCACGTATGCAGATGACACCATCCCAGGTGGGACGCATTACCGGTAACTAGCAATGATTAGTCCATCTACGGGAGAGAGGTGGGTCGTCTGGCACCGGCTGATTTTGGCTCCCTCTGTGCCCTCTCCAAGACAAACTGCAGCGGGTCGCCCATGCCAATGAGAGGTGACTGCCAGCTGCCCTCTCATGAAGGACCTGTGTGACACGGGAACAGATGGAGATGAGTGGGGCGGAAACACTACCACCCAAACAACCACATGCCATAGACACATCCCACTGGAAATCTTCCAGAAAGTGTCCACTGGTCCATTAAAACCTCAAACCACCTGCCACCAAAAACGGCTTTTTTCTCCAGAGAGAGCTGTACCCTATGCATAATTTATGCTAGATTAACCACATCCAACGGTGCACACACACACTTTACTGTATGTTTACTTATTTACATGCATTCCCTAAATCCTAATCTCAACCTTGACCAATATGGTTTGTACATTTTGTATTTGGGTCATTCCTGGTTATTGGTGAATTTTCAATGTGCTAACATTCGAGCTCAATAACTTAAATAATAATTGTTTTTTCTATTTAATGAATTTCCCATTGGCCTGAGAAAGTTGGATTTAGGCTGCTTTCAAACACGACCACAGGTGGCATATTGCTTGACTTGATTAGAAGAACAACCAAACCTTGAATTAAAAACATGCAAACGTTCAAACGCACACACACTAATAAGCATTGGAGGCTTTTAACCAGGGCCAGACATTCAGGCCACAATGCATCATTCAGGCCAGGAAATATAATGCAAAATATAGCCCCAGTCAGGCCACTTTTTAAGCGGGGGGTCCCCCACCAGGAAATTCTGGTGCAGGAATTGTTTTATTTGTACCATTTAAATGCCAGTGTTTGTGATGACATGACTGCATAAAAAAAATAAAAAATAATAATTTGGAAATCTTTTTTTTTTCAGATGAGGTCGCCAGATTTTTTATGCAGTCATATATTAGCTGATGCTTTTATCCAAGGGTACAACTATTTCAGCTGAGTAACAATGTTCATCAAACAGTGTTGAAACTTGAGTGCAGCAGTGTTGAGTGCATAGTAGCAGAGATATATTAGTATAGTAGGTAGTAATATAGACAAGGAAGAATAATTAGTGGAAGAGTGCATGATAGTAGAAGACAGTAGTTTCTTTTTTTCCCCACATGTTTTCTACATTTGCCCACCTCATTCATATCTGTAACAGACGCGCGTCTATGTACACTGAGAGAGACTATTTGGTGGTGGAAAAACGAGTATTTCTTGTTGGCCCTTCGGAAAAATCATACAAATAAATAAATAAAAAATACGTATTAAAAAAATATATATTTATATACTTTTTTTATTATTTTTCCGAAAGGCCAATAAGAAATACTAGTTTTTCCACCACCATAATATATATATATATACTTTGTGCAATGTTGTGCGTGCATTGGTTTGAAAAGTGAGGCAGACCATGCTCTATCTCTGCTGGTCAGGTAAACTCACACTTCTCTGTCCAAATTCAAATCCAAATTGAACTCTGCCATTGGAAAAAGTAGATTTGGCCCGATCCATAGATGTGCAACTTGCCTATAATAATGTCATTTATAGGCCTTGTTGGAGATATAATTGATAGGAATCACTTACTCAGTCAAGTGGATCCGGATAATATGGATCAAATATGTACAAGATAGTTAGAGATATGGCTGGCTCTCGCCTAGGTCATCAGCTACATGACCCAGGATGAGAAGAAAGAATGACGTGGGGAGGAACCCTTTATGGCAGGGGTGGCCAACCAGTCAGAGACTAAGAGCCACAAAAATTACTGTGGCACATGTATAGTCAATTGGTCCTGTTGTTAAGCCTCACAATGCTATTTGATAGTAAATGTGTTTATATGTATATGTACTGTATATTTTCCCCAACGGAGTTTCACTTCCGCGTTCGGTTTGCGCAATCTGATTGGCCACTGACGTTTCTCTCAGTGCCAATCGCGTTACTCCTAACAAACTGGTTAAGCTTGGCGACTCTTTCGAAGTCGCTCTCTTTCGAAGTTGGTTAAGGTTAGGGTTAAGGTTAGGGTTAGGGTTAGTTGGTTAAGGTTAGGGTTAGGGTTAGTTGGTTAAGGTTAGGGTTAAGGTTAGGGTTAGGGTTAGTTGGTTAAGGTTAGGGTAACAGCCTGCTGGCGCGATTGTTAGGAGTAACGCGATTGGCGCTGAAAAAAACGTCAGTGGCCAATAGGGATGGGTACCGAATTCAGTACTTTTGAGGTACCGAACCGAAACATGTCGGTACTACCGAGTATCAATTCAATTCAATAATTTTATTTTTATTTTTTTACCTTTTTTATTTTCATGTCAACGTTCACACGCACAATATATGCTTACCTAGGATTTGACTTGATTCAACAACAAAGCAGTCGGAGCAATGGCAAGCCGAAAACTGTCTAACTACTACTGAAATTGTAGTTATTTGAAGTTTGGATTTTTACGACTGAGGTAGGTAAATTAAATTTCTTGAGACTAAAGTACCGAAAAAAGGTACCGTTGGGTACCGGTATCGATTCACAGGTACCGGTACCGTATCGGTTCAAATGTGAAAGGTACCCATCCCTAGTGGCCAATCAGATCGTGCAAACCGAACGCGGAAGTGAAACTCCGTTGGGGAAAATATACACGCGTCCCACCCTCTGGCCTCTGAAGTTGCTAATGTCTTTTTAATTTGGGCCTCACAGGGTTAACCTCTTAAGCCCGAGATATACAGTAAAAGTCTATATTTTCAGCATTACGTTTGTTTACCAATGATTTTAACTGTTATTTAAATATAAGATTATAGAAATCTCAGGGCATTGAGTCGGAAACCGGCGCATATTGACAGGAGGGAGTGGAGCAGCCAAAAGTGAGTGTAGTCTTTTGAAGGAAGAGACTCAGGGCTTTCAAATTTAGAAAAACGACCCTACCCAGCTCACACCAGCCCCTGTCAATCATCTGACTTCTGGATTTACTTTTTTATTTCTCTAAATGTTTGGGATTATCTCCCACAAACCTGAACGTTATTGCCATAAAACAGAACGCAGTTCGTTTCTCTACCTTTCTGTGAACATCTAGCAAAAAACGGTGTTGCAATATGATGAAAAATGGTAGAGAAATTTACATTATAAAAAAGATGGCAGAATTCAGTACTGTATCTACAAAACCTTCTGTTTAATCATCTTCCCTTTATTCATTTGCTTAGATTTTTCAGGTCTGGTCAATTTTAGCATGGTGTTATTCACAGTCAAAGATACATATATTTTTAGATAGAATAGAATTGATATTCTCCTTTGGTTCATTACAATTTACTCAAGCCTAGTAACAGACACACTATTTATGACACTGGGAATACATTGTACCTAAATTGTACCTCATCCCATTTCTGCTTTGCACTATATAGTATTGTATATTAGTACACTGCATAGTATTGTATATTATATGGTAACTCAGTTACGTCTATTCTGCATCGAACATTGTACATATGTCTATACTGAACACTGTGACCTCATTTTCCACTTCTAATTTACATGCTATACTATGTTATTTGATACTTATCTTGTCTAGCACAGTCTCTGGAGCGTAACAGTAAGAAGCATTTTGTATAAAAGTATTCTGTACTTCTGTATGACAACTATTAAAGAAACTTGAAACATGATGATGACACCTGAGATCCATCGATGTCTCGGATCCAGAGCATTGCTGGCGTCAACCTGTGACTGCCGCTTCTGTCCATATCTCTATTTACCCGTTTAAACTGTATCCCAGCCCTGTTACCCGTTTCCCCCACGTCCATTCCTTGTACTTTATTTGTTATTTTGTTTTCTACCGTCGACGCTGCTTGTCTCTCCCGTCCTCTCCTGCGCCCGTCCTGACTCTCTACAAACATTTCACGTCCTCACTTTCCCCCCTGCTCTCTGGACCTGCCGACTGTACTCCCACCGTTCCCACCATCACTGGATCTCAAACTGGACTACAAACCTCGCCACTGGAAAACAAACTCCCGGATCTACACATTTTTCTCCCCGACAAAACCTTACCTGTCACTGGCACTGCCTGCCTGGCCGTGCTATCCTACTACTCCCTTCCCGCGAGGGCGACACCACTCCCTCGCGCTGGTTTGCGGGTTCCCATCTCCTCGGGTGAGTGTCGGCGATACTACACTACTGCCCTCACTCTCCTCTCGGTCTTGGCTGCTGGTATGGCGCGGTCAGGTCGGCCCGCTACGCGGGCTTGGTCTGGAGCCGGCTACTACACGCTGCTCCAAAACAACAACACTCTCTCTCCCAGTATCCAGCTGCAACTCTGGAGTGCTCCCATTGTCCAGCTGCAGCCCCGGAGTGATCCGCTCAACATTCTACTCCAACTCTCCGCCCTCCAGCTACTACCAACTTTTAACCCACTCCTGCTCCTATTCTACACCCAACTCGGACTCCTGCTTCTCCTACCGTTTTCCCCTTGGATTCTCACTCCCCCCCCTCCCCCCATTTTTCACTGCCCCCCCCCCACCCCCCTGCCGCCTCTCATATACTCCTGCTGATCTTCACTCGCTCAACAACAACTACCGCCTCCCCGCTGCCACTGCCACTGCTGCCAGAAACGCTGGCATTCACTGTCGCCGTCGCAACATCCACAGAGGCCCAAGCCTAAATCGAAACCGGACTCTCCACCTCCCTGACGGCTCATACATCCCCTCTTCCTGGACTACCTCTCGCCCCCCTGCCACCCCCACCCGCCGCACCGCTAACCTCGATAACCTTCGCTCCTTCCTCCCTGCTCCCCCATCCATCTCCCTTGCTCTCCTCAACACCCGTTCTCTCTCTAACAAATCACCTCTGATCTATGAACTACTACTGGACAACAACCTTGACCTACTCCTCCTCACTGAAACCTGGCAACAGCCCTCGGACTTCTACTCCCTCAACCAAGCTACCCCCCCCAAATTACAGCTTCATCGCCAAGCCCCGCCTCTCTGGCCGAGGGGGGGGTCTTGCCGTTTTCCACAAACTCTCCCTATCCATCACTGAACTGCACCTAAACCTCCCTCCCATGCTATCCTTTGAATACCTTGCCCTCTCCCTCCCCAACTCTATCACTGCACTACTCCTCTACCACCCTCCAAAGCCTCATCCCTCTTTTCTAACTGAACTTTCTGATCTCCTGACCATAGCCTCCACTCTCTCCACCCGCCTCCTACTTACCGGTGACCTCAACATCCATGTTGACCAACCAAACTCAAACCTCACTCCTGACTTCCTCTCCCTCCTTGACTGTTTTAGCCTCACCCAGCACATCAACTTCCCCACCCACAACAAAGGCCACACACTTGACCTTGTTTGCTCTGCCTCCCTACCCATATCCAATCCTCACCCCATCCCATTCCCACTCTCTGACCACTACTGCATCCTTTTCTCTGCTCCCCTTCCCCCACCCCACCACTCCAACAAACGCACCATCTCTTTCCGTAACATAAAATCCATCGACCCTCTCACACTGTCTCAGTCCATATCCTCTGCCTTTCCCCCTGACTCTGCCCCCTCTAACCCCGACGATTATGCCCTCCTCCTCAACTCTACTCTCTCTGACTCCCTCGACTCACTGGCACCCCTGAAAACCATCACTGTCTCATTCACCACCTCCTCCCCCTGGTACACTCCGGAACTCCGCTCCATGAAGCAGACCGGCCGTCAACTAGAACGCCTCTATAAAAAAACCCGCCTCACCATCCACGCCGACCTCCACAAACAGCACGTCTCCTCCTACCGTGATGCACTCCAAGCTGCCAAATCTGCCCACTACTCCACCATCATCAACAGCAGCAACCGCAACCCCCGGACCCTCTTCTCCACTGTCAAGAAACTCCTACAACCCCCGGACAATAACTCACTCTCCTCCCCTGACCTCTGCAACTCGTTTCTCCTCTTCTTCAATAATAAAGTATCTCTAATCAACAGCTTACTGACTGCCCGCATCACCAATTCCCCCACCCTCGCCCCCCCCACCAACATTTTTCCCCCACCTGACTCCATCCCTCCCACCCCTTTTACTGCCTTCGCCCCAGTTGACTCCTCCTTCATCATGGACCTCATGACCACCTCCAAGACCACTACCTGCTCCCTTGACCCCCTACCCACTACTCTCACCAAATCCTGCCTCCCTGCTCTCATCCCCCACCTCACCGCCCTTTTCAACCAGTCACTATCCCTAGGCCACGTCCCCTCCCCCTACAAACTCGCCGCTGTCACCCCTGTCCTCAAAAAACCCACTCTTGACCCATCCAGCCTCTCCAACTACCGCCCCATATCCAATCTTCCTTTTTTCTCAAAAACACTGGAACGTATTGCTGCCTCCCAACTCCACTCCCATCTCCAGTCCAACACCCTCTATGAACCCCTTCAGTCTGGCTTCTGTCCCGCTGACAGCACCGAAACTGCACTGGTTAAGGTCATCAACGACCTCCTCATCTCCGCTGACTCCGGTGCCCTCAACATCCTGATCCTACTCGATCTCAGTGCAGCCTTTGACACAGTGTGTCACTCCATCCTCCTCCAAAGGCTGCACCAACTGGGTGTTGAGGGCACAGCACTTGACTGGTTTTCCTCCTACCTCACTGACCGACACCAATTCATCTCCCTCTCCGGCCACACCTCCTCCCCCTCCCCAGTCACACAGGGGGTCCCCCAAGGCTCAGTCCTTGGCCCCCTGCTCTTCATCTGCTACATTCTCCCCCTTGGTCACATCATCCGTAAATACCACCTCAACTTCCACTGTTACGCTGACGACACCCAAATCTACATCAGTACACAATCCCCCCACAGCCCACCCCTCAGTCACATCGAATCATGCATCACCGAACTCCAAACTTGGATGACCCACAACTTCCTCAAACTGAACAGTGACAAGACTGAACTCCTCATCATCGGCACCAAAACCACCCTCACCAGATCCGGACCCATCACACTCACCATCAACGACTCCACCATCACCCCCTCCCCCCTAGTCCGCAACCTTGGTGTCCTCCTTGACCCCACCCTCTCATTTGACCCCCACGTCCGCTCCATCGTAAAAATATCCTACTTTCACTTCCGCAACATCGCACAAATCCGTCACTGCCTCTCCCCCCCCGCTGCTGAATCCCTCATTCACGCCTTCATCTCCTCCCGCCTGGACTACTGCAACTCCCTCCTCACTGGTATCACCTCCCGCTCCCTCCATAAACTGCAAATGGTCCAAAATTCAGCCGCCCGCCTCCTCACTAACACCCGGTCCCGCGAACACATCACTCCTGTCCTCCACTCCCTCCACTGGCTCCCGATCAAACACCGCATTAACTTTAAAACACTACTCCTCACCTTCAAAGCCCTCCACAGCCTGGCCCCCCCCTACCTGACTGATCTCCTTCTCCCCTACCGCCCCACCCGTTCCCTCCGGTCCTCCTCCACTGCCTCCCTCACTGTCCCGACATCCAAGCTTAAAAACTTCAGAGATCGGGCCTTCTCTCGCACTGCACCCCGACTCTGGAACTCCCTCCCCCAGTCCATCAGAGACTCCCCTACACTCTCCACCTTCAAAGCTCACCTCAAAACCCACCTGTTCTCCCTTGCCTTCAACCCCCCCCACCCCTAAACCCCCCCCTCCCCTCCAACCTGATTGATATCTGTCTCCAGTCCTTTTTTGTGCTATCAGGCTGTCTCCCCTGTTCCCCCCATGGTCTCATGTTCCTTTTGTTTTTGTTTATTTGTTGTTTTTGTTTTTGTTTCTTTGCTTTCGTTTCTTTGTTTGTACCCCTGCTCCCGACTACTGTCAGCGACTTCGGGTTATTGAGAAGCGCTATATAAATTAAATGAATTATTATTATTATTAGATTCAGATAACAAGAACATGCAAATGGACCATTTTTTAAGAAATCTGTAAATGTTTATTCTACGTCCTTATGGAATGAGTGACATACAAAAAGCCACACATTGACGGGCAAAGAGCCACATGCGGCTCACGAGCCGCGGGTTGGCCATCCCTGCTTTATGGTGAGAAAGGGGGAAACCCCATAAGATGGGTCGAGCGGGGGGGGGGGGGGGGGGGGGGGGCACATGAGAGGGGACAAAATGGAGAGAGGGGAGGGGTTGAAGAGGGGATTGGGGGAGGTGAGCTCTGTATTTCCTCCACAGCCTGATATTCTATAATAATATTTCAAATTGCATGTGTCCAGATGGCAGAATTCAGTACTGTATCTAGAAAACCTGTTTAATCATCTTCCCTTTATTCATTTGCTTATTCATTTTTTTTGTCTACGGCCTATGCTCCCCCAAAAGGAGCGATAGGCGTAAGTAAGTAAGTAAGTAAGTAAGTAAGTAAGTAAGTAAGTAAGTAAGTAAGTAAGTAAGTAAGTAAGTAAGTAAGTAAGTAAGTAAGTAAGTAAGTAAGTAAGTAAGTAAGTAAGTAGATTTT
Source organism: Notolepis coatsorum (assembly GCF_963971535.1). Lineage (NCBI taxonomy): Eukaryota > Metazoa > Chordata > Actinopteri > Aulopiformes > Paralepididae > Notolepis > Notolepis coatsorum. The sequence continues at coordinate 34,557,631 of NC_140180.1, read as the reverse complement.
TTGTACATGTGATCTCAAGAAGGTGCTGAACCAGCTCATTGGCAGTTTTTCACGTCTGGTAATTTTTAGCATGGTGTTATTCACCGTCAAAGATGCAAAGATTATTTATATTCTCCTTTGTTTCATCACAATTTACTCAAGTAACAGACTCAATATTTCTGACACTGGGAATACATTCCCTGAGATCCATAGATGTCCCTAGATACCAACAACATACAAATGGACCTTGTAGAAGTGGAGCAATCTTCCATTTACTTAGGTATGTATTTATAGGCAGATTTTCAGAAAATATGGCTAGGGCTTAAAGGCGACATGCATTGCTATTCCTTTCACTATTTGGGCAACTTTATTCCTGTGAGTATGGAACACATCTGTAAAGTTTTTTTCAAAAAAATTCATTGTTTTCTATTTCTAATCAATTACTCTAAAGCAGCATTTTTATTAACTTTTTCACCTTATTTTCTATTTTTCTCCCATCCCAATTTCGCTTCGCCAATTCTCCCTTCAATTCTCCCCTCCCCTGTCTCGAACGTTGCTAGACTATGCCTCCCACTGGTCGGCTGCAGTGAGGACCAAGCCTTGCATCACGTGTCCCCTCCGGTACACGAGGAGGCAGCTGTCGCATCTTTTCCGCCCTAAAGCAGCATTTTTCCACTTCAAGACTTCAAGCTGTTTTTGGGCTGGGCTCCGCCCATAAGCGCTTTGAGTGACAGTCACCCACACAGTGTGATACATGTAGGCTATACGAGAGAGCGAGAGAGAGAACGAGCGAGCGAGAGATAGAGGGAGAGAGAGAGAGGATACATCGCTCTGTGCGTGCGTGTGCGCTGTGAGCGGCTCAACTGCAGTTTGTGTGTAAAATGCAGGTTGAGAGAGAGAGGGAGAGAGAGAGAGATGATACATCGCTCCGTGTGCGCTGTGTGAGCGGCTCAACTGCAGTTTGTGTGTAAAATGCAGGTTGAGAGAGAGAGGGAGAGAGAGAGAGAGAGGATACATCGCTCTGTGCGTGCGTGTGCGCTGTGAGCGGCTCAACTGCAGTTTGTGTGTAAAATGCAGGTTGAGAGAGAGCGGGAGAGAGAGAGAGGATACATCGCTCTGTGTGCGCTGTGTGAGCGGCTCAACTGCAGTTTGTGTGTAAAATGCAGGTTGAGAGGGAGAGAGAGGGAGGATACATCGCTCCATGCGTGCGTGTGCGCTGTGAGCTGCTCAACTGCAGTTTGTGTGTAAAATGCAGATTGAGAGAGAGAGGGAGAGTCACGGACAGGGAGACCGCTTCCGCATTATTCCCACTGCTCCGTTGTTGAGCGAATTGTTGATTGTGGGCGGTGACTACAACCAGTGCCTTATTCACGTCAGCAAAACAGTCAAATCAGAACGGCTTAGTTGAGTGAGGGAGGATCTCGTGAACTCGAGACTAGACTGATGAGCCAAAATGAGAATTAGAGAAACAGACCCCATTGATATAAATCCCCATTGCTAGGAAACAATGCTAAACAATGCTAAACACACAAAAGGCCATTTATAAGACACAGGACCTTAGAGGTTAACAGCTACACTGCTATGTTCTAGCTCCAAAATGACGTGGGTTATACTTATCACACACTATAACTACAAGTGTATGGTTACATGCGCCTCTCACTACAATGCCAAAAAGGCAAGATTTGTCACATGCTATTAACCCTCCACCCTTGTTGCAATTCTCGTCAAATAGCCTTTTTTACGTGTGTTTGTGGCGGCACGGTGGCGTAGTGGTGTAACACTGTCGCCTCACAGCAAGAAGGTCCAGGGTTCGATTCCCGCTTGGGGACCAGGTTTCCGCGATGCCAGGTACCCCGTGGGTGTTCTCCCAGGCCTTTCTGTGTGGAGTTTGCATGTTCTCCCGCAAGGGTTCCCCCCCCCCCTCGATAAGAGAAACCCAATGGAAAAAAATGCACAACAACAGATCGCTAACGCTGTCGCCTCCGTAGCGAAGACGGGCAGGTGCACTTGGATGGTCCCCGGGCGTGGCTCACACCGCAGCCCTCATCTGCTCCCGGCGGCCCTTGGTGGGAAGGACAACGGGATGGGTTAAGCACAGAGTAGTATCGCATCGGCGATCCTAAAGAGACAATGCATGCGTGTGTGTGCTAAACTAACCGCTGTGTGCCACTAAAACATTGAGTGTCGTTGCATGCCGAATAAAGACCTCTGCAACAGGTCCTGCATTATTATTATATAGCGTTGGCTAGATTTGATGTATATGCCAAAAAAGTTGCTCAGTATCACATCTTGGACTCACATTACAATAATCCATGTTTTTTTTTTTTTTTTTTTACTATTAAGCACACTGCATAAATGTGTCACACCTTCCACCCTAGTCGCAGAAATGAACAGGTTAGGGTTAGGGGGTTAGGGTAACCCTAACCCTAACCCCCTAACCCTAATTTAAAAAATGGTTAAAATCCTGAAAATGAATAAATATTCGATATGTATGGTGAGGACTGAAGTTAATAATAATATTCATGAAAAATAATTGGAACAATACATGCAAAAGATATGTTTTTAATGAGATCGCAGTTTCGGTCACTAGGGGTAGTGGGTTTTTTGAAGGGTGACTGGAGGGTTAAAGAGTACGTTTGTGTCATGCCCAACATGGGCCACGCTGATTCTACCAGAGACCAGAGAGACAAATGACAAAAGCGAATCTACTGCTAACAGGCCAGCTAACACACACTCAGTGGCCTATACTTGGATCATACACAATAAACACTAGTCCAGTTTATGCTAGGGCAGGAAAGAGGAAACACGCTGTCACCACCGTGGAGATACATTTTCACCCTAGTGGAGCACTGTGGAAGTCGTGCAAGCTGGGGGAAATGAACAAAGGAATATACACGAGGGAGCTAAAATACTACCTGCCCCAGACCTTACCTATGCTAAAATCACAACAAAGGATGGGGGAAGGGAAGGTACAAACACAGGAGAACAGTCTACTGCAGAGAGGGTATACTAGGGGTATAAAACAGCCGCTGACCCTGGATCGGTGGACTATATACTGCGTTAATGTAGATGCTACAGTGAACCCAGGGGCGGACCTAGCCCATTTGGCGCCCTAGGCGAGATTCACCACTGCGCTTTTTTCTTCATAGTTCTCTAACGTTAGTCTTTCTTTCCTCAACGTTCAATTCTATAACCACTTGACCGATACCCATCAATGCACAGCGCTCTAGCATGTTCTGACTGTGAACACCTAAAGCTGAGGCTCAGACCGACCGACCGTTTTAGATTTTTGGCTCATTTTCCCTTATGTTAGAATTTTTTTTATGTAAAAATAATGGTTGCAGATATAGAGGGGGGCGCCAAAACTGCACAACATTTTTTTTTTTTTTTTTGGTGCCCCCCTCTGGGTGGCGCTCTAGGCGACCGCCTATATCGCCTGTAGGAAGGTCCGCCCCTGAGTGAACCCAATAATATTAACTTTAGGGGAGGAAGTAGGCTGTGGTGCAACAGGTCACTCCATGATTACTTCACATTACCCACAGCTGTGCATGACCATCTTGCTAAATGGGCACTTCTAGTTTCTAGTACTAGTCAACACAGCCATGCCACAGGAAAAAAGATGGTAATCCATCATGTTCGGAAAAAGGTCTAATCCCACAGTTTTATTATGTACAGAAATCGGGGAGAAACTATCCAAACACCTAAATGTGAGTCTTTAATTTGGACCTTTTTATTCAAGTGTCCTCATTATAGATCAATATGAAGACACTGTCACTTTTGAATTATTATCCTCCTCGGGGTGCTAGAATATGACATTGACAGACCCTATCCACAACTCAACACCAGGTATCGCTAGCAATAGGTTGTAAACATCACAAAGGTGTAGCCTATAAAATAAAAGTACATTTTTTTTGGAAGATACGCAAAAATGAATGATCTGAATTAAACTGCATGTTGCACCAGCTGTGTGTAAATTATATTGCACTATGTAAGGGATAATGTATAGCTACGAGGTCATTCATAACCCTTCACTACGTTTAGAACACCTCGGCGAGGCGCCTCTGTATTCTAAACTCTGTGTTGGTCAATTATTTTGCGACAATGACCGAGTATAGGCTATACATTATCCCGCTTATTACATGGCTAACTTACTAACAATATACCTAATTCATTTTACACCATCGACAAGACGAGATCGAATGCAGATGCAGTTGTTCTGTGGCTCTGTCAGCCCAAATAAAGTTATTATTATCGCCGTGTGTCAGTGGGCTTGATTGCTCCAGCTGCGAACAGCGGTCATTATTGCTTGGTTGCACTGATGCAGTGTGTGTCAGTGGGCTTGATTGCTCCAGCTGCGAACAGCGGTCATTATTGCTCGGCAGCGCTCCGTTATCGAGTAATAACGGACCGCTGCTAGGGGCAACCAAGCGCTATTGACCAATCACAATCAAGCATTTCGGTGAATGTTAAAACGCCATGTAATAAGCTCACATAATGCCCTTCCACTGACCCAAGTGTCTCAGCCACCGGATTGTTAACTCTTTCAGCGCGTATCGCTTATCTTTACCGCTAGATTGCCAGCTTGATAGTCGTTTCCACAGTCGTTTCACTATGTTTGCGAAGCTGTGTGTGTGTTGTAGTGCCGAGAGATGGGAGTCGGAGACGGTAGCTCGGTAGAGCGAACAGCTTTTATTCAGTACTACAAATACAACATGCTGCTGCTAAATTGCGTGCAGTCCACTGACCCGTGGTGGCAGGAAGTGCCACCTCCTATAATGTTCGGGCGGAACTCTTGTTCCTAACAATAGTTCCGTGGGTGAATTATGTACAATTAACAATCACTACACAAGCCCCCCCAGAATTCAACCATGGTCACAATCTCCACGGCGGGGAGAGACCACGACCCGGCCGCGGCGTGAGCGGACAACCCGGGGCGCGGTGCAAGCGATGGCGCCCTCCACGGCGCCCGGGGGCATGAACCGGCCACGGTGAGTGCGGAAAGCCAGGGGCGGGGAGGTAGGGGCGGCGCAAGCGCCCGTGTCCTCCCCGACACCCGGGGGCACAGACGTCGACGAGGCCAACGGCGGCTCCGTCGTTGGCGGGTCCCGGGGTAGCGGCGGACGGCCTCGGCGGGGGGAGAGGGCCAGCTCTAAGGGCTGGGAAATGTCTACGTGGGCGGGTTCAACCTTGTGGTGGTTGTACCCCACCTCAAAGGCGAGCCTTCGCCAGTCCTCAGGGGCCTGTGGGCTAGGGTGTCCGGTGGACAGGTCACACAGCAGCGTCGGACCCGCGTGACCAATCGCGACGTCCTCCAGGCATAGCCTGGAATCTGCAGTCCCGAGGGCCTGGATGTCGTGGTCGGAGGCCTGTTCCGAGCCCCTGTCGACGTAGTCGAGGTCCGGCTGTACAGCTCCGATGACGACGCTGGGCTTCTCGGCGACGTGTCCCGCGGCGCCCTCGGAATCGTACGTGAGCTCTTGTCGTGCCGACCATGGCTCCGCCACCTTTGACTCAGACGTCGTGAGGGGTTCGTGGTCGGTGAAAGCTGTAAGAAGGCCGCCGTATGTCGCCTCATCGCGGACACATGCCAACGAAGCCCGTGTCTGTGCATTTATTAGGCGGCCATGTCTAATGTCCACGAGGAGACCGTGTGCACCCAGGAAATCTGCCCCCAGTAGTGGGAACGAAATGTCGGCCGTGATGCAGTCCCACGTGAACCGCTGGCCCCCAAAACACAGTTCCACGGTCCTTGTACCGTAGGTGCGGATAGGGGTATCGTTGGCGGTCGTCAGGCGTGGACCTCTATCATCGCCGGCGATGTCCTCTTTTGTAGCTGGCAGGACGCTCCTCTGAGCTCCGGTGTCGCAGAGGAATTTGCAACCGGAGAGTGTGTCTCTAATGAAAAGCAGCCGGTTCGACATACCTGCGCTCACCGCTGCTACTGGGCGCAGGTGCCTGCGTTTATGCGTTATGCCGAAAGTGCAAGGGGAACGGCATCTTGTCGCCCTCGCGCCGAAACGTGCGTGGTAATAACACAGGCCTGCGGCCGCGCTGCTCCTGATCTTCCTCGCCCCTCCCCCCTGCGGCGTGTAACCGCATGTCGAGGCTATTAGCCCTGGGGCAAAGTGTCGAGTGGCCAGGTAGAAGCGGTCAGCCTCTTCTGCTAAAGCCCGGGGATCCGTAGCCGCTGTATTGGCAAGTGCCGTCTGCACGTGTGGCGGCAAGTGCCTGAGAAACAGTTCGATAAACAGGAAATCAGGCCGTTCTGCACCCAGCAGGTTTAACATCATCTCCATGTGCTCCGAAGGCTTGCTGTCCCCCAAGCCTCGTAAAGCCAGCAAGCGTCGGGCCCGCTCTGACTGTGACAACTCGAATATTCTGAGTAGGTGCGTCTTAAACGCCTCATATTTATTCCGTGCAGGCGGAGCTGTTATGAAGCCTACCGTCCTCGCCGCTGTAGTGCTCCCGAGGCTCGAGACGACGTGGTAATACCTTGCGGCGTCGTCGTCAACCCCTCGTAGGGCGAACTGCGCCTCAGATTGCGCGAACCACGCCGCCGCAGAATGCTCCCAAAACTCCGGCAATCGAATAATAACGGCATCGTTTGCCATGTTCGGTTCGGTCCCTGATACTTCAGCGAGACCAACGTCGGGGTCACCAGTGTAGTGCCGAGAGATGGGAGTCGGAGACGGTAGCTCGGTAGAGCGAACAGCTTTTATTCAGTACTACAAATACAACATGCTGCTGCTAAATTGCGTGCAGTCCACTGACCCGTGGTGGCAGGAAGTGCCACCTCCTATAATGTTCGGGCGGAACTCTTGTTCCTAACAATAGTTCCGTGGGTGAATTATGTACAATTAACAATCACTACAGTGTTCTGTATTATAGCTGTGGAGACATGGTGTGGTTAATTTTGACAGACATTACTTGTAGTGCAAATGTAATGTGCAACGTTTTAACTCAAAACTGTGATCGTGTTTGCCAAGCATGTTTTTCGTCCGGTGAAACACATAACTGTAATAGTTAGAAAAACATGTTTCAGATTTGGTCAAATAGACATAGAATATACCTTACCTTTTTTGTATTTAATTTTTTTATTATTTTTTAAACAAACACATAAACAATGACAACATAAAATTAGATATACAAGCATTAATTAACAGTGCACATCCAATGAAATCACCATTTAAATAAATGTCTTATACAAGATATACACCTAATACCTGCTATCTAATACCCTACACACATATGCTCTCGCTCGCTCCCCCCCCCCCCCCCCCGGGCCCTCCCTTGGATAATCCATCCATTATCATTCGCTCCTAACCAGGCACTACAATTATATGCTAGCTTTTATTCTCTCCACCACTTCTAACCACATTGTAATTTTGGATTCACTGAGACCCAAAATTCTTGCTGTAGACATTTCTAGATAAATCACATCGAGATATGTAAGAATCCAGACCTTCCGGCAATTTTTTTCCGGTTGAAACAATCGTGATGCTATCAGCTTTTTAGCCACTGTGATACCAGATAAAACCAATCTCTTTAGCTGTATAGGTACTGCACACTCAAAAACATCATTCAACAGTAATACAGAGGGGTGTACAGGTATATTCAGAGTTAAGAGATTTGATAATTGCTGGGTCACTTCTTTCCAGAATATCTTAACTGGTGGGCAGTCCCAGTACATGTGCATAAATGTACCCTCGTCCCCATTTGTACATAAGGAGCATTTGGAGTCTTGTTTAAGACCCATTCTGTTCAGTCTTATAGGAGTCAAGTATGTCCTATGAATATAGTTAAGATTGATTTGTTGATGGTCCGGGTTCCGTGATGCAAATCGAACATTTGCCCAGGCTTCTTGCCAATCAAAATCTTTTTCCAGGTCTGGTATATCCCTCCTCCAGACTGTGTCTAGGTGGAGGATTTCATACGAGGACGTTAGTAATTGATGATACAAATCTGATACAAAACCTCTCGATGTCTCTCTTTCATAGAAGAATTTGTGGTATCTGTGGTGTACAATTGGTATCCTTAATGGGACACCGTGAGCCTTCAAACATAACAATAACTGTGCGTAAAAATAATATGTGGAACTGGTGAGATTACATTTTTTGTGTATTTCCTCATAACTACAAAAACCCTGTTTGTTGAAAACATCTCCTAATGTGTGTATGCCCTGCTTTTCCCATCTAGGGAATCTTATAGGTCGTTTTCCAATCAGGAGTGCATTGTTATTGAATAAGGGAGTATGATTATGCCAAGCTTTCATTCTCTCCACCACTTCTTTTTTTTTTTTTTTTTTATTGGTCTTTTTCCCCCTCCATTTTCCTCCGATTTTCTCCCATCCCAATGTTAGTCGTATGCCAATTCCCAGTCCCTTCCTGGTCGCTGCGCTTTACCCCCCACAGTCAGATCATTTGGGAGAGTGGAGGCTACCACGTGCTTCCTCCGACACACGTCCAGCCAATCACCGCTTCTTTTCACCTGGCAGCGCGGATTCTCATTGAGAGGGCGTAGCGTGTGGGAGGACCACACTATCCCCCTCACGTCCAATCCGCGCTTAGCAGGCGCCCCGACCGAACTGTAGGAGTCGCTGTTTACAACGACCCGGACCCACCCCGCCAGCTTCTCCCACCCTCTGATACAGCCAATTGTATCAGTGCAGACGGCCAGCCAAGCTGGTGACAACCCCGGAGCTGTGAGCTGGATTCGAACAGGCGAACCAAGCTCACAGCTCCGGGGCTGGTGACGAACGCAATCTCCGCTCGACCACCTAACCGCCATTCTCTCCACCACTTCTAACCACATTGTAATTTTGGATTCACTGAGACCCAAAATTCTTGCTGTAGACATTTCTAGATAAATCACATCGAGATATGTAAGAATCCAGACCTTCCGGCAAATTTTTTCCGGTTGAAACAATCGTGATGCTATCAGCTTTTTAGCCACTGTGATACCAGATAAAACCAATCTCTTTAGCTGTATAGGTACTGCACACTCAAAAACATCATTCAACAGTAATACAGAGGGGTGTACAGGTATATTCAGAGTTAAGAGATTTGATAATTGCTGGGTCACTTCTTTCCAGAATATCTTAACTGGTGGGCAGTCCCAGTACATGTGCATAAATGTACCCTCGTCCCCATTTGTACATAAGGAGCATTTGGAGTCTTGTTTAAGACCCATTCTGTTCAGTCTTATAGGAGTCAAGTATGTCCTATGAATATAGTTAAGATTGATTTGTTGATGGTCCGGGTTCCGTGATGCAAATCGAACATTTGCCCAGGCTTCTTGCCAATCAAAATCTATTTCCAGGTCTGGTATATCCCTCCTCCAGACTGTGTCTAGGTGGAGGATTTCATACGAGGACGTTAGTAATTGATGATACAAATCTGATACAAAACCTCTCGATGTCTCTCTTTCATAGAAGAATTTGTGGTATCTGTGGTGTACAATTGGTATCCTTAATGGGACACCGTGAGCCTTCAAACATAACAATAACTGTGCGTAAAAATAATATGTGGAACTGGTGAGATTACATTTTTTGAGTATTTCCTCATAACTACAAAAACCCTGTTTGTTGAAAACATCTCCTAATGTGTGTATGCCCTGCTTTTCCCATCTAGGGAATCTTATAGGTCGTTTTCCAATCAGGAGTGCATTGTTATTGAATAAGGGAGTATGATTATGCCATTTTTTTTGTGTTTCACGCCATATCCGGATCGCATGAGTAATAATGGGGCCAAATTTCAGTTTGCATTGCTTAATTGATAATTTGGTATATACTATGTCCTGCAGTCTATGTGGTGCTACTATATTTACTTCTAAATTTCTCCAGGATACTGATGCTTGGGGATCAAACCATGTTGTCAGTGATCTTAAAGTGTACGCCTTAAAATAGTCGAAAAAATTTGGAAATGCCATACCTCCGTCGGCTTTGAGATGAGATGGCGCCGCAACGAACGGCTGCCTGTCTGTGCGCTCCGTCGAGACTGTGCTTACTTTTGTTAATATTTATAGTTTTTAGAGTTTTGTTTGTACCAACTGTTGGTGCATTCAATGTGTATGACCGTCAGTCACTCATAGACATTGGATTACGGGAAACTTACCAACTGGATTACTCACTGGACCAGCTTTCCGAACCGCAAAAATGGCCTGAAGAGATTCTCCGGAGATTAGGACCAGATCCTTTGTTCCTTGATCCCAGGAACAGGGGAACCAGACGGCGAGGGAAGAGAGCTGGGATCCGTAACAGGCTGAGTTCCAGACGCCACCGAACACCATTACCCAGTATATTGCTAGCCAATGTACAATCAATTGACAATAAACTGGATGACATCCGAGCAAGGATTCAATACCAAAGAGACGTTAGGGACTGCAACGTTCTCTGCTTCACTGAAACGTGGCTCACGCCGGAGGTTCCAGACCACGCAATTCAACCAGCCGATCACTTCTTTATCCATCGCAAGGATCGGGCAGCAGAGTCTGGTAAACAACGTGGAGGAGGTATTGCCTTCATGTTTAACAAAAATTGGAGCGATCCAACTAACGTGAAGGAATTATCCAACCACTGCTCCCCAGACCTGGAATATATAACCATCAAGTGTCGTCCTTTCTTCCTCCCGAGGGAGTTAACGGCGATCATCCTTGTAGGAGTGTATATTCCACCGCAAGCCAGCAACAACGCCGCGCTCTCCAGACTCCACGACGAGGTAAATAGAATACAAGCGACGAACGTTAACGCGCCATTTTGGTGCTGGGCGATTTCAACAGCGCCAATCTGAGAAAGGTATTACCTGACTTCTATCAGCATGTGACTTGCAACACCAGAGGCGGTAACATCCTAGATCACTGTTACACGCAATTTAAAGGTGGCTACAAGGCTCATTCTGATAGTGGCTTTGGTAAATCAGATCACGCGTCAATCTTTCTTTCACCAAAGTACAAACAGAGAATTAAAAGTACTCCTGTAGTCTCGCGAGAGGTGCAGAAATGGGATTTGACGTCAGAGGAGACGCTCCGGTCTGTGTTTCACTGCACAGACTGGAATGTGTTCCGCGACACAGATAACATTAATGTCTACACGGAAACAGTGCTGGACTATGTTTGTACTAGGGTGGAAGAAACAATCCCCACTACCAAAATGAGAGTTTACCCAAATCAAAAACCCTGGGTAGACAAATCCGTCCGTGAAGCTCTGAGAGAGCGCACCAAAGCATACAACGACGGCCTAGTGGCAGGCAACATGAATGACCACAAGGTGGCGCGATACAACGTAAGGAGGACAGTGTCAGAGGCCAAACGGCGCTACAGGGATAAAATTGAACTCCAGTTTGAAGAAGCTGACTCTAGAGCTATGTGGCAGGGGCTCAAAACGATGACAGACTACAAAGGCGCCTCCCTCAAACTGAACAGTGACATCTCCTTAGCAAATGACCTCAATACCTTCTATGCGAGGTTTGATGCTGGTAATAACAACACCAGCTCACAAGCCACGGCAATGGGGGGGGGGGGTCGGCTGCTGATGGAGGCGCAGTGTTCAGGGTAACAGAGCATGAGGTGAGGCGGACCTTTAAAAAAGTGAATATCAGGAAGGCAGCAGGTCCGGACGGCATCCCCGGCCGCGTCCTAAAAGTCTGTGCCGACCAACTGGCCCCAGTATTCACTGACATATTTAACCTGTCCTTAGAACAGGCTGTCATCCCCACCTGCCTGAAGAAGTCCACTATTATCCCTGTACCCAAAAAATCCAAGCCTGCTTGCCTCAACGACTACCGCCCTGTAGCTCTCACCTCCATAGCCATGAAGTGCTTTGAGAAGCTAGTAAAGGGCTACATCTGCTCCTCCCTCCCCATCAACATGGACCCCCTGCAATTTGCATACCGCCCCAACAGGTCCACGGAGGACGCCATAGCCCATGTGCTGCACACAGCAGCATCACACCTGGACAAGAGGCAGGGGAACTATGTGAGAATGCTATTCATCGACTACAGCTCGGCATTCAATACCATAGTCCCCTCCATACTCATAGCCAAGCTCAGGGACCTGGGCTTGAACTATGACCTCTGCCAGTGGGTCTTGGACCCCAGGTGGTGAGAGCAGGCAACTGCACCTCCTCATCCATCACCCTCAACATAGGGGCCCCCCAGGGCTGTGTTCTGAGTCCCCTCCTCTACTCCCTGTACACACACGACTGTGTGGCTCAGCGGAGTAGCAATACAATCATCAAATTTGCTGACGACACAGTGGTGGTGGGCCTGATCTCTGCCAACGACGAGAGGGCCTACCTGGAAGAGGTCAAGGTCCTGGCGGGATGGTGCCAGGAAAACAGCCTCTCCCTGAACGTCAGCAAAACAAAGGAGATGATTGTGGACTTCAGGAGGTCGGGGGTCAAGGACTACAGCCCCCTCAGCATCGACGGGGCACCGGTTGAGAGAGTCAACAGCTTTAAGTACCTCGGAGCCTACATATCCGAGGACTTGACATGGACCACACACATTGACAGTGTTGTGAAGAAGGCACGACAACGCCTCTACTTCCTCAGGCGCCTAAGGAAGTTCCAAGTCAGTCAGAAGATCCTTAAGAACTTCTACTCATGTACAATAGAGAGCATCTTGACCGGCAACATCACCTCCTGGTTTGGGAATAGCACTGCACAAGACCGAAGCAGACTACAAAGAGTGACACGTTCAGCCGAACGCACAATTGGAGGGGGGCTCCCCACCCTCCAGAACATTTACAACAAGCGTTGCAAGGGCAAGGCTGAGAGAATCATTAAAGACTCCAGTCACCCGAACAACTGCCTCTTTGAACTGCTGCGGTCAGGCAAGCGATACCGGAGTCTCAAGGCGAGCACAGAAAGACTCAGAAGAAGCTTCTATCCCCAGGCCATCAGGCTGCTAAACGAACAATGAATGAACACTACACAACAACAACCACCAAACGCACATAGCACACACATCCACACGCACACACTCACTTTAAACAAACACACTGTAGCACCCACTCCACACACTTTATAGCACACACCCACTTTAAACAAACACACTGTAGCACCCACTCCCCACACTTTATATTTATTGATGAAGGATTGCACTACAACTCGTACACCTTACTGTAAATTGTACCTAAAATTGTACCTCATCCCATTTCTGCTCTGCACTAGATAGTACTGTACATTAGTACACTGCATAGTATTGTATATTATATGGTAACTCAGAACATTGTACATATGTCTATACCGAACACTGTGACCTCATTTTTCTTCTTCTAAATTACATGCTATATTATGTTTGTTGTGAAGGGCCAGATTAAACCGAATATATATATTTATTTATATATATATATTTAATTGTATTTGTATATTCTCTAATATTCCCTGATATCCCTTGTATATTCCTTGTACAATATGCATTGAATATCCATTCTAGCCTACTGAACATCCCATAATAGTCTCCATTCTACTATTGGTCGAGACCTTGGTGCCAGGCTGCCATACCCCTCAGACCCAGTTCAAACGTACCGCTCCACATGTACGAACAAGTCCTAGTTCCGCGTAGGAATCTGACTACCGCACCACTAATGGGACTATTTGTTCATAGTGCGTATATATACTGCGCTACTAAAGTAGGACTTCCTTTTCAGTCCAGTTTCTTACCCTCCAATAGAGTCACAGACGTAAAGCCTCCCCGCGACGCCACGTGTGGGAGTAAGGCCAAGTTCGCCTACCATCGGTATTGAGACATCGTGTATATTAATATTTGAATAGTCATATTTGGCACTATATCGTCGAGTTGGACGTAGTCTATTAAGCTAATAATAGTCTGTTAATATATAGTGCTTCGTGCGGTGAGAATACTACCGTAGTCAGTACCCCATCGTTTCGGGCAGAGAACTGGCTGCTTATCCAGGGTGGTTGACCCCACGTGAAGCTGCACCCGAGGAGCCCCAGAGCCGACGAGCGAGTGGACCTGTATACCGGATTATTCTGCCGACGACAGCCCGCCTTCCCAGGCACGGATTATGCTTTGTATACTTTGATTATTCCATGGATAAAGACCCCCGACACTGCCGTGTGTTGGAACCCCCCCCCCTGGAGAGGACGCAAGGTGAGGAGACGCTCTGCAAGACGAGGTCGCTTCACGTCTCTCCTCCGTGGACCGGATGACGCCGGCCCACAAAGAGTCCACCTGCTTTCATCTGTGGTCCAAGGATCGCCGGCGCATTGAACGGCACTACAGTGGGTTCACCTGGGATACCCTTGGCCGGATGAGGCAGCCGGATTCTACCCCCCCCCCCTTCCTACTCCTGTCGGCTTACAAGCGACCGGATTAAACCCCCCTAGCGTATCCAGCCTATAATCATTAAAGTATCATTGCTGTTATTCCTTAACTATTCCAGGTCGTATATGTACCACCTGCGCCTTCAGAGATTGGACATTCTCTATTGATATACCGACGAATACTCTTGCCATAAAAGTGCATACTAATTTCCATTCATAAATGTGATTGATTTGATTAAGTGCTTGCTCTACACACCATCGCTGTGTAGAAATAAAGACCTATTTCTAATTCGTACATTTGTGTTGGATCCGTTTCATCTACGTGACAGTGTTCATCATAATATATTTATGCCGTGTACTGGGTGGCCGAATATTAAGTACAAAGGTAGTGGTAGTAAGTATCATATCTAGTAATACAGTCAGGGAATTGTACCCCTCAGTTACAATTGGTCCTTCGAGCCGGATGGTAATTAGTGTAATATTAATATAGTGTTATTAATATTGAAATGGCCTATGATGAACACTCCACGAAACGATCCTCCTAACCAACGCCCGCAGCGCGAACGACGGCTCCCTCAGTACTCAGAGGCTTACGCTGTCAGTCAACAACCTAGTCTTCTACTAAAGAAAAACTAGAAAGTAAAAGTATGTCTAACCCCAACGCCCAGACTACCCCGACCATAGAGGCCCCTACGGGCTCTAATGTAACTGACCAAGTTCACGGTGGGGACCAGTGGGAACCAGACATGACTTCACACCCCGCCAGTACTGAAGAAGTAGTCCCCGATGAGTCCCGGGAGGAATACAACGCTACCGAGAGAGAACTCGGCACGGAAGAAGACGGGGAGAGCACCGTGGAGATAGAGCTCCAAGGCTCCGCAAGGAGTACCCCGAGGGAAGGCTCCCCTATACAACCGCCTTCTCCCAGCGAGGCAGAGAGGACCCTACAGCAGGCCTTCCTCATCAGCCTGAACGCCGCTGCTGAACGCGACCGACTGCAGATCCAGCAGCGGAGCGAAGAAGAGCATATACGTCTAGAACTAAGACGCATTCAGAGAGAAGAGAATGTGGCCCGAGACCGAGCAGACAGCCAGCGAGCAGCTGCTGGTGCTCTACGGGACGCAGAGCGCGACAGACAGCAAGCGCAACTAATAGAACAGCTGATCAGACGGACAACACCCTCTCCCTCCGCCAGAGGCTCCAGGAACTCGTCTAGACACACCTCCAGGGCGGCATCCCCTAGCCGAGTAAACAACCCTGAACTTGACCAACAGACGAGGTCTATACCCCCCACAGACCACCTCCCCCCACCGGTCCAAGCGAGACCTAGCAACCGGGAAGGAGCAGCATATCCTGTGGAGAGGCTAAACCAGAGACTACAAGCACTGGATGACCTAACTGAAGACGAAGAGGAAGAGGAGGAGAACCACGCCCGACGACAGCACAGTACTCTACCGGACCAGGAGGTCCGGTACAGCCCAGGCTATACTCCCGCGGAGCTGCGCTACAGACCCCCGACTCTATACACGGGTGAGCACGACGCACGACCCGCACCGAGGAACAGCACCTGGACAAGCGGGCCATGGTACACTGCCGGTACCAGCCCATACCAAGGAGCGGGAGGAGACTCGCCTAGGAGGCCTCTCCCCCAACGCTCGCCGATGTATCCACAGTCAGCGTCATACATTGGCCCGCCTATGGTACCCGACTTCACCCAAGAGAACCGGGCCCAGTATACAGAACTCCGCATGTGTCTGGAGACCATGTTGGTGGATGTATTGGATGAACGCCATAAATACGCCATCCTACTGAAGCACTTAAAGGTGCCCCGCGCACATAATATAGCGCTCGCCTACGCGACTTCCACCACCCCATACACAGCAGCGCTGGTAGCATTGGACCAGAGGTATGGGCGCATATGGGATTACGTGATCCAGGAGATCCGACACATCGACCGCTTACCCCCAGCAATAGACAATCGAGCACTGGACGACCTGTCCATCAGAGTGCAGTCCCTGGTAGGGATGTTGGGAGCGCAGAGAGAGAAGGGGAGGCATGAACTTTACGCCAACTCAAATGTGGAAAGGATCTTGGAGAAGCTGCCGCCCGCTCGACAGGAGCGTTTTAGGCGACAGAGGGACCACCGAGACCCGAATGGCCCCGAACCGAACCTCCTCGATCTAGCAGACTTCCTGGCGAGAGAAGTCAGCAGCCTACGGCTAGATACATTCGGACGGAGCACCCCTGGCTCCAGAGAAGGAACCAGACGACTAAATGATGGAAGAAGATCGGTGACTGTGATGCACCAATCGGAGTCAGTACCGAGCAGCAGGAGCCACAGTACCCCCTCCAGAACGGAGAAGTGGAAGATAGTGTGCCCCTACTGTGAGAAAGAACACTGGCTAGCGCAATGTGACTCCTTCCCCAAGCTGAACGCGGAGGAAGCAAGTCAATGGATAAAGTCCAACAAGCGCTGTTTTCGCTGTGCGCGCTCACACATGGCAGCCGAATGCCGCTTAAAGAAAAGGTGCACCAAGTGCGATGGAGCCCATCTGGACATACTTCACGACAGTAACAGACGGCGCCCTTCACCCGCACCATCCAGCAGCAAAGCGAGCGTCATGCACATCGATCCCGCCAGCAGCAGTGGAGCCCGAGTACTCCTAAAAGTAGTGCGTGTGACACTAAGCTACCAGAATAAAGTCCTGGACACTTACGCCGTCCTCGATGACGGGTCAGAGAAGACCCTTCTGCTCGCCTCCGCTGCGGCCCAGCTAGGGCTGCGGGGAAGCGAAACCCAAATGACAATTCGGACAATAAGACGAGATTTGAAGACGATAAAGGGCGAGAATGTCTCATTCTCTATCGCAGCAAGCGGCCAGCCTGAGCGACGGTACCAGATTACAGACGCTTTCACCAGCCAAGAAATAGGACTGTCGCGGTACACATACCCCGTCGCCAAGCTGATGGAGAAATATGCACATCTGCGCAAGTTACCGATCCCGCTCATAGACAATGCTATGCCGACCCTGTTGATAGGCTCCGACCATGCAGACCTCATTGTCCCGATAGACCGGGTTCATACCGGACCCCGAGGCTGTCCTGCAGCAGTCGAGACCCGTTTGGGATGGACTCTCCAAGGCCCGCTCGCCAAATCTCTCAACCGAAGTACAGCCACTAGATGTCTCCACTCCCGAGTCACGGAGGGAGAAACCGCACTCCTGCAACACGTAGAGCGGCTATGGACCTTGGAACAAATGCCCTTTAAGAACGGAAAGAAAGACATTCGCTCTAAAGATGACATTTACGCCATTCACCTCCTCGAGACAGGGACCAAGAGAGTCCCGGTCAACGGCGTGTTGAGATACGCCACGCCACTCCTGCGGCGAGAAGGAATGCCTACTTTCCACGCCAAGACAGACGCCACAGAACGGTACCTGCTGAACACGGAGCGGCGCTTAGCCAAGAACCCCGCCCAAGAGAGTGTATACCGCGCTGAGATTGAGAAGCTCATCACAGCGGGACACGTCACAAAGATGGACATTAAAGAGGCTGACCAGACCACTGAATCGTGGTACGTGCCTCACCACAAGGTCCATCACAACGGTAAAGACCGCATAGTATTTAACTGCAGCTACCAGATCGGATCCCAAAATCTGAATAAAGAGTTACTGCCCGGTCCCACACTCAGCCCCTCCCTACTCGGCGTTCTACTCCGCTTCCGCCAGGAAAAGGTGGCCATCAGCGGGGACATTAAAGGAATGTTCCTGCAGGTGAGACTAGTAGAGGCGGACAAGCCCCTGTTACGGTTCCTATGGAGAGAGAAGCCAGGAGATGAGCACCCAGCCATCTACCAATGGGAAGTCCTCCCCTTCGGAACGACGTGCAGCCCCTGCTGTGCTACATTTGCACTACAGAAACATGTAGCAAAGGACCCAGCAGCGGACGAAGAGGTCCGACACAGCGTAAAGAACAGCTTCTACGTAGACAACTGTCTACAAAGCCTTTCAACCCAAGAAGAAGCCGAGGCTCTCCTGATTAAACTCCGCGCCTCATTGATCAAAGGCGGCTTTGATCTCAGGCAGTGGGCCAGCAGCGATCCGCAAGTACTGCGCAGCCTCTCCTCCGAGGACAAGGCAGCCAGCAGCGAGACCTGGATGGCTACAATCCCGGGAGAAGCCCAGGAGATGACCCTGGGATTGGTGTGGCGATTCAAAACAGATTCGCTTCACTACAGACACAAGCCCCTGACTACGGAGCAGGGAAGGCCGGCGGCGGCGCCGACCACCAGACGGAGTGTGTACACAACACTCGCCCGACAATATGACCCGCTAGGATGTATTCTACCGTACACCACCAGGGCAAAAATGATTGTACGAGCATTGTGGGACAAGGACCAGGGCTGGGACGACCCCATTCCCGCACACCTTGCATCCACCTGGAGAGAGTGGGAGATGGAGCTCCACTCACTCCCAGGCGTTAATATGCGCCGAAGCTACTTCCCACCCACGGTGAGGCCAGAGACATGTAAAATGGACTTACACGTCTTCAGAGGTCGCATACGGATCAGTAGCCTACTTGCGGGCCCAAGAGAAGGGGGAGAGATCTACACAGCATTTGTCCTCGCCCGCTCGAGAATAGCCCCACGCAAGCAACAATCTATCCCACGTCTAGAGCTCTGCGCAGCCCTAGCCGGAGCGCACCTAGCCACGCTCATCCAACGTGAGCTCACCATACCGGTGTCTAGAACAATCCTGTGGTCAGATTCCACGACGGTACTCGCCTGGATCAAATCGGACTCATGCAAGTACAAAGTCTTCGTGGGAGTCAGAGTCACCGAGATTCAAGACTTAACCGAAGAGTTAACCGGAGAAACAGAGTGGCGCTACGTTGATACAAAACAGAACCCAGCTGACGTCATCACCCGGGGGATGCCCCTGGATGACCTCACCCGTCGCAATGTCTACAGTGACGGCCCCGCATTCCTAAGACTCCCGGAAGGACAGTGGCCCATGCCTATCCCGAGGGAAGCAAGTCCAGAGGAGGTGGAAAATAAGAAGTCTGTGTTCTGTGGATTGAGCACCGTAGCCTCCACCGACCCTAACATAGACGATTGCACGTCCATAGAGAGTGCACAACAAAGAACATTCCTGCGGTACCACCCGGAGTGCAAGTCCCCCGCTGATATGTCAGCAGCTAACTAGGAGGAAGCAGAATTGCTTCTACTGCAGCGAGCCCAGAGAGACTCGTTCCCTGATGAATTGGCCTGTCTACAGGGAGGAAAGCCCGTCCCATCCGACAGCAGATTAATTCATCTGGCCCCCGAGAGCGACGCTCATACCCTCATCAGAGTGGGTGGTCGCCTACGCAGAGCCCCCAATCTACCGGATGACATTAAATACCCGATCGTATTGAACAGCCGACACAAGGTCACAGAGCTGATTATAAAGAAATACGATGAGGATGTACATCACGCAGGAGCAGAAAGAGTCTTCGCGGAAATCAGACGTCGTTACTGGATCCTACAAGGAAGAGAGGCGGTACGACGCTTCCAGCGAACATGTCTAGACTGCCGCAAGTGGCGCGCGCAGCCCAGCATACCAAGGATGGCTGACCTTCCTCCATGTCGCCTCCGAATCGGTGACAAGCCATTCCACTCAACGGGTATGGACTGCTTTGGCCCGCTGCACATAAAGAAAGGAAGAGGAACCGAGAAGCGGTGGGGTATTGTATTCAAATGCATGACCACCAGAGCGATACACATCGAGCTTCTCCCGACCATGAGCACAGACTCATTCCTTATGGCCTTCCGTAGATTCACATCACGGAAAGGAAGACCGTCTACCCTATTGTCCGATCATGGGACAAACTTCAAAGGCGGCGAAAGAGAGCTGAGAGAGAGCTTCCAAGCTATGGGCCCAGAACTTAAGACCCACCTCGCTCCAGCACAGGTTGATTTCCAATTCAACCTCCCAAACGCACCCCACTTCGGTGGCACTTGGGAACGAGAAGTGCGCTCCATAAAGACAGCCCTGTACGCAGTACTTGGGGCCCAGACTGTGGCGGAAGAAGTCCTAATGACAGTCCTCACGGAGATTGAGGGAGTACTTAACTCGAAGCCCCTCGGATATGTCTCCAGTGATGTGGCGGATATCGACCCAGTTACCCCCAACACACTCCTGATGGGGCGGCTAGATCCTGCATTACCCCAGACAATGTACCGGCCTGAAGAAGCGAACGGCCGACGAATGTGGAGGTACAGCCAAGTATTAGCCGACAAGTTTTGGAGCAGTTTCCTACTGCACTACCTACCGTCTCTACAGACCCGCCAGAAGTGGGTAAAGGAGAGAGACAATTTGACAGAAGGAACAGTCGTCATGATTATTGATCAATCACTGCCCAGAGCTATGTGGCCGGCCGGCCGCGTAAGCAAAGTGATCACCGGTGCCGACGGCAAGGTCCGAGCAGCTGAAGTGCTCGTCCAGGGTCGCACTTACACCCGTCCCGTGGCGAGGCTCATAGAACTGCCCCGACTCCCAGACACAATCGATGATGACCATGACCCTATAACCCTATGACTTTGTGAAGTTGACTGACCCCTACAGCAAACCCTTATGTGTAAATAGACAACGCGATTAATCTGTCTCTGTTTAACTGATTAGGTCTGGGACCAATCAGGGGGTGGCTGTTGTGAAGGGCCAGATTAAACCGAATATATATATTTATTTATATATATATATTTAATTGTATTTGTATATTCTCTAATATTCCCTGATATCCCTTGTATATTCCTTGTACAATATGCATTGAATATCCATTCTAGCCTACTGAACATCCCATAATAGTCTCCATTCTACTATTGGTCGAGACCTTGGTGCCAGGCTGCCATACCCCTCAGACCCAGTTCAAACGTACCGCTCCACATGTACGAACAAGTCCTAGTTCCGTGTAGGAATCTGACTACCGCACCACTAATGGGACTATTTGTTCATAGTGCGTATATATACTGCGCTACTAAAGTAGGACTTGCTTTTCAGTCCAGTTTCTTACCCTCCAATAGAGTCACAGACGTAAAGCCTCCCCGCGACGCCACGTGTGGGAGTAAGGCCAAGTTCACCTACCATCGGTATTGAGACATCGTGTATATTAATATTTGAATAGTCATATTTGGCACTATATCGTCGAGTTGGACGTAGTCTATTAAGCTAATAATAGTCTGTTAATATATAGTGCTTCGTGCGGTGAGAATACTACCGTAGTCAGTACCCCATCGTTTCGGGCAGAGAACTGGCTCCTTATCCAGGGTGGTTGACCCCACGTGAAGCTGCACCCGAGGAGCCCCAGAGCCGACGAGCGAGTGGACCTGTATACCGGATTATTCTGCCGACGACAGCCCGCCTTCCCAGGCACGGATTATGCTTTGTATACTTTGATTATTCCATGGATAAAGACCCCCGACACTGCCGTGTGTTGGAACCCCCCCCCCTGGAGAGGACGCAAGGTGAGGAGACGCTCTGCAAGACGAGGTCGCTTCACGTCTCTCCTCCGTGGACCGGATGACGCCGGCCCACAAAGAGTCCACCTGCTTTCATCTGTGGTCCAAGGATCGCCGGCGCATTGAACGGCACTACAGTGGGTTCACCTGGGATACCCTTGGCCGGATGAGGCAGCCGGATTCTACCCCCCCCCCCTTCCTACTCCTGTCGGCTTACAAGCGACCGGATTAAACCCCCCTAGCGTATCCAGCCTATAATCATTAAAGTATCATTGCTGTTATTCCTTAACTATTCCAGGTCGTATATGTACCACCTGCGCCTTCAGAGATTGGACATTCTCTATTGATATACCGACGAATACTCTTGCCATAAAAGTGCATACTAATTTCCATTCATAAATGTGATTGATTTGATTAAGTGCTTGCTCTACACACCATCGCTGTGTAGAAATAAAGACCTATTTCTAATTCGTACATTTGTGTTGGATCCGTTTCATCTACGTGACAGTGTTCATCATAATATATTTATGCCGTGTACTGGGTGGCCGAATATTAAGTACAAAGGTAGTGGTAGTAAGTATCATATCTAGTAATACAGTCAGGGAATTGTACCCCTCAGTTACAATGTTATTTGATACTATCTTGTCTAGCACAGTCTCTGGAGCGTAACAGTAAGAAGCATTTTGTATGAAAGTATTCTGTACTTCTGTATGACAACTATTAAAGAACTTGAACTTGAACTTGAACTTTGTTTCTCTGTGCTGTGGATCTTTTTATACGTGGTGGTTTGTTATTCCAAATAAATGTGTATGCGGAAGAGTGTAATTTTTTCCAGTAACCATCTGGAGGGGGTAACGGTAGCATTGAGCTGATGAAGTTGATTCTAGGTAGGACGTCCATCTTAACTATTGATACCCGTGCCTGTACTGAGTTTTTAAGTTTTGACCACCTGTGTATACCACCTGGATTTTTATGTAATTGTGCTTCACCGTTTGGCTTATGGTAGGGAATACTTCAACTCCCAAACATCTAAAGTGTTTAACCATTGGTATCTCTTCTGGAAGGAGTATATATTTTTTTGCAGGGGCGTTAAGTGGAAGGAAAGCCGACTTCGGCCAATTTATCTTAAATCCCGATAGATCGCCAAAGTCATCAATCAACTTGAGATGAGGCATTGCGGTGTTGGGGTTTTGCATGAACAGTATTACGTCGTCCGCATATAAACAAATTTTATGTTGTGTGCCCTTGATTACGATTGGTTCTATGGATTTGGATTGTCTTATATATTGTGCTAAAGGCTCTAATGATAAATCGAATAGTCCGGGACTAAGAGGGCAACCCTGTCTAGAAGAGCGTGATACCGGAAAGATTTCGGAGGTGATTATACCTGTTGTAATTATGGCCGATGGGTCTTTGTATAATACTTTAATCATATCAATGAATCCTTTTCCAAACCCCATCCTTTCTAATACTGCCCATAGATACGACCATTCCAACCAATCAAAAGCTTTCATTGCATCCAGGGACAGCATCGCCTTAGGTGTGGTGTCATCCTTGCTGGCATCTAGTACGTGTAGTAATCGTCTTATGTTATCAGTGATCAAGCGGCCTCTTATGAAGCCAGTTTGATCCGGATGAACTAAAGACGTCATATGCTTTTGAAGTCTGATGGCTAATACCTTAGAGTACAGTTTGATATCGGTTCCGAGGAGGCTTAAGGGTCTATAACTACCGCACTCGGTGGGGTCTTTGTCTTTTTTAAGGACTGTTATGAGTGCAATATTGTCGTTCTTATGGAAGTTCCCCTCCTTGACTGAGTATAAAATCATATTAAGTAATAGGGGTCCAATTATGTCCCAACATGAGAAGTACATTTCTGGTGGGATACCGTCTCTTCCAGGAGCCCTACCACTTTGCATTTCAGATATGGCCTTCCTGAGTTCCTCTAGTGTGATAGGTGTTTCTAACTGTTTAGCGTCATCCTCTGAAAGTTTGGGGAGGTTAATTTGATTAAGATATGTGTCCATTTTGTTTTGATCGAAGGTCGTTTCTGATTTATACAAGTTGGAGTAGAACTCTTTAAATGTCGCATTTATTTTTTTAGGGTCTGTAACAAGTCCTTGTTGTGCTTTAACTTGAGTTTCCAGTCGAACCGAGTCGTTGTATTGTAAAGAAGTAAATAACGTAGAGTAAAGCGTTTCCAGTTCCGCCAGTTTTGAGCATCGATTCTTGCGTATTTGAGGAAAAGCTATCGGTGAAATCCTTGATCATTCCCTTTACCGACATCCATAACATTCTGGGGTCCTGCACCGAATTCGCATTCTCCAGTAGGAATACCGAGAGAGCTTCTTTGAGTTGTGTAATGAATTCCTTGTTATTAAGCAGCATCGAGTTAAATCGCCATCTTGGGGCTCGGGATGACAGTATACCAAATGATCCTTTTAGGAGTAAATAAGAGTGATCTGATAATGCATTGGGTACCATTTCCACATCATAGTTATCAAATAGTCTCGGGGATGCAAAAACATAATCTATTCTGGATAGTGTGTTATGTCTTGCAGTTCGACAAGGGTACTTCCGGGTCGTGGGGTTGAGTGATCGCCATAGATCATTTACACCTGTATTCTTCGACCAATCCTTTAACGCATTAGATGAATTTTTCTGTTCGTTGGAAAAGGAGGGATAAGATTTATCCATCCCTGGATCCCAAATGGCATTAAAATCCGCACCAATTATAAATCAGTATTCGGGAAGGTCTAACTAACATTGTTCTGGTAAGTGTAGTGAAGAAATTAGCTTCGTACAAATTTGGGGCGTATACCGCTACCAACGCTATTTTCCTGTTCTTGTGTACAATCTTAGCTATAGTTATCCGACCATCTGCATCAGACCATACTCCCTTCAATTCAATATTCAACTTCCGTTTAACGACTATGGCAACTCCACGGGTTCTCGTTCCAAAGGAAGAGTGACTAATGTTATGGTATATGTTGTCCGCTAACGTAGCTATGTCTTCCCCTAAAATGTGCGTTTCGCTTAGCAGAGCCACGTCAACCTGTTTGTTTTTTATCAGTGTGAGCACGCTTTTGCGTTTGTGTTGATTATTTATTCCCCCAGTATTCCAGATCATTATATTCAAACTAGCCATGTTGTTGTGTAGTTGTTGGTAATGCTTCTGGAGTGCGAATCTACAATAGATATACATCCAACTATTGAGGTCCCGTTGAGAGCCAAGCTTAAAAACATACATATATACAAATAATAATCCCCTAAATCCCCCTCCCTCCGAGAGTCGTACAGGACTGTGTTCCATAGACACATCCTACGCGTATGACTCCCTCCCTTAAGCCACCGGGTTGCCCAAAATGAGCTTTCTAACCCTAATCTTCCTATGCTAATTGCCATAGGATCTAAAACGTTCATTCTACTTTAATAGAATGTCACTTTTGGTCTTGCGCCTTCCCATTAATGTAATAAAAATAGTGTGAAAAATGAAGAATATACCTCCATTGATATATTTATTTGAACCTAACTTGTATATGTTGGAACCTTCAGAAAAAAGAAGAAAAAGAAAAGAGAGGAGAAAAAACTAATAAAAATAAGAAATAAAATAAAACTCAACAAAAAAAATAGATTTTTAGAACTAAATTATGCAAATCCCTAAAGCAGTGGAGCAATTGCAATAATTAAAATATTAGAATAACCTTGTCATGCGTATACCTTTAGACGAGGATGATGTTTTTAAAACCTTATTGAACTTCCATCTCTGGTTCATATGCATATACACACCGGATGTTATTGTTACAGGCCTTCATTGTAGGAGTACAGTGTATGCTAGAAAGTTGTAGAATATCCTTGTAAATTTGTAAACACTGATGTTATGTTCCAGAATGTACTTCCTGTCCAAGAGTTATGACCTTCTAGTGTTTTCCAGTATATTCCAGTGTGTCCCTGAACGGTCGAGAGAAGAATCCAGAAGAATCCAAAATATTCCAGAGTGTTCCCAATGTCACTGTTGGATTATTGCCTGCTCAAAAACCAGAAATCTATAAAGTGCCTATCGTTTCGTATTAAACACTTTGTGCCTCAGTGTTGCCTACAGGCATATCTGCTGTCGCTTTTGTAGTTGAGCCGTGGCAAAGTCATTCTAATTAAAATAATAAAAAGTAAGAAAAAGAGAGAGATGAATAGGCTTGTCTTCTGATACGGGCCTATGGTGCGACTGGCTCCCGGGGGCCGATATCAAGTTGCCTCATGTATTCATCGGCGTCTTTAGGCGAGCGTAACCCGAATCTTTTACCATCTTCCCCCAAGATGGAGAGAGAAGCTGGGTAACGAAGGCTGGGTTTAAGTTTTCTCCTGTAGAGCTTCTGCAGCACCTCTTTGTAAGGGATATGTAGGGAAATGGCCTCCCTGCATAAATCCTCGTAGAAAGACACTGGTTTGTCATTATATTTCAGTCTCCCCCAACATTAGAAAATAAAACATTAGAAAATAAAACATTAGAAAATACAATTGACCAAAAACATCACAACATACCTGTCAAGCATAAGAAATATACAATGCCGTCAGCCTTAAGCACATCAATGTTGGTAAGTACACACATCTCTGTGGTAGGAGAAAACTTCGGTTAGAACACACACTTCTCAGCAGCGCCAGATGTAAAGCCCCTCCCCCCCATGAATACTATCTTACCAACGTGCTCATATAAAAGTTCGCGAAAACGGCCAAATCTCTTATATACAGATACACAACTGCACATCATCAACATCAAACCACTGTTCATAACTCGGTTCATTACTTGGAAACCTATTTACAACATTATCGGCTTAGACCAGAGATATAACATCAAGGTACTGTGGCAACCCCAAGCCACCCCTGGGCTTGGTGATTGATGGACGTTACGTAGCGACCCAATGGCTGGGCGCTGCCCATGTTTGGGTGTCCGCTTCCGGACGCACCTGTCGCTAGAGAATCATCAGGAGTGATTATCGAATCACGGCGCGGTGCGCCTGTTGAGGAGGGGGGACTTAATGGAGCCGAGGAGCCCCCTCTCAGTCCCCCGTAGCAGCGCAAGGCGAGAGGCCACAGAGCGGAGACACCGCCCGGCCGACAGATTAACGCCAGTGACGCCTGAAGTGACGATTTCAAAATAAAAGACCTATTTACAATAGTTGGTTGTCCCAAATCATTCAGAATTTACAATAAACTAAAAACGGTAAACTAAACAGCTGATCATTCTTCAAACCGTTACACGTGCGGCTCTCCACCACTGTCCCCAGTGGGTCCAGTCTCCTCCCCACCACTGAGCCAGCCTTTTTCACCAACTTATCCAGCCACCTGGCATCCCTGGCCGTGGTATTACCACCCCAGCAGACAGCGGCATAGAGGAGCACACTTGCCACCACTGCCTGATAGAACATGTACAACATTTCCCCACACACATTAAAAGACCTGAGCCTCCTAAGAAAGAACAGCCGGCTCTGTCCTTTCTTGTAGCGCGCTTCCGCATTTGCAGCCCAGGCCAGCTTATCGTCCAGGTGCACGCCTAAATATTTGTACGTCTGCACCGTCGCTATGTCGTTTCCTCGTATGCTGACCGGTGGTTTCGACCTGCGAAAGTCCAGTATCATCTCCTTGGTTTTAGTTGCGTTCAGGAGAAGGCCGTTCCATTTGCTCCAGTCACTGAAGGCTTGCACCAGGTCCCTGTACTCTCCCTCCTGTTCCTTCCTCACACACGCTACAATCGCAGTGTCGTCCGAGTATTTTTGGACATGGCAAGACTCAGAGTTGTAAGTGAAGTCTGCCGTGTAGAGGGTGAACAGGAACGGAGCGAGAACAGTCCCCTGTGGAGCCCCAGTGCTGCTGACCACTGTCTCCGAGACACAGTTGCCCATTCTGACAAACTGTGAAAAGTGATCGCATCGCCATCGCGATTACCAGAGTATCTATACACGTTTCGATGGTAAAATACACTTAGGCAACGGAATTTGCAATTGATGAATCTATATTCAAGCAGGAGGAGGGGCCCCTACCAAGGAAATAAAAAAAGAGAAGGCCGCGTATCAACACCAAGCCATTCCAGTTCAGACACAGACGATATTGCCACCTGGTGATAGTTAATCAGAATTGCAGTTCTAATGTATGTGAATGTGCCACGGTGATGCAGATCGCTCCGGGCAAGTCTGTAGAGCGGGGATCAAAGTAAAAAGATCAAACGATCCAAAAACGTAATATCTCGTTTTTGGCACTCAACGCTTGTCAAGCAAACACGTAATTTTCCGTTTTTGGCACAGAATGAGTTAAGCAAAGGTAGGTCTCAGCCATCAGGCTCCACAACCACGGGTGTTACGAGTTGGATAACGCGTTGGACCCATGTGCAGTGCAGAACAGAGGAGACGGGATGCAGTTTCTACTAATTTCTACAAAATTGCCTCATGCCAGCCAGCTAGCTAATGCACTCTATCTATCTTTGATTGGCTACTTGTACATTCAGGGGGGAGGGGGGGTAACATTCTAACTAAATCTCAGTTCAGGGCTTTGAAAGGAAGAAAGTCAATTCAGCTATTTGATGAAAGGACTACACTCCCAGAATTCATCATCATCATCATTTCACACCTGAACAAAGGCCCAGCTTCTAGTCTGTCATTCCTTTGTTATTCCAATGACCTTTGACCCAAGATGCCCAGAGAGAATTTTGTTGATAAAGCTAGGGTGCAGTCATGATAAATGTTATTTTCTATACCTTATATATTGTTATTTGTATAAGATATATATTCACTCTGTATTTGTATACCAAATTCAAGTTCACTGTCAACTTTGATAAACTGCTTGTAAAACCTAAACAATGTATTGCCCAGATAGCAAAAAATTAGTGAATCAACGTTGAAATAGGGTTCAGCAGAAATATTGAATCTATGTTGAAGCCTGACATCTAAATTATATAGATCGTTGTCTATGACCCTAACGTTGAATCAACGTTAGGTGTCAACCATAGCTGATACTATATCAATGTTGATTCAACCATCATCTAAATGGTAATATACATGCACATTTTAGTTGATTTTATATTGAATCAATGTTAGACATCAATGTTTATTCAACCATAATCTAAATGGTAATCTACATGCACATTTTAGTTGATTTTATATTGAATCAATGTTAGACATCAATGTTTATTCAACCATAATCTAAATGGTACTGTCGTGGAAATATATTATCATACCATTGTGGTATTGTATGAGAGGGCGCTGTCATCAGATATCAGCGTAGTATGTGCGTTTCTCTTTAAGAGAACCACACATTAGCCAGTCAAAACAATTTGGTTATGATCTATGTTGATCCTTGCTATAAGGCCATAAGTGACATTGTTATGGGATCCGCTCTGTTTTCCTTGTAAAGCAGCCATAATAGTCATTTCAGCCAATCCTCAGAGTGATGTTCCAGTTCCTTCCACGTCATATGTATATATTAATTTTGTATTAACGGTCTTGGGGGACGAGAGATCGTCCTCACTTGGTGATCGGACATTTGTTTACATGGTCTGATCTTCAACTGTGCATTCCTTATCAATTGATCTATGTGAGGAATTAAATCTATTTTCTATTTCCTTATTTCAACTTTTGTACTCAGAACAAGTTATTGCTCATTATTATATTATTAATCTCCCATAACAGATGGCGACGAGGATTTACAGTTACATTAGGGTGTCAAGATAGACCAGACAGCGGGAGTTCAGAGCGGTGCATTGCCGACGAGCAATCCAGGGGAATACTAAATTATCCCCTGCCCTAAGCCTCCGGGGAAAGGATTCAGGAAAAGGGGGGACACCTGGACACCGACTGTTTTGTCATCTCTGGCAGGTAAACCCATATGGATGCGTGCGGGAGTTGGAAGTTATTTTGAGATTTTGAGTCCAGATGTTGTCTAGGGCTGGAACATAGTATTGTTTTTTTTTGGGTACCCTTTTTTATGGTTTTCCTCTGGACACTTTAAATTAAGAGGTATGTTCCGATAATTGGCGTGAATTACATTTGTATACGAAATAACAGGTGTGTGCAAAGTACTGTGGGTATAGTGGAAAGGGAAGTTCATGCAAATACTTTTAGGCACTGATTCTGGAAGTATATGAGAAGGTTTAGATTCTGTCGGTTTCCTAACAGAGAGGCGGGAAGTTGGACCGTGCGTGGGATGCCAAAAGATAGGGGGACAGGGGCTTATGTGTTAGTACGTGATTAGTTTTCCACTACCCTATCTGGTCATACTGCAGTTTTTCTGAAAAGAAATAGGATAGGGGCATTGTATCCGAAATAACAGGCGTGTGTTAGTACGCTACTCCACAGAGCTTTTTTCTCGAAAGTGTTCAGAGGAAACGATTTGTCTGCCACATATTTTATTGTGGGTTTTTATTTTTTAATTTTATTTTCTGTTTGGTTTTGTTTTGTTTGGTTTGTTTTTGTTATATTTGTTATCTTTATTTTATTTGCGCTATGGGAAGAAGCAGGAGCAAGTTGGCGGGGCCATAGGGTGAGGAAAGTGGAAGAGTGAAGTATATGAGAAGCACTTATGGTTTAGATTCTGTGGCATACGTCGACAAGTGGGTAAAGGAAAACAATTTTCCGATAGGGGGTTCTTTCTCATTGACTGAGTTGAAAGAGTTGGAGGAAGCATTGAGGGAAGTGAGGAGTCGGTTGAGGAAAAAGAAGCGTGTTAAAATAGAAGTTGTGGAGGATTTAGAGAAGCAAGAGGCTTGTTTAGGTCTATGGAAGAGGGAGGCAGAGAGGAGAGAGGGAAGAAGAGCGATGAAGCTTTTGCCTGCAGACGATGTAGAGGATAACATTTAGCTGTCTGTCTCTTCCCCCACGGCGGTGGTGTCGCTGCTTTGTCTGGACCCTGGCCTCGATGCCTTTCCGTGTGTGAGGCCTCCCCTACGTCAACCACCTGGACTACCGGCGGCGGCTACTGGATCTCCCCTGCGTCAATCACCTGGACTACCGGCGACTGAGCCTCCCCTGTGGCAACCACCTGGACTACCGGCGCCTCTCCTGCCACACTTTGATTCCTCCTGCCCTGGAGAGCTACCTCCCCCTCCGCCAGTGCCGTGGCAGCCTCCGACGCCACCTAAGCCGAACACGCCAAAGGCTGGATTGACAACAACGGATGACCTTTTCCACATTTCCAAACAGCTGAGGGAGCTCCAGCTGTCCGTGGAACGAAATACACGGGCTACGTCAAAAGTCATAATGGGGGCGAGGTCCACATCAGGGGACCCTTCCTCGTTGGTGTTGACTTTGGTGAGAGCTGTCACACAACTTTCGAGGGAGGACGGAGCTGGCCAGACCGTTCCGAGAGGACATCAGAGGGGAAATGCCTATAAAAAACAGGGACAGCGTCAACGCCCAGCGGCGTGCTTCATTTGTGGTGAAAACAATCATTGGTTCCGAGATTGCGATCAAAGGGATCAATTGGAGAGGAAAAAGGAGCAGTGGCGCGCTGAGGTTCAACAACAGCGCCGTAAAGGAGGACGAGGTGGAACGGGAGAGAGAGGGAGAGAGGAACATGGAGTGGAGCCATCGCATTGACTGGGAGGGGGATCACAGCGGATGGGTGTCGAGGCGAGGAGGGCCGGGCAGAGCAGCGACCGCAGGCAGAGTATAAACACACTACACACACACTCTCAACCGACTTCGCACACATGCAATGTGCAATGAAAAACAAAATGAAGGAATGCACACACTGATAGCGGAAGCCATTTCGCATATTGAAAGTAGAGGGCCTGTTTTAGCTGTAGAAACATATTTAAAGTTTGAGAATACAGCTTACTTAAAGATGCCAGTTATGACTTTGTATATTTCAAATGCACCGGTGACATTCATTGTTGACTCAGGAGCAACACATAGCGTGCTTACGGTAAAAAGTTGTCCAGGGGCAAAATAAGCGGGCGCTATGCATTTTCCAGGGGGGCATCTGGGACTGTAATCAGAGAAAACTATACATTGCCGATGTCTTGCGTCATACAGGATGGAGGGAAGGCGGACTTGAGTTTTAAACATAGGCAAACCATGCACATTTTGATCTCTCTGACCCGGCACCGTTTTAGCTGTGGTCATCTCCCATGACAGTTTTGTAAAGCTCAGGTGATACTATCACACACCCACTTCTATCCCAAAACTACGTATTGCAGCTTTACGTTAACTTGAGTGGTTTGTCTTGTTCTCCACTCGCTCTGTTCCCTCTGCCCTGCCTCTGAAAGCCCACAACTAGGAGGGACAGCCTTTCGGGTCCAACACATTAGCCTATTACCTTCATCTGGGAGTATTAATACATATCCACTCTATTATCCACAAGCATACATTACTTGTGAACGCGCATGTACCTCTTGCACTCGCCTGTCCCAAAACACACTATTACAGCTGGCGTCATAACAAAAACCCTGCCGCTCTGCATGTTTGAAAGTGAGAGGGCAAGGTTATGACATCCGTCCTTCCATCAAATTTTCCTAGTTAATTTACCGCAGGGTTTTCCCTCCATTTTTTTTGTCTCTGTTAAATACACAGTGATGGTCAGATATAGGTAATTCGATTACTGATACTTTATCAATTAAGGCTAGGATGTCACCTAGATTATTGTGCAGCAGTATAGTCCTCTGTATCCAAAGGTCAACTAAAGAAATTGCAAACTGCCCACCACAGAGCTGCAAGGTTAGTTTTTCAGGAACACTGTCTTTTCGTCTCAACCTGTTTTCTTATACAAACAAATTGTCAGATGCAACCAGGTTCATTCTTGTTTTACTGGGTCAGCTGATGATGGGCAGATTACGTTACCACGTCCAAAATCTTTAAAGTTTATCGTGCCATCAATCATTGGAATAACTGCCCACTGAACATAAGTAAATTGAATAGTAAAGTGTCTTTCAAATACCACCTAAGAATGCACTACTTAAATATGTGAACTGATGTTGGTAATGATGTCTACATTGTTAATTGTGACCTGGCACCTTTAGATGCTACCATCTCCCCCCAATATATATATATATATATATATATATATATATATATATATATATATATATATATATATATATATGTATATACACACATATACATATATATATACACATATATATACAGTGGCTTCCCCTCGCCACTTAGGCGACAGCTAATGGGGATCCTTTTCAACAATAAACAATATGACTTGCTGCCATAGTGAAGCCCCTTCCTTCTGCCCATTATACCTGTCTCAATGTATAGCAAAAATGAATCCTTGGCCCATGATTGAAACCATAATCAAAATAAAGACCAAAATATACACTATCTCTATTGGAATGGAGACTTCAGCACAGGATAAACTAGGGATGGGCAAAAATAATCCAGATCACATGATGTAGACATGAAGCCCTAGACAGACTATTTGTTTAGTTAAATAGTTGTCATTCTATATTCTTAAAGAAACATTCCCATCAGGTCTCTCGCGGAACCCTCATGACTCATGACATGCAGGAGGGCAATAGCTGGCCTCAGATTAGGGCCTGTGTTGTTTTTCATTCTATCCTGTTGATAACACATTTACACTCCCAACACCAGAAACCGTGTAGCCTGCCCCGTTTGTTTTTCATTCTATCCTGTTGATAACACATTTACACTCCCAACACCAGAGACCGTGTAGCCTGCCCCGTTTGTTTTTCATTCTATCCTGTTGATAACACATTTACACTCCAGTGTGTGATGTCTGTTTTCCTTTATGTGACAACTTTAGGCGTGGCGCTCTGGAAAAAAAAAATTTTGAAGTAGGGCCGCACATTCAGAGAAACTGACAGACACATAGCCGACACATTCTGGTACATTATTTCTTAAATATTTGGCATGTTGAATCGTTTGATGCTGGAATTAGTGTGTGATGTATTTTCTCTTTTTGTTTTCCGAGGGAGAGATGGGGCGTGTCCTGCTGTTCCATTCCCACCGGTGATTGGCTTACGCGGGGAGCAGACCGGGCCGGCTGTGGACGCTTTCCCAGCCCATGACTGCTGGACCACGAACAATAGGATGGTGGGTGGGGGGTGATAGGTCGCGTCCGTGGGTAGAGACAGGCTTTTCTAAAAGCCCTCTCGGGAGCATGATTTTTTGGCACGGCGGGACACCTGTATAACAGGGATCTTTTGCTGCCCATTGAAGTTCCAGTGCATCAGAACCCCCCACTGCGACAAGAAGACGAGGGGTAGCTAGTATAGTGTTGTTCGTGGTTGTCAAGCTCTGGTTTGTCTACCTCTGAGATGTCCCATCGCCGCGGGGTTTTTTTTTTGGAATGGTGTGGACGTGCCCTGTTTCATCTCCGGATTCTGCAATGTCAAGAGGCAAGTTGCGGTTAATATTACACATTAGAGGTTGTGTTGTCCTTAGAGTTCCAAGAAAGTTTTTGTGTCTGTCAGTTTTGTTGTTTTTTAATTCCTTTTCTTATTATTATTATTCTTATTTTTATTATTATTATTATTATTATTTTATTATTATTATTATTCTTATTTTATTATTATTATTATGACTATTGTTGTTGTTATTATGATATGTTCTGGGGTTTTCGGTGGATGGTTATTTTTCTGCAAAATACTTTTCCTGGGATTTTGTGTTTCTTTCCAGCTTGAGAGGAGAGATGTTTTCCATCTGGACCTGTGTTGTGTTGTGACCAGCGCCGGGATGCTGTGCTGGGTTCACGACTTGGACATTTCATCATCTCACGGTTCACAACTTGGACATTCCATCACCTCACTGGGATGGAGATCCTGTGTTCACCGTCCCTCATCCTGGCCGCCTTTATATGTAGGCCGCTGTCTCCCTCTAGGGGCTGGTGGTAGTAGTTGTTTAAATGTGATAATTATTTCTGTTTTGTTTTATATGGTGATAATAATGTTGATTATATCATCAAAAGGAGGGAACTGTCGTGGAAATATATTATCATACCATTGTGGTATTGTATGAGAGGGCGCTGTCATCAGATATCAACGTAGTATGTGCATTTCTCTTTAAGAGAAGCACACATTAGCCAGTCAAAACAATTTGGTTATGATCTATGTTGATCCTTGCTATAAGGCCATAAGTGACATTGTTATGGGATCCGCTCTGTTTTCCTTGTAAAGCAGCCATAATAGTCATTTCAGCCAATCCTCAGAGTGATGTTCCAGTTCCTTCCACGTCATATGTATATATTAATTTTGTATTAACGGTCTTGGGGGACGAG
The DNA here is from genome assembly GCF_963971535.1 of Notolepis coatsorum. Taxonomy (NCBI): domain Eukaryota; kingdom Metazoa; phylum Chordata; class Actinopteri; order Aulopiformes; family Paralepididae; genus Notolepis; species Notolepis coatsorum. The sequence goes on along the minus strand of NC_140180.1, from coordinate 34,522,646 downwards.
AGATCGTCCTCACTTGGTGATCGGACATTTGTTTACATGGTCTGATCTTCAACTGTGCATTCCTTATCAATTGATCTATGTGAGGAATTAAATCTATTTTCTATTTCCTTATTTCAACTTTTGGACTCAGAACAAGTTATTGCTCATTATTATATTATTAATCTCCCATAACAGTACTCTACTTGTACATTTGTAACTTGTACATCTACTTGTAACTTGTAAAGTTAAGGAATCAATACTGATTAATGTACATTTTACATTAAAATATTGCTGCTGATATGTATACATCATAACATTACATGTTTTTTTCCTGCTGTTAAACACACTATTGTTAAATAAATAATAATACAATTCTTATATGACCATATTTCCAAAAATGTGTGAACAAAAATGACAACATGGCTTTTAAAATGAAAATTTATTTTTTTCTAGGATATCAGAACTTCCAGTGACTAAAACTTTTTACAAAAAACAAATAACAGACCTTATAACAGGCTTTCATTAACAATATAGCCACTGCCAGAATAGTGACACGCATATTGTGTGTGGTGAGCACACGCATTCATGCACAACGAAGACAAGATTGCAATCATTTTAACTATAAATTTATGAGCTCAAAGTATGAGCTCACTACTGACTGAAATGTCCAACAAAAAGCATCAATTGTCAAATAATATTGATCACATTAACTAGACTAGATGTTTGAGGAAATTAGAAAGGGAACAACAACTTAACCCTTGTGTCTGATCAGATTCGTATTTGTTTGATAACTTTGCAGTGATGAGCCAACATAATATGTGGCATAATCTTTTAATTATCTTGTTTTTTTTTTTTACTCTTCATAAATTGTTTATTCCACTTCAGCCCGATCATAACCACCACATATTCTTTTTTTTGTCATATTTAACAACTCTTTTCAGAAAAGTGGGAGTATTTCATTACAAAAATAATATAAAAAATGGTTATGATCAGGGCTGAAGTTGAATAAAATATTTATGGAAAATAAAGTGGGAAATTATTTCAACATAATCTTTTTATGGAGTTTTTCAATTTAGTCCCCTAATAAGAGTATAATACTTTAGTTTTCAGACACAAGGGTTAAATATAAACAATGGCATAGGATTTGAATTTAAACACAGTGGAGCTTAGATGATCTACAGTTGTCCACGACTTATCCTCCAAGGCATCTGCTATATAATAATCTTCAGATTTACTTAAGTGTTATTAGTAGGTTACAGCAGTAAGCATTAGTTTGCTCAGTCAATTATGGCCAATTCGTTTTATATTGTTTAATACACTGTACCGAAAATAATACCGAACCGTGTCTTCAAAACCAAGGTGCGTACCGAACCGTGGATTTTGTGTACCGTTACACCCCTAATGTTTCTATAACTCTCTCCCATATAACTCTCTCCCATACCCTTAACACCAACCGCTGAAGTGCCCTTGAGCAAGGCACTAAACCCCCAACTGCTCCAGTGGAGTTGCTCAGTGGCCAACAGTGTCAGACTGTGGTTGTACTGGGGCCTAACAAAATTAATAGTTGGTTTCAGGTTGGTTGTCAGTTTGGCCATGGGTAGGTAGGGAATTTATTTTATTTTATTTTTTTATTTTATTCTTTCCCACGGCGACTATGGATAGGGAATTTCTTTATTTAATTAAAATGTTCACAACAACATGGATGCATGTACTCTGCCAGCATGTTTAATATCCATAATACTAAATGTTTGACTAAGATTTCTATGAAACTTTATAAAAAAAAAAAAAAAAAAAAACGTTTTTTTTTTTTTTATAATTTTTTCTAAAAACTCATACAATATATTGGGTCGCACCTAAATCGGCAGGGTCGGTCGGCAACCTGAAACCAACTATTAATTTTGTTAGGCCTGGGCAGCTCCCAGGTGTGAATGGAACTCTGTGAATGTGAAGCAGGGCGTAGCTGAAAAAGAGCATCTGTGCTCAGCGAACCTACCCTGGGTAAATAAAGGTTAAAATTAAAAATAAAAAAAATAAACACTGCAAGAACAGGCTGAAGCATAAGTCATTCAAGTAGATGCCGTCCATGGAAGAACAGTGTCCAGGGTAATTCCTTGTACTGTATGAACCAGGGAAACAGTGTGCTGGGGTACCCCAAGTTTGACTCTGGTTCGCTTGACAATTAAGTTTGGGTCACTTCGGTTCCAAGAACAGGCTGAAGCAGCATATTCAAGTAGATGCCGTCCATGGAAGAACAGTGTCCATCAGGGTAATTCCTTGTACTGTATGAAGCAGGGAAACAGTGTGTGCTGTGCTGTGCTGGGGTAGCTGTGCTGTGCTGGGGTACCCTAAGTTTGACTCTGGTTCGCTTGACAATTAAGTTTGGGTCACTTCGGTTCCAAGAACAGGCTGAAGCAGCATAAGTCATTCAAGTAGATGCCAGGGTAATTCCTTGTACTGTATGAACCAGGGAAACAGTGTGTGTGTGCTGTGCTGTGCTGGGGTACCCTAAGTTTGACTCTGGTTCGCTTGACTTAAGTTTGGGTCACTTCGGTTCCTTGAGATGCCTCCCTCCCGGTCTGGCGCATAACGAAGCCACTTCTTGACAGTTTCGCTGTAGTCCTGGTCGGTCAGCTTGGGGTCAAACTGTCGAGCAGCAGCTGATAGACACAAAAATAAAAAAGGGAGGAAGAGAGGTGGGTGAGATGATGTACGATGATAAGAGCACCCCTCACTTCACACGAGTGCGATTTTTTTTAATCACTCAATTACTCACTCTGTAGGTCTACAGTAACAAGCTACAGTCAGCATCCAGTTAGACTGGACAGGAAAGAGAATTAAGCAATCGCCTAGCCTGACACCATCTAGGCAATACAATGTGTATCCATGCACCTCTAAAGCTCAATTACGTTGTCCATTTCTTATAGGTTGCACTTTCACTTTATTCCAACATAACACTTTTTTTTTAAGTTTTTGCAACAGCATAATTATATTCTGAATCACCAGCATCACCACCTCACTACCTAAACTTAACCTATGAAGTAGTTTGCAGGGGAGGAAGCTCACCAAACATGCAGGCTTGTAGTGTGGTGTGCTTGAATGGCTTCTTGCTTTCTGAACAACGCTTGTCTTTCTTTCCAGCCCAGTTGAACCCACTGGCCAGGGCGTTGGTCATAGCAGTTTTCAACATCAGTCTGATCAGGTTCTCTGAATTGGTGCCTCCTACCAAAGCCAGGCGAAAAATCTAAATCAGAGAGAAGAAAATGAAGGCCCTGCGTTAGAAACAGCATAACGTTTATTTTATGAACACAGAGCAACCAACTTGTTTATACACACACTTTATGCATGCACTGATATTCCAGCCCATGCCAGTCATTAGGTTTAACCACATTAACCCTCCTGTCCATATGTAAACGGTATATTTGAACAATTTCAAAACGTTTCATAAATAGCAGATATACAAGCTCTAACACGTTTTGAACTAGAAAGTGCTAAACACATTTTTCCCCTGAACAAGACCACACTGAAACGATCTACATTTGATAAATGAATGCAGTTCAATAAATTACCATCTTTTGACGGACTGATTGCTCCATCAGTAATGATTCTGCCTCATTGAAGTCTTGTTCACTGGCGATTGGCAGCTGGAAGGGGAGCATAGTGGTTGTGGTGGCCACGCCGTGTCCCCTGGTCCCACCAGATATGTTGCCCTCAGCCAACTCGGTCTTGATGAACTGCACATCTCTCGATAGATCCTTCACCACGACAAGTAATTCAGCCAGCATTGAATTATTCTTCTGGATGGTAAGGTCTTCAGAAGAAGAGTTAAAATCATTAAGTGAGAAATAAAAATAAGCAGCAAATCACACGAGGAATTACACCATGTCCAATAGACTTGCCTTTCATAAGCTGCCCGTCATCGCCGGCCATCTGTCTACGCTGTGAAACACCAGATGGGGTGTTGTAGTTCTCTAAAGAGTGATGGTTTGTCCTTGAATTAGCAGCAACAATTAACTTATAATCAGTGAGGATAGCCTGCTCTGTCTCTCTCAGTAATTTGTTGACTCTACGTCTTTTAGCCCGAGAATAAGATGACATAGTGATGAGGTGCTGTAGTCAATGTAATGATACATAAATTGTGGTATTTACTTGGCTAGAACAGGTCTTTGCTTCAATTGCTGCAACGTGCGGCTTCTTGAAACTGGTACGTGATTCTGGAAAAAGAAAGAAAAAAAGGGGGGAGGGTCCTGATTAATGTGCTGCATTGCAATGTGCAGGGTGAAACACTTGCATAATTCTACATTTTGATCAATATCAAGAGAGTCCATTATTATATTATTGTTATATTGTTCATTAGAAAATACCATGCATATAACCAAACTTCTAACTATATAGTCAATGTAATGGTACATAAATTGTGGTATTTACTTGGCTAGAACAGGTCTTTGCTTCAATTGCTGCAACGTGCGGCTTCTTGAAACTGGTACGTGATTCTGGAAAAAGAAAGAAAAAAGGGGGGAGACATAAATGTCATCATGTGTATGTCATAAATGTCACTATGAATTGAAAATGGGGGACCCTGATGTAAACGAGACAAAAACGTCTCTCTGGTCTGCATCCCCTTAACAATTGTGTGTATTGAGCCATACTGTATTGTACCCCTTCTGCAATCTGTTAAATAAAGTTTTCATTCATTCATTCAACATTAGCAGGACCAGTGGCACGCCAAACAGCCTGCAAACTACCTGGCGTTCTATCGCCATGCTCTAAGACAAACTCTAACCTTAACCAACTTCGAAAGAGTGCCTAAGCTTAAAGGGGAGATGAAGCATATAGCGATATAAACATAGTCATAGCATCAAATTAGTATTTAGATAAGCCACAGAAAAAAATCACGTTATAAAAATAAGCAATAGACACAATATTTCTGACAATGTGAATACATTCCCTGAGGTCCATAGATGTCCCTAGATACCAATAATATGCAAATGGTCTTTCGATTTTGATTACTATTATTGTGAAATAATAATTAAATGTGAAATATTGCTATGTTATTGTGAGATTACAAAATCTGATGTGATATTACAGAGGATTTTGATTACAGCATTTTATTGTGAAATAATAATTAAATTATGTGAAATCAAAGGATACTGTATGAATGTCACTGTAATATGACACTCATAACAGAATTAGTTATCAATAACCTACCTGTATAAATGTTAAAAGTTGTTGCAAATATGCTTTCCCCTCATAAATATACCACTATACATTAATTTCTTATATTAGTTTTAAAATGACCATTTAACAGTTTAACCTGTTCCACCCCAGGTGAAAATCAGTAAAAATTTATACCTAGGTAAATGGAATATTGCTCCACTTCTACAAGGGCTATTTGCATATTCTTGGTATCTAGGAACATCTATGGACCTCAATGAATGTATTCTCAGTGTCAGAAATATTGTGTCTATTACTAGGCTTGCTTAAATTCTGATGAAACAAAGGAAAATATGAATTATGATTTTTCTTTTCATCTTTGACAGTGAATAAAACCATGATAATAATGACCAAACTTAAAAAACTGCCACTGAGCTCATTCAGTACCCTCTTGAGATCATGTGTACAAAAGATCTAAGGACATTAATAAAGGGAATATGATCAAATTGAAGGTTTTGTATATACAGTACTGAATTCTCCCATCCGGACCAATGCAATTTGAAATATTATTATAGAATATAGAATATATGCTTATACATTACCTTATTATAGCCAATTCGCACATTTATATATATATACATATAGTATCTTTCAAATGGCCGAGTTCAATTTGGATATAGTATCACCAAGCGTGCATAATAACATATACTGATATTTAATGTAATCGACTGTACTTTTTTATTTCTCCAACAGTGTAATCATTTTGTAACTAATTTCAGATCTAATTATTCCTACATGATTACAATAGTGTGGAGAAACTGACTGCGTTTCAATATTTGTCAAAAACGTTACCTTTTGTAGCTTATTATCGCGAATCATAACAATTATTGATATGTTTCATTCAGAACGCCGAACTTTGAACGACCATAGCGGACCACAGGAAGTGTAGTTTGGTGAAATTTCAACACTGGCAGATAGCTAGCGAGGTCCTCTTGAAAATGGCCGCAAAAAGATTCCAATTCTGATCGTTCAACATTTTCATTTCCGCTTCCGGGTCAAAAACGCGAGTTGAAAAAAAAACTTAAAATGATATAAACTCACTTTTAACCTATTGCTAAACTATTGCCAACGTAACGTTTTACATTCTACATGTATTTGTGACATAGTAGTGATAATAATACTTGAAAACGTTTGATTTTAAAAACGTTAATTCAATGTTGCCAGGTATCAACGTTAGCTCCCGGAACGATAGCCAGTTAGTTAGCACCAGCCAGGTATCAACGTTAGCTCCCGGAACGATAGCCAGTTAGCCGGGAGCTAACGTTGATACCTGGCTGGTGTTGGCTGACTGGCTATCGTTCCGGGAGCTAACGTTGATACCTGGCTGGTGCTAACTAACTGGCTATCGTTCCGGGAGCTAACGTTGATACCTGGCCTCTTATATTCTTATATGCGATTCTGAGGACAACAGCAGAGAGGGTAGGCTCTTTTAACTGAATACTGTGTACATCATTTTGAAGTGTGTGACTAAATTGTGTTGTGGAAATTGTTTGTAATTAGTTTCACCCAGCTGACAGAAACTGGAGGTGTGGCCTTTGTGCATGTAGTTAAGTGGGCACTTGTGACAGTTTTTCTGCTTAAATACCAGCTTTTTCTCTGTTGGATTCATTCTGAGGACAACAGCAGAGAGGGTAGGCTCTTTTAACTGAATACTGTGTACATCATTTTGAAGTGTGTGACTAAATTGTGTTGTGGAAATTGTTTGTAATTAGTTTCACCCAGCTGACAGAAACTGGAGGTGTGGCCTTTGTGCATGTAGTTAAGTGGGCACTTGTGACAGTTTTTCTGCTTAAATACCAGCTTTTTCTCTGTTGGATTCATTCTGAGGACAACAGCAGAGAGGGTAGGCTCTTTTAACTGAATACTGTGTACATCATTTTGAAGTGTGTGACTAAATTGTGTTGTGGAAATTGTTTGTAATTAGTTTCACCCAGCTGACAGAAACTGGAGGTGTGGCCTTTGTGCATGTAGTTAAGTGGGCACTTGTGACAGTTTTTCTGCTTAAATACCAGCTTTTTCTCTGTTGGATTCATTCTGAGGACAACAGCAGAGAGGGTAGGCTCTTTTAACTGAATACTGTGTACATCATTTTGAAGTGTGTGACTAAATTGTGTTGTGGAAATTGTTTGTAATTAGTTTCACCCAGCTGACAGAAACTGGAGGTGTGGCCTTTGTGCATGTAGTTAAGTGGGCACTTGTGACAGTTTTTCTGCTTAAATACCAGCTTTTTCTCTGTTGGATTCATTCTGAGGACAACAGCAGAGAGGGTAGGCTCTTTTAACTGAATACTGTGTACATCATTTTGAAGTGTGTGACTAAATTGTGTTGTGGAAATTGTTTGTAATTAGTTTCACCCAGCTGACAGAAACTGGAGGTGTGGCCTTTGTGCATGTAGTTAAGTGGGCACTTGTGACAGTTTTTCTGCTTAAATACCAGCTTTTTCTCTGTTGGATTCATTCTGAGGACAACAGCAGAGAGGGTAGGCTCTTTTAACTGAATACTGTGTACATCATTTTGAAGTGTGTGACTAAATTGTGTTGTGGAAATTGTTTGTAATTAGTTTCACCCAGCTGACAGAAACTGGAGGTGTGGCCTTTGTGCATGTAGTTAAGTGGGCACTTGTGACAGTTTTTCTGCTTAAATACCAGCTTTTTCTCTGTTGGATTCATTCTGAGGACAACAGCAGAGAGGGTAGGCTCTTTTAACTGAATACTGTGTACATCATTTTGAAGTGTGTGACTAAATTGTGTTGTGGAAATTGTTTGTAATTAGTTTCACCCAGCTGACAGAAACTGGAGGTGTGGCCTTTGTGCATGTAGTTAAGTGGGCACTTGTGACAGTTTTTCTGCTTAAATACCAGCTTTTTCTCTGTTGGATTCATTCTGAGGACAACAGCAGAGAGGGTAGGCTCTTTTAACTGAATACTGTGTACATCATTTTGAAGTGTGTGACTAAATTGTGTTGTGGAAATTGTTTGTAATTAGTTTCACCCAGCTGACAGAAACTGGAGGTGTGGCCTTTGTGCATGTAGTTAAGTGGGCACTTGTGACAGTTTTTCTGCTTAAATACCAGCTTTTTCTCTGTTGGATTCATTCTGAGGACAACAGCAGAGAGGGTAGGCTCTTTTAACTGAATACTGTGTACATCATTTTGAAGTGTGTGACTAAATTGTGTTGTGGAAATTGTTTGTAATTAGTTTCACCCAGCTGACAGAAACTGGAGGTGTGGCCTTTTGCTGCAGGTGTCACTCATCAGTAATTAGTGATAGTGATTTAAAGACTTGCTGGCATAGCGTCAGCGAAGCGTCGAGAAACGAAGAGGGACAAAGAGGAGGAGTTTTCCTGGAGTTCACCGCAGAGGGATCCACCGATCCACCCAGTGCTAAGTACACCATAATCCCATATTCCCGTCCCACTCTGCTATTTCCCTACTATCCCGCTTCCTCCCTAGCCCCTTCAACCTCCTCCTACCACTCTTGACACCACAATGTGCCTCATACCTATATCCACAATCTGCTCCTCAAGAACAGAATCAACCCATCCACGCCAGTTTGCTAGCAACCCGGCTAATCTCTCCTACCCTCCTACAGCCACTAATACACCTGTCACAGTACAGGGAGGCTTATGGAATTGTCAATCAGCAGTCAAGAAAGCTGACTTCATTACTGCCTACGCCCATAGTCTAAATCTGCAGCTCCTGGCTCTAACTGAGACCTGGATAACCCCCAATAACTCGTCAACACCTGCAGCATTATCTACAAACTATAACTTCACTCACACACCTCGACCCTCCAGACGGGGTGGAGGCACTGGCCTCATGACATCTCCTTCATGGGCTACAAACCTAACGCAACTCCCAGAACTGTCACTCTCCTCCCTCGAATATCATGCAGTATCTGTCTCTAATCCTTTCAATCTCACCATTGTTACACTCTATCGCCCTCCAGGTCCCCTCGATCACTTCACAGATGAGCTGGACATGCTTCTAAGCTCCTTACCGGAAGATGGTACCCCGCTCCTTCTATTGGGCGACTTCAACCTGCCTGACTCATCTCAGTCGGTCCCAGTGGTCTCCCTCCTACAACAATTTGACCTGACTCCCACTGCCATGCCTCCCACCCACAAAGCAGGCAACTCCTTGGATCTCATATTTTCCCGTAACTCCAGCATCATTAACACCACGGTAACTCCCCTACATGTATCTGACCATTCCTTCATATCCTTCTCACTAACTCTCATGCTTAACCGAAAAGTCTTCACCCCAACTCAAACCGTCTCACTCAGACGCAACCTGCCCTCCCTATCCCCCTCCACCCTCTCCTCTGACATAATATCCGCTCTACCTTTGAGTGACACCTTCTCTGCTCTCCCCACAGAGATGGCAACCTCCACCCTCCTCTCAGCCCTTGCAACCTCCTTCGACAAGCTCTGTCCCCTCGTTGAGAAACCTGCCCGCCGTTCCCCACCCAGTCCATGGCTGACGGATGCAGTGAGAGAACAAAGACAGGTCCTGAGAGCGGCTGAGAGGAAGTATAGAAAGTCACGCCTCACTGCTGACATCGACACATATCACAACCTCTTGTTAACATTCTCCAAAACCATTACTAATGCCAAAGCTTCTTTCTTTCACCATAGGATCGAGGCCTCTGCCAAGAATCTTCGCAAACTGCATGCTACCATGTCCTCCCTCCTCACTCCCCCCCCACCTCCTCCTCCCTCATCTTTTTCTGCCGAAGACTTTGCGATCTTCTTTGAGGAAAAAGTGGAGAACATCCGCAGCTCCTTCTCCCAACCCCCACCCATTCCAAACGCTGAATCGAGAACCTCATCCTTCACTCTGTCATCTTTCTCTCCCATTACAGAAGCCGAGACCCTGACACTGGTGACGTCGAACCGTCCGACTACATGCCAGCTGGACCAGCTACCCTCCCCACTCCTCCAGACCATAGCACCGGACATCCTCCCATTCCTAACTGCAACCATCAACTCCTCACTCAACTCGGGGGTGGTCCCCACCTCCCTAAAACAAGCCAGAGTCACGCCCCTCATAAAAAAACCAACCCTGAACCCCACCGTCATAGCCAACTATCGCCCTGTCTCTCTTCTCTCCTTCCTTTCTAAAACACTTGAACGTGCTGTATCCAACCAACTTACTGCTTATCTCTTACAGAATGACCTCCTAGACCCCAATCAGTCTGGCTTCCGGACTGGCCACTCCACAGAAACGGCCCTCATTGCGGTCACAGAGGCACTTCACTTAGCAAAAGCGAAAGGCCTCTCCTCTGTCCTGATTCTCCTAGATCTATCTGCAGCCTTCGACACAGTCAACCATCAGATCCTCCTCGCGGCCCTCGCAGGAATGGGAGTGGCTGGATCTGCGCTGACATGGCTGACATCATACCTCAATGACCGCTCCTACCAAGTGTCATGGAGAGGGACTCTGTCGGCCACCCGCCCCCTCCGGACGGGTGTCCCCCAGGGCTCGGTCCTAGGACCCCTTCTCTTCTCCCTCTACACTAAATCACTGGGTAACATTATCACATCTCATGGCTTCTCATATCATTGTTATGCCGATGATACTCAACTCTTCCTCTCCTTCCCTCCCTCAGATATCCACGTCTCTGAGCGGATCTCGGCCTGTCTGTCCGACATCTCCGCCTGGATGACGACCAACCACCTCAAACTGAACCTAAGCAAAACAGAATTGCTCCACCTGCCGGCCAAATCCTCCCCCCTGACCGACCTCTCCATCACAGTCGAGAATGCAGCTGTGACCGCGTCGCCGACCGCCAAGAACCTTGGTGTTGTCCTTGACGACCAGTTGAACTTCTCTGCTCACATTGCAGCGACAACCAGAACCTGCAGATTCCTCCTGAGCAACGTCAGAAGGATACGCCCCTTCCTGACAAAAGAAGCCACCCAACTCCTCGTCCAATCAACAGTCATCTCCCGCCTCGACTACTGCAACGCACTGCTAGCTGGCCTCCCGGCCACTGCCACCAAGCCTCTTCAACTCATTCAAAATGCAGCGGCCCGCCTGATCTCAAACCTACCGAAGTCAGCCCATGTCACCCCACTTCTTAGGGACCTGCACTGGCTCCCCATTGCTGCACGTATCCGCTTCAAGGCCCTCGACCTAGCATACCGTGCGGCAAAGGGAACCGCTCCCGCCTACCTCCGGTCAATGGTCTCTAACTACACACCCTCAAGACCCCTACGCTCTGCGTCTTCTGGCCGCCTCAGATCTACTCCTATCCAAGCTCCCGGAGGGTCATCAAAGAGAAGCCGCCTATTCTCAGTCCTTGCCCCACAATGGTGGAATGAACTACCCATCCCAGTTAGGACAGCCGAATCCCGTCCAATCTTTCGCCGTCGACTAAAGACTCACTTCTTCAACCATTATCTGAAATGATAAAAAAAAAAAAAAAAAAAAAAAAAATCTAACCCCGACTAACCTTAATGTCATGCACTTGTCCTAATAAACTAACCTACACTGTAACACGCAACACTTTGATGAACATTGTTACTCAGCTGATAGAGTTATACCCTTCTTGCTGTCTTGTCGCACAGAACTTGTAAGTCGCTTTGGATAAAAGCGTCAGCTAAATGACTAAATGTAAATGTAAATGTAAATATGCAACAGGTGGATATCACTAAACACCAAAATCAAGAAACATTATAGCTAACTGCTAACGCTACTAGCTAAATTAGCTTCAGCTAGCAGGCATGCATAACGGTTAATATAATATTCTCTACCATGTAAAAACGAACACGGCACTACTCCACTGGCGTTTGCAATCGAAAGCATACATACAACATACAACATAATCGACATTATTGCCATGCAGTACTCACCATGCAGAGAGACAATGGAGACATGAGGTAGCTAGCTGCCAGGAAGCTGCCGCACAGGTGCATTCTGGGAGGCGGGGCACAAGTGCAGTGCAGTCTGGGTGATGAGACAATGACGACAGCATACGTTGAGCAGCAGCCATACGTTGATTCAACATTTATTAGATATTGGCATTTCAATCATTAAAATGCAACCACAAAACAATATTGATTCAATGATATGTTTTCAACATTAGTCAATTGCTTTAGCCGTTAATGGGTGATTCAACATCAATCGTCGACCTTAACCAAAAATCAAGCATTGTGACCATAAATCAACATTGAATTAACACCTTTTGCTATCTGGGTGTACAATGAAGTGATGTACATATTTATTTTCAGAACAACCAAGGCTATCAGAATATATATGACTCAGTTATGTCACATGAATGTAGTATGTAGGGGAGAACGGGGTTGTCACATTCATTATATTTCACAACCAAAAGGCGCTGTCTCCCATATTTTTGTATGGAAATGTCCATAATTGGACCTTTTGTGTTTTTCATGTGTAATTGTAAATATTCAGCTCCTCAGTATTTTTCTTCTAGGCTTTTACACAATTGGTTTATAATGAAACAATTGTTACCCTTAAAAAGTGTGAAGGGAAAGCTATAGTTTAGATTATTGTTGGCTTCTCTGTTACAGTGGGTGACAATATTGTCACAAGGAAAGATGAAATTACATACCTGGGTTCCATCCTAGAGGCGAATCTTTCCTGTGACAAGATGGCATCCAATGTAATCAAAAAAGTCAACCAACGAACAAGATTCTTGTACCGGATCTCTCTGGTAAACAAAAATACCCTGAAGACTCTAACAGGAGCACTCATTCAAGGGTACTACGACTATGCTTGCACTTGCTAGTGGATTTCAAGGATTCAGTTTTGCTTTTGAGTAGTTCCTTTATTCTGAGCATCACATCAGCATTTCAAGCCTTCTCTGCAGACACTGATCCCTCCATCAACTGTGCATAGATGACAGCAACTTCTTCCACGTCAGAGTTTCCCATTCCATCTCCAGCTCGGGTGTGTTCCACTCGCATCACACACTTCTGCCTCTTCAGGCTGCAGAGGAGGAGCCACATCTTCTGCCTCTCCAGGATGCAGAGGGGAGCCACATCTTCTGCCTCTCCAGGATGCAGAGGGGGAGCCACATCTTCTGCCTCTCCAGGATGCAGAGGGGGAGCCACATCTTCTGCCTCTCCAGGATGCAGAGGGGACCCACATCTTCTGCCTCTCCAGGCTGCAGAGGGGACCCACATCTTCTGCCTCTCCAGGATGCAGAGGGGGAGCCACATCTTCTGCCTCTCCAGGATGCAGAGGGGGATCCACATCTTCTGCCTCTCCAGGATGCAGAGGGGAGACACATATTCTGCCTCTCCAGGATGCAGAGGGGGAGCCACATCTTCTGCCTCTCCAGGATGCAGAGGGGGAGTCACATCTTCTGCCTCTCCAGGATGCATAGGGGGAGCCACATCTTCTGCCTCTCCAGGCTGCAGAGGGGACCCACATCTTCTGCCTCTCTCTCCAGGCTGCAGAGGGGACCCACATCTTCTGCCTCTCTCTCCAGGATGCAGAGGGGATCCATATCTTCTGCCTCTCTCTCCAGGATGCAGAGGGGGAGCCACACCAAGTGCATAATCAAGAATGCAGCTCAACATGCTTTACATCAAAGACATTACATGCACTCTGCTTCACATGAAAATAGACATAAAATGAACATTAAAACAGGGAAGGAGTGCATCAAAATACATAACATACAGATGCGCTGATGCATCTAAGGGTTAATCATTTGTGGGAGGTCATGTCCTACAATGCCTGGACTAATGGGTCCAACACATTATCCAACTCGTAACCCCTGTGGTTGTGGAGCCTGATGGCTAGAGAGGACTGAGACCTACCACTGCTTAACACATTCAGCGCCAATTAAGAGTATAGTCAGGTTATCTCGCCAGTGCTTGAGCGCCAATCACGAGTATAGTCGGGTTTTGATCCTTTGATATTTTTCCTTTGATCCCTGTTCTAAATCATTATCCGGATCATTCTAGCCATCCCTGGCTTGTTTGTATACGTTGGAATTGCAATGCCGATCAAATATCACCAGGTGGCAGTATCGTCTGTGTCTGAACTGGAATTGCATTGGTGTGGATACACGTTTTCCTTTTTATCTTTTTTTTGGTAAGGCTCCTCCTGCTTGAACAGAGATTCACATCGATCGCCTCGAAATGCCGTTGCCGAAGCGTATTTACCATCGAGTATAGACATATACACTGGTAATCGTGATGGCGATGCGATCACTTGGAATTATTCTTTTTGGAATACCTTCTGGCTAAGGTAAGGTATATTCTATGTCTATTTTACCGAACCTGAAACATGTTTTTCTAACTATCACAGCTTTGTGTTTTAAAACATGCTCGACAAACACGATCACGGTTTTGAGTTAAAACGACCCCCCCCCCCCCCCCCCTTGATGATTTTGTAAAGGTACATGTGTACATGGTATATACCTTTGATTTGGGAGTATCTAGCATTTCAGGGGATCAACCAGAACGGTTTGGGCTTATTGCACATACTGTAACACGTTTTATCTCGCGATCTATGGAAAAATACTGGATTATCTTGGAAATGCGCGATGTTTAGCGTGTAATAAACTACAAACTACAGTGTGTAGAAACAAAAAAAATTTCCATGTTGGACTACAAGTAGTGTCTGTCAAATGAGCCACACCATTGTCTCCACAGCTATAATACAGAACACACACACAGCTCTGCAAACATCGTGAAACAGCAAAAATGACCATTTTAAACTGGCCTTGAAGTGGCAGTGATGGGGACAGCTTATGGCGATGAAAGTGTTAACAATCCGGTGGCTGAGAACCTTGGGTCAGTGGAAGGGCATTATGTGAGCATAGTGCAATAGAAACAGAAAAGGCCAGACCAGATGAAGGAAATTACCATTATTTAACCTCTTAAGCCTGAGCCATATTTTCAGAAAATCCGCCTAAAAGTACATACCCAAGTAAATGGAAGATTGCTCCACTTCTACAGGGTTCATTTGCATGTTCTTGGTATTTAGGTACATCTATGGACCTCAGGGAATGTATTCCCAGTGTCAGAAATATTGTGTCTGTTACTATGCTTGAGTAAATTGTAATGAACCAAAGGAGAATATCAATTATTATTATTATAACACCATGCTAACATTGACCAGACGTGGAACATTGCCACTGAGCTCATTCAGCACCTTCTTGAGATCAAGTGTACAAAAAATCTAAGCAAATTAATAAAGGGCAGATTCATTTGGCCATCCGGACACATGCAATTTGAAATATGAATATATAATAATATATTATAGGATATAGAATATCAGGCCTTCAATCAATCAATTACATTATCAATTACAGTTTCTAGACGTTCACAGAAAGGTAAATAAACAATATACGTTGTATTTTATGGCAATAACGTTGAGGTTTGTTCAACGAGATATAAACAAGAATATCACGTCAGAAAAATTACGTGGAAAATGGTTGGACTTCCATTGTTGGCGGCTGATGTGAGCTGGGTAGTCTAGTTTTATGACATTTCGATGTCCATCGAAAGCCATGGGTCTCCTCTTTCTTAGGACTGCAACAATTCCATGAGTGCTTCTTCTTCTCGCGTCGAAATCGTCCGTTTTCCAGTGCAATGTGCAGATATTTTTATAAGCTCATATTTCGCTAATAACACTTAGAATCATTGGTAAACAAACGTTGTGCTGAAAATATATACTCTGGCTGCTGGTTTGATAGGGTTACGGTCTTTACTCTAGGGTCTTTACGCTACATTTGAAAAAGAAAAGCAACATTACTTAATATGGACTGTATTAATCTATTTATGACGTGAAATAAATCGATCAGGCTTAAGAGGTTAAATGCCTTTTTTTTTTAAACAATATGTTTATTGGTATTTTTTATTAAATTTTTTTTTACAGCATCAGTTCAACAGTTCAACAACCATACAAAAGGAAATGCTGCCAACTGCCCCCCCCCCTCCCCGAGTTACAGAAAAATAGATACAAAATACCCCCCCCCCCCCCCTAAAATAAAAATAAAAAATCATTATAAACAAAAAGAAAACCTCTAGGCCAGACCCCCCCATCCCCTCCCCCAGACTAGGACCTCAACAAATTCAGTTTTTTCTTTTTTTACACATTTTGAGAATTTAGTAAACCCAGTTACACCCGTCTAACAGGTGCCCATACTTCTATACCAAACAAATAAATATCTAACGTTACATCTTTTCTCTTCAAAGAGCAACTAATAACATTTACAGTATCATTCATTGCAATATATACCCATCAGAAAGACAAAAGGGAGCTTCAATAATAGCCTACATCGTCAACCTACTATGTAATCTGTTCTAAGTATTGCCTAAACCCAGCCCAGCATTTATCAAAGAGATGTGGTTTTTTCTTAAGATTGAACATTATTTTCTCTGATGCCATGTACGAAGAGATTTCACTAAGCCACATAGACATGGGGGGGGATTCAGCACTTTTCCACAGCATGGCAATACACGTGTTCCCTGCAATCATGGCCAATTTAATGATCCGCACCTTGCCTCTCTTAAGAGGTTAAATGCCTTTGACGGGAGAGGGAGTGGGAGGGCACTTGTATATCGTATTTTAACTATTGTGTAGAAGTCTGGGGCAACACCTACAAGAGCTCCTTACAAAGATATGCATACTGCAAAAAGAAGAG